>NC_133559.1:13034003-13337034 GCF_048773025.1 Camelus bactrianus
TTAACGTCCGTAGCACAGACGCATCCTGACATGGAAGTCGGTTGCAGGAAGGCCCACGTGAGGCTGTCACTCCGGCCCACAGCAGCATCCTGCCCAGGCCTCTGAGCCCGGAGCTGTTCTGCCATGCAATGCCCCGTGTCTGATTTATAACTGATTGGGATACCTCTCTGCTGTGTCCAAGCAAGAGACAAAATGGGGTGTTAAGGACTTATCCAGAATGTCCCAAAATATGCACAACAAAGAAATAAATGTTTTTAAACGAACTGCCTTCTAGAAAACGTTTCATTTTGAAATAATTTCAGACTTGAAGAAAAGTTGCAAAACTATTTCCGCGTATATCCTTCACCACACTCCAAATGTTAAACGTGTCATTCTGTTTTTCGTTCTCTCTTTCTAAGTACATAAATGTGCATATATGTAGGTACATATATCTTTTAAAAATTTTTGACAGTAAGTTGCTGACATGATATCCCTTTAACCCTATAATATCTCATATTTCCTAAAAAGCAAGAGCATTGCATATCCACACCAAAATTAGGAAATTAATCTTAATACAACACTATTTACTAGTCTACAGACCTTATTCAAATTTTGTTCATTGCCTTAATAATGTTCTTTGTAGCAAAAGAAAAATTATATATGTATGTGTTTGGGGATCACTATATATTCTCATCTCTTTCAAGTAGCTACAAGAAACATTAGCATATGAAGATTCTGAGAAATTTTGCAGTAAAAAAAAAAAGTCTCCTTAACCTTTAATGGAAATGTTTCAGAAAGATTATTTGAGGACTCTCTGTTAATAATTAAAGATTCTATGACATTTATTATACTCTACTTCCTGCCAGAAAAGCAGCTTCAAAAGAAAAAAGCTTTTTGATTAACTCTAGGTAAAGGAGAAAAGTTAAAGAAATCCCCAAGACTGCCAGTTGACTGATACTTCCCCTTATATTTTTATGCGGCTGTGGAGTCCCCTTGACTTCCTCAACATTCAGACCTCTCCCCACCTTCCCTTTCCACCCATCCTGGTCCTTGTTTAGACTTCTAATTCGACATTGGTCTTATATGGAGTTCAGGTTGGTGTATGTGACCACTGGAGGAACTGTGTGCTTCTACATTTTTGAACACCAGCCTTGTTTTTTAATAAACGGGAACCAGCTCTAGTGTGGTTCTATTTCTCTCAAAGAAAGATAAGGTTAACTATTGGTCCGACTCTAACTCCGCACCGGGCTTCCCTGTTTAGAGTACCTCCACCTGGCCACGTTTAGGTTCAAGAGGTGGTCTCAGGGTCTTCTCCCCCCGGCTCTTTGTTGTTGTTGTTACAGGAGTTCTTATGTCTTCTTACCTGTATTTGGTAGTACCCGTGTTTCTCTTTGAAGATTCGGTATGTGTAGACCATATTTTTAAACCTGTGGAAAGATGACTCCGTGAATCATTATGTTCTTCTATGCAAATTCAGGTAACATCTACCACTGTATTTTGTGTGCAATGCCTCTGTCAATCTTGGATCCCGTGAAGAAAATGATCACTTTCAAGCCTTCTCATCTGTGGGAAATTTGAGAGACAGAGGTTTGGAAATGGGGACCCTTATTGTGATGGTGAAAGTCTGTGCTGTAGCAAAGAAGTTAAGGAGAGAGAGTTTACAATTTCCGTCATCTTGTTATTTCTAGTTTTCTTCACTTAGCCCTAGGTTGATACAACAGACAAAACGCCACTGAGCCATCCCTCTACTGCTTATTAAATGGCATTCATTGACCTCGTTAGAGATAGTGCAAGTAAAACAGAGAATGTTGTGAACTTTGTGCAAGGAAATGATGTATTGTGCTCTTGTTCCTCACTGGGACAGAAGCCATTGGCTAAATAATCTGGAATTTAGATAAAAGACCCAATCATCAGTTTCCAAAGCAAATAATAACAGACATCATATTCCTTCAATTCTAAGATGTCCTCAATTAAAGGATAAAGTATCAACTTAATAATAGATTCCAAGGAGAAAATTGTATACATTGAGTGCCTCCATCAACTGTTAACCATGTTCTGCTACCACACAGATATTAAAATGTAAAAAATGAGGATCAAAGACATTGACAATTATCTGATTGATCACTCCTCACCACTTCACTTGCACCCACACCAAAGAATCAAACACTAATCTTTTGACTGAATTGGGAAGGCAGAGAGCTGCTTATAGCTTTGAGGTACAGGGGACTTTGTTGCTGATTGTCTGGAGACCTTGACAATTGACTTCAAATCCCAGTCCTTTTGCAGGGTTTCCTGAGGCCAGAATAAGCTAGTAGGTGTCTCTAAATCAGATGGAAAGCAACAAAAAGTTTTTACATGAGTCCTTGTCTATATGTGACAGATTAAAATATTTCACAGTCTGGGAAGAGATCTCAAAAAAGTCTTTTCACAGAAGTATTGTTCAAAACGGGATCCAAACAAGGTCCGTACATTGTATTTGGTTGATCATGTGGCTTTTCAAAACCCAGTTATCACATAGCCTATGTTAAATTTTTAAATAAATGACTTTATTTTTAATTACATTGCTATATTACCAGCCTAAGAAAATCTTTCCTAAAGGAATTGAAAGAATAAAACAAATGGAAGTTCTGGCTTAATTAGTCCAAAAGCCATATACTTCAAGGTATAAAGATGGACATTGCTCAAATATAGTCTTATTCTTTGCGAAGTATTTTAAATGAAATAACAAGCCACATTGCAGCAATGCTTTATAAGAAATTGATTTATTGAGCTTGTGATACGCATGTGAATTTATTTTGAAATGTTTACCAAAAAAGAGCACTGTAAGAGATTTCAGAGCAGTGAGATTAGTGTCAACTTTATATGATGACAATATTATTGGGTAAACATAAAAGCTTAGTTTAAATGTCTCCTAGTCTAGTTATTATTTTACAATTGTCATTTATAAAGTTTTGAAAAAATACGTAATTTCTCAGTGTGCATTCACACTGAAGACAGGTAAAAAGCCCGTGTTCCTCCAAGCCTTCTGCTCCATCACCAGTGGTGACGAGGGACCCCCTCTCTATCCCCCAGCACTCACGGTCTCGCCTTCATTTTCTCTGCCTGGAATCCAATGGGCTAATCTCATCATACCCTTAATCTGTTTGTGAGTCATTGCAAGAACCCCAGTCTTGCGAGTCATTTTTTCTCCTCTTTTCTAATCCCACAAAGTTCTGTATAGCCTGTATTGGGTCCCCTTCTCCCCAGCTCCTGCAGTCCTGCCACGTAGTCTTGAGCACTCAAGGTCTGCCATCATCACAGCTCTTGTATCTTCCACCTGTTCTCTAACCTTCCTGTCACCTTCTCTCTCTAAATGAAACCTGGCTCTGCTTCCCCTGGATCCTGCTGGAAGGCTGCTGCTTTCTCCCCCAGCGCTCTTACCACAGGCCTGGAGGGGAGGCCAGGGTTCTCCTTGCTTTTGCAGCTCTTCAGCGTTATTTCCCTTCTTCCTCCCAATTCTCCACTTTGAGTTTTGTGTCATTAGATTACATCACCCACTACCCAATAAAGGTGTCATTATTAATAACAGCTCCTGACCTCTGGGTCATTGCCACTCATTACTCCAGGTTTTAGCTCCTAGCGCGCTGTCACTGTCTTTAATACCTTTCCTGTCTAAATTGTTGGCAATTTCAGTTCACATGTAGATTATCCATCAACACTCCAGTTTCTCAGTTCCTTGCACTCCTCTCCTCCAATAATCCTGTCCTCCACCTCCATCACCCACTCAGTCCCATCTTCTTAACCAGGACTGGCTACATAATCTGTGAGGCCCAGGCGAAAATGAAAATTTAAAGACCTTGTTACAGAATTATTAGGAATTTTGAAATGGTGACAGCAGAGCATGAAACCAAGTGCAGGGCCTTCGAAGTCTAGACCCTGTGGGACTGCACAGGCTGCACACCATGAAGCCAGCCCCACTCATAACTTTGACCTTGTAATTGTCAATAATGGCAACCCTCTCATAATGTGAATTTCATGCATCCCACTCTCTTCCCCTGCTTTCCATCTTTCCAGATCCCTTCCCCTAGTATACTGACCCCAGCAATCCCTTCACCCCATAGAACTTCCAACTCATTGATCCTACCACTTTCCAATGTTCTCACTCACGTGTCTTCACTCCCTTCTCTACCCAGGTTAAACTGCTTGTCCATCATTATAATCACTCCCTTCAACCCCATTAGCACTTTCACTTTATTTCCTTAACTAGCAAAACCAGAATCCTGATTAAGCCCAACTCTCTGCAGCTGTATGTGGCCGTGTTCACTGTTCTCACTTTAAATTCGTGACCACAAATCTCCAGTGGGCTCTTAATGCCTCCAGGCAATCATTTATCTTCCTATTCTCCTCAACAGTGATTCTACACCATCTCCTTTCTTCTTAAACGTTCAACATTTCACTCCTAACTGATGCCTTCACCAAAAGGATTAAAGCCATTAGAAGAGAATTTCCAGACTCCCATCACCACACATGATTGCATCTGCACTCACAGACCCTGCCTTTGTTACTGTAGGTGAACTTTGCATGCTGCTCTGCAAAGCTAATCCCTCCTATTTCCACTGGGTGCCATCCGCTTTTATCTAGTCAAGGACATAATTCTAGTGATTGTTTCCTCTCTCTCTGATGTCATTAATTATTATTCTGTACACAACAGCCAGGGTGGTCCTTTTAGCAAAATGTGAGTCAGATCATGTCACTCCTCTGCATAAAAATCTGGTCAATTTTGAAAAATGAAAATAATTGCTCTGTGTGTGTGTCTGTGTGGGGGCTTCTATCTTGTCTTAAGTCTTCCTATAGAGCTATAATTAAGATAGTGAGGAATTGGCTCTAGAGTAGAAAAGATATTAATGGAATAAAATAGAGAGTCCAGAAACAGACCCACATTTGTATAAAAACTTGATGTATGACAGAGCTGGCATAGCAGATCTGTGAGAAGGAGATGGACCATTTGTTAAATGGTAATGATAAAGTAGTTTTCATAATCTAACATAAGACCCAACTGTGAAAAAAACAAAACATTGAGCTTAAGAGAAATAAATGTAAGCCACATTGAATTAAGGAAAGAGTTCTTAACTCACAGAAACTAAAAGCCATAAATAAGATTAATGAACTCATTATATTAACATTAAAACTTCTATTTATCATAACCTTAGCAAAGTGAAAAAGTCCGTAGATTGGGGAGGATAATTGCAACACTGTTTATAAAAAGAGCACTGAGGTACGATAAGAAAAAGACAAATAAAATGGCCAATAAACATGAAAAGATGCTTCACTTCACTGTCAATCAGGGAAATGGAAATTAAGCCACACTAGATATCAGTTCATACCAGACTGGCAAAGATGTAAGAGTTTACTAATCAGAATATTGGCTGTGATATGGAGCTATACAAAGTTTTATATGATATTAATGGGAGTGTAATTGGATACTAATGTCTTGGAGAACAATTTGGCAAAATTTAGTAAAGTTGAAAAATATGTATAATCTACGAGCCTGAATGTCTACTGTTTCAGGTTGGCAATATTGAAACAAAACTGACAATGCCAACATTTTATTATTTATTACAAAGCAAAGATCAGTGAAATCATATATTTATTACATTTAAATCTACTTTAAAAATCATAAATATATTGTAAAGTATCAAAAGTGTAAATTATCAAAAATACATATGAATACGTATTTTCTAATATGAACTATTTTAGATTACATTAATTAAAATACAGTATTCAAAAAATAACAAACACTCCATAAAACATTGTAAATTAAAATTAGTAGTGAAAGTTTAAAGGAAAATAGCTTTTTCAGTGCAATTTTGAGATTAAAGAAAGAAGAAGGAGGAGGGGATGAGGGAGGCAGGAGGGAGGGTGTGCCAGGGATGCCATCAGTAGGTCCTGAGGGCTTTTTGGTGCAGACTTTCCCATCTGTTGGAAAAGCTCTGTTGACGTTAGCTGGGGAAGGCTAAAGACAGAAGTATAAGCTTACTAAATCTTTTCCTGTGATTTGCTTATCTTCACACAATTCCATCTCTGGTTCTGCAACTTTGAAAAAAAATCTACTTTGAACATTGTGGATCTTTATAGGCGCTGATATCTTTTTATTGAAAGCAAGATACAGAGTTTGTTATTCAAGTCTTTAGGAATCTCAGTGATTGACTAGGATTGCAGATGCTTACCGATGGCTCTGAAACAGCCTCTATCCAAACACAGAAACAAAACAAACAGATAGAAGGGGCCCACCAAGAAGTGTTTATTATTTTTGCCAACAACCTCACCCCTTTTGAAGTATACTATTTTGTGGTAAAAGCTATGTTTTAATTCTCTAGTAGTTCTCTTTTAGTAAGATTTTACTTTCTTACTATTAAGAAATATGTTTTAGATTCTTCAAAAAAATAGACCTAAAATGAACGTAGTGTAAAAATTTGTATCTCTGATTTTCCCCCCGTGCCTTTAGGAAGATGGAATGGGGGACGGGATGACCTCAGGCTGATTCTCATGGGAGAAGAAGAGGAGTGATGGGTATTCAGGGCTTGCTTGGTGTACATATTCCTGTCTTAACAGGTCTCAAGTCTTATAAAGCTATGAGAATCAATATCACAGTCTCCTCACTGTCTACATACCACCACCTCCAGCCACAGGCTGTCTCTGCCACCCAGGCTTTGCCCAAAAACCTGGTCAAGCAGGGCACTGAGTTGATTCAGGGCACCTAGTGCTTTAAGTGAGCCACCCTGGGGTGGGGCGCTCCATCGGGGGAAAAGGAAGGGAACCTTTGAAGAAAGTCACCCATTACGATGGAGGCATAACACTTACCAGACTGAATTTTAATTATCCATTTACACATCTACAATTCACACGCAGGCCAGGATCGTGTTTTCTTTGTTTACTCCAGCACATTGCCTGTCTCAGTACATTCTCAATAACTGTTGACTGAGTTGCGTTGAACTATCTCTTTTAAATTTCCTTCGTTAATATAGAGAAAAATCACATCATATATATATATATCTTTCTTTTTAATTGAAGTACAGTCTGTTACATGCATTGAATTATCTTAACAAGAAATGTGCCAAGCCTGTATGAAGAAATCTTACCAAGAGACCTAATCAAACTCCTCATGGAATAAAAGGAGATGGAAGAAATGTCTATGTGAACCATCAAAATAATGAAATACAACGTGTATTGATTCATACCACGTTCTTATTTAACCACCTGTTTGGCCAGTACAAGCAGTGGACATACCATGGAGAATGTGAATTATTACAGCCTCAATCAAAGGTTAGCATATTTACAGCTGCACTTCTAGATGTGCATGTTTTCGTGGGTAAAATGATCAAAATCTGGCACCTACATTTAGGGAAAGATTTCCTGTAAATCAAAAGCAAGCAAGCTAGCTAGCTAGCTATCTAAAATTCCTAACAGCAAGGTAGTTAGAACGAGTTTGCCTTCATCTGATAACAGTAGCCTTATACAGTCATGGCCTTGCCTCAGGTATGTGTCAGTTCTCTTTCTCTGGCATAAGATAGCCCAGAAGGACATTGATTATCTTATCCTGTAAAGTATGACGTTGGTTCATTTCTGGGTCTGTTTATACTAATTAACATTTCTCCTCATTATGGATTGTGTTTATACCTGGTAAATCTTGATTGGATGCCAGACATAGCAAATTTTACTTTATTTGGTGCTCCGTATTTTTGTGCTCCTGTAAATAGTCTTGAACTTTGTTCCAGGGTGCAGTTAAGCTACTTGGAAATAGTTCAGTCTTCTGGAGGCTTGTTTTAAATCTTTTTTAGGTGGCACAAGAGCAGCCTTGAATCTAGAACTAATTCTGTTCCACTACTGAGTCAATATGCTTCTGATTACTCTAACTGATGTCCATGAATTATAAAATTTTCTACTCTGGTGAGAACACAAACTTTATTTTCAGACCAGTGTGAGCTCCAGAGATTGTTCCCTTGGCTTCTTTTGGGTCATTTTTTTTTTTTTTTTTACTCAGCCTTGGGTATTTTCCTAATGCACACAAGCTATTTAACACTAAGCTGATGATTCAAGAAACCCGTCTGTAGATCCCAGGAGCTCATTCAAAGAGTATCTTTCCTTCTGTGTTCTGCCTTCCTGCTCCCTGCCCGTAAACTCTAGGCACCTTGGCCTTCATGGACTCTGAGCTCTATCTCGTCAACTTAGGGAGACCATCAGGTTCCACCTTGGTAGACAAGGACAATAAGACAATTATTGAAATTATCTCAGATGTTCAAGAATCTAGAGGAAAAAGCTTGTTAAGTAGAAACATGGATGATATTAAAGAAACATCTAAATGTATGATTATATATAAATTATGATAGATGCAGTCAACAAAATAGGAAGGAATCATGAAAAGATGAGATATATTGGCTTTCTTTGATGTGGAAAGATACATATTATACATTAAAAAAACAGGTAGTAAATCAGCTTTTATATAATGAACCATTTATGTACATATATACAACATTTGCTTATATATGCATATACATAGAGACATACATCTCTGGAGAGATGTGGACTGAAATATCAAAAATGGTGATTTCTGAGTGTGACTGAGATCATTTCTGCTCTCTTTTTTGTACCTTTCTCTATGCTTGATTTTTCTAAAACAACAAAAAAGTCTGAATTGATTTTTTTCTTTCTGAACTCTAAAAGTCTTTCCAAATATCTCAGAGTCTGAGAGCTGGAAATGTCTCTCGAGATCTCTCTCCCTCCTTCTTTGTGTTGTTCCCTCCGCAGTGAGGACATGCCCCAAGTCAGGGCTCAGGTTCTCCTCTCCTGCAGCCTTCCTACGACTGCAGGAAGTCCCTCCTCACTCCAAGCGGTGAAGCCCATGCATCTCCTAATATCCACTCCATCTGACCCTGCTGACTGTAAAGGCAGACCCACTTCCAACTTCCTACACTCACAAAGTCACCTACATAGTGTTTTGCACATTGGTGTTCTCTGCACGCTCTATCAGGCTGTGAGATCAGGTAACATTTCCTGTCCACGGCTACCACATAGCTTTCTGGTCGGTGCTATATGCTGTTAGGTCAACTCTCCCTGTGACTTCCTTCCTTTATTTCTAACCTTCTCCCATAGTATCATAGTAAGCGAAAATAGTTGATTGGGGGAGCCACGGAAAGGGAAAGGGGTCAGGTGGGAAAGTGCTGGAATGTGGTCACTCTGCCCTGGTCCTTTCAGGGACTGGAGCAAACGGGGCGCTGTCGGACAGTGCCTGCAGAGGGTTCAGAGCTGCCCACGGTCTCTGGGGCAAGGGCAAGGGCAGAAGCAGGCAGGTTGGCCTCTGTCAGCAGAATATAAATTGCTTAGATCTGTGAAAGCATGGAATTTGGCGTATTGGCATTCTAACCCAACAAAGAGGAAAGGGTAGCTCCTCTCTGGGGAGCAAAATGACAAGATTTCACATGTCAGGATTTTCTAGTACCAAGCCCTCAAGTACCTGCCTTGGACACTTTACAACACAGGTCCAAGGCGACCACCTTGAACATATTGCAGTGGAACTGGAGACATTGGTAAGAGAGGGAACATGACACCATATTAACAGTTCGATCTTGGACAAGTTATTTAATAAGAAGCCCCAGTTTCTTTCCCCACAAGGTAGGGATATGTCACCTACTGAAGATGGTTTTGCAGAGAATAAGTGAGATAATTGATGTAACAAGCTCAACATGGTTTTTGGCTCATAGAAAACTCCTTCAGGGTGGCTCTTGCTGCAAAGATGTAGAAAACAAGGCTAACACTCGTGTTGTAGACACCTTAGCTTTGCTCACATAGGGTTATATACTGGAATATAAATTGCTTTATGTGACCTTTTTAGAGGAACCTTTCCTGTACCCAACCTAAAGCAGACTGTCTCACTCTGTAAAATGCCTGTTTCTTTTCACCACATTCTCGCCTCTCACTGGAATATAGTTTCACTAGGGCAGGACCAATGTCAAATACTATTTATCACTATTTCACTAATGCCTAGGACTATGCCTGACATAACAGGCGCACAGTATATGCTTGTTGAATGAAAAAATAAAGGTTCTATTCATTCTCCAGCTCCCAGATTTTATGTAGGCTTTCCACTCCCTGATAAATGATTCACTCCTTCCTCTCAAGTTCCCATCATCCCCTGATTGTAAATCATCAGTTACCACACATGTCACAGTGTCCATTTACTTCTTTAATTTCCTCACTAGACTCTGCCTTATCAACAAAGTATCTAACACAGTGCCTGGCATATAGGAGACTTTAAACAATTGCTGAACAACTAGAATTGAATGGTCTGTACCGATCTGTGTGATGACAAAATTTCACAAGAGCTGTGAAGCGGGTCATTTGATCTAAGCCTTGAGCCTCAGGGTGCCTAATATTTTACATGTGTTTTAGTGACATGGGTAGGGAAGAGGGTGAGACTTGATCAGGGGCAGGTGTCTAACAAATTTTTCTTATCTCTCCAGTTGATTTGTTGTTATTTTTATTAAATTTCTTAGTGACTTTTGCATTAGATGAACGTATAAACTAGGAAGATGTATCACAGAACAGTTGAGAATAAATGTCATTTTTTAAAGAGAATCCAGGTTTCAACTATCTACCCTGAAATCTTGATGGAGATCTCCCCTATCTCTGTCACAGCCCATGCACCTTCTTCTAGTCTCCGTTCCCACTGCTGGTCCCGCCACAGTCAGTTCCTCCCCATCTCCCATCTGGAGACATAACAGGCTCACTGCTATCATCACCTGCCAGCTTCAGTTCATTCTACTTGATTGGGGTTCTTAAAACTCAGCACCAGTCTTGTCATTTCCATGCTCAGAAATGATCCATGTTTCCTCATTATCTATAGAATCATTTTTAAGACCCTATAATATTATCCCAAACTGACTCTTTCAAAAGTTGGCTTCCGAGTTACCTTTCCAGAGCCCTTTATGATTTGTATGTGCTTTAAAATATCCCACGTCTAGATCTATGTTCTTGCCTTCTCCCCTCCCTACAGTGCCTTCCATCCCATTTCTGTGTAACCAAATCTTATCCACTCTTTTAAGTCCCAGCTCAGATATCACCTCCTCTAAGAAGACTTTCCCGCTCATCTCTTCTGCCCTTGAATTTGTATAAAGCTCTCTGATTTTATACTTCACCCTTGTTGTATTTATTCCTTATTTATTATGTTGAAAAAAAATTGCAAGATCCTTATTGGAATCTCCCCAGGCCTTAGCACAGTGTTTGAATAGATAATGGGGATTCAGTACATTTTTGTAAACATTTTTAAAATTATCGAAGTAATACATGCACATACAAAGCATTTAAACAGTGCAAAAAAGTTATCAAATTAAAAGAATGAATCCGACACCTTTTTCCTACTCACACCTCCTAAGTTTCCCAGCTGTAACCACTATTATAAGTCTCTTATATACCTTCCAAAAATTGTTTATGAATGTACAAGGATATACACATACTTTTTTTTACACAAATGGGATCGTACTTTGCATCTTGCCTTTTTCATACAGCAATAAATCTTGGAGGCTTTTTCATACTGTATTTCAATCTTGTTAATGCCAATTTGTACATACTTGTGCAGTCATAACTACATGATGGGTTTTTATTAGTGAAAATTTGTGTTACATGTTATATCCATGCAGTTTATGTTTTGACCACATTCCCATCCAGAGAAGCTGCATTTATTTAGCATGTGCAAGCCTGTCTGCTCCCCAGCACTCGAATTTCCTCTGGGTATTTTCATAGTTTTAATTCTAGCCCCTTGAATAGGTAAAAATGCTATCTCATTATTCTTTTAATTTGTATTTTTTTGGTTTTGAGTGAGAACTAGCATTTTTTTTCCCATAGCATTCTTTCTCACATTCCATTTCAGAGAATCTCCTCTTGCACTTTACCTAGTTTTCTATTGATTTTTAAAAGCTCTTATATGTTAATGAAATTTTGGGGTTTTTTTCTGTTGGTTTGTCAATAAGTTGTTTTCTTTTTTTTTTTTTTTTACATTTTTTATTGAGTAATAGTTATTTTACAATGTTGTGTCAAATTCTAGTGTAGAGCACAATTTTTCAGTCATACATGAACATGTTTATATTCATTGTCACATTTTTTTTTTTCACTGTGAGCTACCACAAGATCTTGAATAAGTTGTTTTTAACAACAGTTTGTTTTTTTTTTTTTTTTGAATAATGGTCATATTTATCGATCTTTCCTTTTTGGTTTCTGGGTTTTATACCTTGTTACAGAGGCCTTCTCAATTCCAGGATATTTTTGAATAGTTCACATTTTCTTCTAAAATACATAGTTTCATTAAAAAAAATTATGTATTAGAACCACTTTGAATTAATTTTACTTCAAGAAGTAAGAAAGGGATTCAGGTTTATTTTTTTCCAGATGACTAGCCAAGTGTCCCAACATTATTAATTATTACTCATCTTTTCCTCGTTGATCTAAAATGCTTTTTTAATTGTATGCTAAATTCCATATATTTTTGGCTTTATTTCTACCAGCCTCTGTATTCTATTCCATTGATCTCTCAGTACCAAATTCGTTTAATTACCGTAGTGATTACTGTGGTTTTATGATGTATTTTAATATTTGATAGAGCTAGTCCCCTTTTTTTTGATCAAAAATTTTCTGGCTCTCTGGTAGGTTCCCTATGTTTCATTTCCCACTTGGATAAACTTTACTATCTTTGAAGAAAAATTTTAAAGTTCTGTTGTTTTTTTTTTTTACTGGAAGCATACTGAATTTATAGATTAATTATGGTGAATTGATATGCTCCCAAATTGAATCCTTCCCTTCTAGTAAGACTTCCAGTAAACTCCCTAGTAGATATTTAAGCTTTTATGTACAAGTCTCGTACATTTCATATTACATTTATTTGTGGGTATTATTTTTTGCTGATGTAAATGAGATGTTTTATTATATCTTCTTATTGGTTATTGTTTCTGTATCAGACAGCTATTTATTTTATTTTATTTTTAAATATTTTTTAAATTGAGTTGTAGTCAGTTTACAATGTGTCAGTTTCGAGAGTGGAGCACAATTTTTCAGTTATACATGAACATGCATATATTCATTGTCACATTCTTTTTTGCTGTGAGCTACCACAAGATCTTGTAAATATTTCCCTCTGCTATACAGTATAATCTTGTTTATCTATTCTACACATGTCAGTATCTACAAATTTCGAACTCCCAGTCTGTCCCTTCCCACCCCCGTCCCCCTGGCAACCACAGTTTGTATTCTGTGTCTATGACTCTGTTTCTATTTTATATGTCCCTGGAGAATGTCATTTTAAGTGAAGTAAGCCAGAAAGAGAAAGAAAAATACCATATGAAATCACTCATATATGGAATCTTAAAAAAAAAAAAGAACATAAATAAATAGAAAGCTATTGACTTTAAATTTCAAATGTATAAGCAGATATCCTTGTTGAATTTTGTTTTTAGTAGCTTTTTTTCCAGTAAAATCTAGATTTCACAGGTATAAAACTCATGTTGGCTGCAAATAATAATAATTTTGCATCTTCCTTTTCAACTTTCACATTTTTTCCCTTTGACTAATTACACTTGCAAATATCTCCTGCGACATGTTACAAAGATGCTTACCATGAGCATTTTTGGCTTATTCATGATTTTAGGGGTAATTCGCCTAGTATTTCATCTGGCCTTTGGTTAAGGAAGCATTTATCCAGCTCTGTCCGGTTGGAAGTGTGTAAGGGCATGCATGTGTAAGTGCACACAAGTGAGTGTTTAAATGAGGGGTGGATGCTGAATTTTATCTAACACCTTTTAAGCAAATCTGAATGAGCCACGAAATTTGTAACCTCTGACCTGTTAACATGTAATTAAATTAAGAATTTTCCTACCATGGAACCATCCTTGATTTCTTGGATTGGACCATACTTGAGCATAGTGTATTTTTTCCTTTAATATGTTACTGGCTTCTATTTTGTTAGTGGTTCATTGAAAGTTGATATTAAATGAAGTTGATCTGTAGTTTTCTTTTTTTGAAAAAGAAATTTTACTTTCTTACATACGAATTGTAAAAAATCAGCAAAAAGAAGATTAACTTAAGCTAACAATATGTAGAGGATATGATTGTGCAATTCTCGAAAGAATAAGCAATGGCTAAAAAATATAGGGAGACACTCTCAACATCACTTGTAACTTGAAAATTCAAAGTGCTAACATCTTAAGGCTCCCATTCTTGGATCTGGATTCCTGGCATCATATAAAGAAAGATGCCTATTCTGTTAGGAATGGCAATCACTTTTGTCCTCATAGCTCCTAATGCTAAGAAACACTAAAGCACATTCTTGGAGACACCTGGGTTTTAATTCCCACAACAAACAAGAGAAACTTCAGTGGTCTCCCCAAAAAGGAGAATCCTTAAAGACAGGAGATTCCCGCTGATGTCTGTTCAAGATTGCTTTTTAAACTAGGCTAAACAAGTTCCTCTCAGCAGGACAGCTCTGATACTCTGGCCTGGAACTTCATACTGAGCTCAGCCTCTTTGGAAACACCAAGTGAATTTCAACACAAGCAAATTGTTTGAGATATCCCAGGTCTCTGCTATAAAACGATGGCTGCTTAGACTTGCCTTGATAGACTACAGAAAGGATGAAAGGAGATGATGTATGCTGAAGCCTTTTTACAAGTCTAAAGAAATTTGAAATATTATTTGTATTTTAAGCATCGCAAGTGGACACAGCAGAATCTGTGTAAAAACCTGGCCTCTCAGGTTAAAATTTCATAAAGGGCACCTAGTCTTTTCCATACCAAATAAGCCAGCCACTACAGAAGAGGCCCTTTCTCCCACAGCTGCCCTTCTCTTCACCCCCACCCCTTCTGCTGCTCCACAGAGTCTGCTCCTGCGGGCTTTGCACCAGGAGGGAAGGGCAGGTGGAGAAGCCTGGACAGACACGTTCCTCCCATCCCCTCCTGGTAGTATCGGTCTGTTTCTCATTCTGCTCATTTGGGCTGCAAAGCCAGTCAAGTGCAATGACTTTTCTACTTGTAGGTATCAGTCCTACATTCAGCATAAGGTCCCAAATGTGTGGAAGATGGGGCTACTCACGAGACACAGAGGCATAGGACTCCTGGCATAGACTCGCTGTCTCTTAACAGAAAGTTGCCATCCACCCCTTCCTTGAGCAGCAGGGTCTCGCAGTCTCGCTTGGACAGAGGGCCGTGGTAGTAAGGCAGATCCATGGGGAGCCCCCTCGTATCCCTGAAATCCAGTCCCAAGTCCAGGTATGGCTCTGAGATGAGGAGTGGAGGCAGTTGGCCTAGTGGGGCCTGTGGAAACACCTCTTCCTCCTCTGTCTTGTGGGAGTGAGATAAAGTTGCTCTGTGGAACTCAGAGAGTTTCACAAGATTCAGGAAATGAGAGAGGTGGGGGTGATGAAGTGACCAAGACTTTTCAGCCTGTAAATGGCCCAAGTGTGACTCACAGGAGTGGGTTAAAGTATGTTTGAGTACACAGTGGAATCAGTGATGTTCATGGCCAGAGCTCAAGCTGAAGACAAGCCCCCCAGAACTGGCTTGTAGCCTTGTCCTTCACCCTCAGTCACCAGTTTTCACCTTCTCTGGTTCATGGCATCTCTTCCAGAGATCATATTACTGCTTTTTGCTGAATTGGATGTGCATTTTCTGCTGAAGCTGCCTATGATTATGCTGTGCTTTGCCCAGAATGGCTGTTCAAAAAGTGTTCAGATGCTGAATGAATCCAGGTATATCCAGACACAGTGGAACAGCTGAAAATGTAGAACATCCATGGGTCAAATGACATGAAAAATGGAAGACAGCAGTGGCAATAGAAAGCAGTTGGACACCGTGGTGGAGGAGAGCCCATCCACTGGCAAAGACTCCCAGCCACTGTTGACCAAAGGTTATTTTTAACATCCTCCAGCATTGTGTCTTTAGGGGAAAGAGCTGGTGCAGGTGGGAGGGATATCTGGGTATGCAAATTTATTGCAGGATGCTTCTCCAGGTGGAAGAAAAGAATGTATTCAACTTGAGTTTGAAGATCCTCAGGTCCTTTGAAGTTCTCATCCTGCAGGACTGCAGTGATGTGTCCTCATAAATAAAGACCAGGAAAAGTCTATCCAACCAGAGACCCTGAGACACATTTAGACACGCTGGTGTTGATAAGAAAATCCCCTCCCCCCGTTTTTTTTTTCCTGCTGAGCCTTTTCTTCCTTGATCGGCTGATACTCCTGGAGAAGGTAGTTTCTGTTATCTAAGGATCAGAGTTATCCCTAAGAGTAATTCTTAAGTCCTTTTTTCCCCACCTATATTGATGTATAATTGACATAAAACATTGTGTAAATTTAAGGTGTGCTGCATACGAATTTTGTACATTTATACATTGTAAATGATTATCACCGTAGCATTAGCTAACACCACCATCTTGTCACATACTTCCCATTTCTATTTTGTGGCGAGAATATTTAAGATCTACTCTCTTAGCAACTTTCAAGTAAATAATACAGTATTGTTAACTGTAATCACCATGTTCTACATCAGATTCCTCAAATTTGGTCACCATATAACTGGAAATTTGTACCCTTTGACCAACAATGCCCTGTTTCCCCCAAGTCTTTTTGAGCAACCAAACCATCCTACATAGTATTAATTAATTTCAGAAAGAATAGCGTATCTATAATCCAAAGTTTTAAATTGGATTACATTTGTTCGACTCTCACAATTACCATCACACAATGTCAATTGGTATGAGCTATATGTAAATTTCTCTCCCTATTCAGCTGCTTTATCCAACTATCTATGGGAATTAATTGCTATGTATCTCAAGTACATATCTATAAAAGTAGAACTATGTGCTCAGGACCCATCCTTGCTTCTCTTACAGTCTTCTTAACTCAAATGATTACTTTGTCTTGTGTCTTTGTTTACCAGCTGTCTACCCACTCTTGGGGCTCTGTCTTACGTTGAACTTCCCTGTAGCAGATTTTTGTTCTTCCTTGAAAGTCCCACTACTCTGCTGTTGGTGTAATGTGGTATAATGGAGTGACCCTAATCAAGGAACTTATTACCAGATTGATATGCTTTCAAATCCCCATTTCTCTTGTGTGACCTTGGGCAATTTGCCATACAATTTCCTGGGAATTATGGCAGTTGAGGAGGGAAATTTTACTGATGAAAGAGGAAATTGGGGACCAAGCTTGGTGTGAGGATATTTTTTGACATAAGGAGGAAATGATTGGATACACACTCAAGGTCTTTATCATCACAGGGGCTTTCATGCCTTTTTTTTTTTTTCCTGTTTCAAAACCCAGTCGCCTCCTCCTTATTCATCATAAGAGAAATGAAAATTGAATCACATAGAGATAACATCTTTCACCAATCATTTTTCCAAAGAAGATATAGTAATGGCCAACAAGTGCATGCAAAGGTTCTTACCATCATTAATTACTTGGGAAATGCTAGGAGATCAAAATCATGGTGAGATATCACCCCACACATTTTAGAATGGCTATTATCAAAAGATAAGACATAACAAATGCTGGTGAAGATGTGGAGAAAAGGGAACCCTTGTGCACTGTTGGTGGGGATGCAAATTGGTATAGACACTATGGAAAATAGTATGAAGTTCCTCAAAAATTTAAAAGTAGAACTACCATATGCTTCAGCAATTCTACTTCTGGGTATATATCTGAAGGAAATGATATCACTATGTTGAAGAGGCACCTGCACCACCATGTTTGCTGCAGCAATATTTACAATAGCCAAGACATGAAAGCAATGTAAGTGTCCATCAACAGATGAAAGGATAAAGAATACATGGTAAGTATATACAATGGAATACTACTTAGCCATTAAAAAGAAGAAAAAATTTTTGCCATTTGCAACAACATGGATGGAACTTGAAAGCATTATGCCAAGTGAAATAAGTCAGACAGAGAAAGATAAATACTGCATGATCTCACTTATCTGTGGAATTAGAAAAAAAACAAAAATGAAAACAACCAAACTCATAGAAAATGAGATCAGTTTTGTGGTTGTCAGTGGTGGGGAATGAAGGGGTGGGTAATTGGCTGAAGGTGTTCAAACTACATCCTACTGAGCTACATAACTACTGGGGATGTAAAGTACAACATGATGACTATAGTTAACACTGCTCTGCGGTATATTTCAAGGTTGCTAAGAGTAGATTCTAAAAGTCCTCATCACAAGAAAATAATTTTTTTCTCCTTTTTTGTGCGTATGTCTATACTAGATGACAGATGTTAACTAAACTTACTGTGGTAATCATCTCATAATTTATACTAGTAAATCATTATGCTGTAACATTAAACTTATATAGAGCTGTATGTCAATTATATCTCAATAAAACGGAAAGAAAAAAAAAAAGGAAGAGACAGTCCTACTTAGATTCCTCAGGAATCTTGTTTCCTATACAGTGATTTCTGAAGTCTGACTACACTCTTGCTCTTGGGCTTTTTGTCATTTTAATACATTTCCCTTTTGTCATAAACTACTTGGTATTTTGTATTGTCTGCTACAGATGTCAAATAAATCCAGCCTTACAGGCAAAATTCTGTTGTCAAGTTCAGGGGAGCATGATGCCAAATATGAGTTTCGTGATTATGTGAGTAGAAACTGGACAGTGTGTGTGTGTCAGAATATCCACAGTCATCTCTGACTGTAACAGCATGGTGAGCGAGTGTGTTGTGCTTATCAAAAGAGGCCTAGACAGTGTAGGATCTCCCATTTGATTCCTACTGTCTTATTTTAGAAGATAGCATTTTGTCTATCTCCTCGAATAGTTAACCCACTGCACCAGCATCATTCATGAACATGTTCTAAATTGGAACCCCAATATTTCTGGACCCTCCAAGGCGTTAAGGGCAGAATTGGCTATGTGAGAGGCAGTGTAGCATAGTGGTTTCAGCACCGGGCTTTACAGTCAGACTGCTTGGATTTGAATTCTAATTCCACCACTTAGTAACTGATGCAGGATGCATAACTTTCTGTGCCTTCATTTTCTAGAAAGTGAGGATCATAATTATGATATTCGTCACATAGGGTTGTTGAGAGGATTAAATGAGGATATATACAGAGTGTACCTTGCACTTCGGGCACATAGTTAGGGCTCACTTTGCTATTTATTATTGTTCATATATAAGAATTCCAAACAAGATGATCTCTGCCCTTGTCTGGATGATATTGAGTCTGGATGGGGCACCTGGACCATTGGCAATCATCCTGGGACCACAAGAGCCAGGCTGTTTGCTGCAAAGGCCAAAGTGGAAAGAGAGAAAGAATCTGGGTCCTTGATAATGACATTGAGCTACTTAACCGACTGACCTAGGAGCCAGTGCCTCCCCTGGACTTGCAGTGGTGGGGAGAATGAATTTCCTCCCTGGCTAAGCTATTTGAGTTGAATTGAGGCTCATTTTTGCAGCAAAAATTATCCTGATAGATACACTGACACATGGCATTACATTTTTGAATTACTTCAGATACTACCTTAAGTGATTTTTTTTTTTAATGTAGTACATGTTACTCATCAGCAAACAGTGTGTAGATGTCGCCCCTGTAATGTTGAACTCCCACAGCTTTTTGGTTTCCCCATATCTTGACCTGTCAGCTTTGCTGAAGTCTCTCTACCACAGATTGATTATCTCTTATTTTCCTCTTATTACTCATTAAATAAAAATTTAAAACCCATGTTACAATTGTATTGATTATTGAAAAAACTAGTTTGGTGTTAAATTAATATGAGCATACCTATGACATGCAGGTAAACTTCTGAACTTTTTAAGAGGTGGATACAGAGAGTATTCTCATCTTACTGCTTCAGCTATTTTATATACTGGAAAACAGTTTTTAGATGCATCACTTTGTGTATAAATTGAAATACTCAGAAGTAAACAAAAGAAGAAAGAAAACCCTGAAGAATGCAAACAAATACCTCAAAAGGGGCTGAGACATCCCAATAAATATAAAAGGTAAACTTGGTAAGTATGGATTTTAGAAGAAGATGTGATTTTGTTCATTAAGCGAGTAAACCTTAGGTAACTTTTTTTTTCCCCATGCAGTTTGGTTTAGGTGAGTGGGCTTGAGCCTTCTTGGAACAACATAGGAGAAACCGAAGTTAAAATATCCTTCCTGCAACGAGGCTCGGTTGCTGGGCTGATTCATAACAGAGGATCATACTCCTCCATGTAAAGACAGATGTGTGAGGAGAGTGATGTTAAGGGAATCTGCTCCATCCTCATGAGAGAAACCTGGATTTACTTCCTGAGGGAACTAGCTTTGCTAGGTGTGTTCATTTTGTATCATTGCTGTAAATTACTACAAACTTAGCCCCTTAAAACAATACAGATTCATTATCTCAGTTTCCTTAGGTGGGAAATCAGGCAGCCTTGACTCTGCTCAGAATCTCACGAGGCCTCAATCAAGATGCTGGTAAGCCTGTGTTCCTTCTTAGACGCTCGAAGGGAGAATCCACATTTTTGCTCATTCCAGCTGTTGGTGGAACTCAGTTTCATACAGTTGCAGGATTGATGACCCCTTTACTTGCTGTCTGTTCCTTGATTCTATAGGCTTCCCATGCGTCTTGGCTTATGGCCCCTTTCCTCCATCTTCAGAGTCAACAATGGTGGGTCAAGTCTGTCTCACACTTCAGACCTCCCCTCTGCCTGCCTCTTCCACTGCACATCTGTAAGCAGCATTCTACCTTCTTCTACTTTTAAAAAGTCCTAGGATTCCATCGGACCAATCCAGACAACCCAGAACAACCCTCTTGTTTTAAACTCAACTGGTTAGCATCTTAATTTCATCTGCAAAGTCCCTTTTGTCAAGTAAATTAACATATTCACAGGATCCAGGGCTTAGGGAGGGTGGTCATAATTCAGCTACCGTTAGGGACATGATCAAAGGAAGAAAGAAAATCAAAAGAAGCGGAGACAAACACCAGGGAAAATCAGAAGAGAAAACAAAACAGCAGTGGTTAAGCGGTCAGTCTGAGGAAATGACAGATGTCTGCCTCGCTGCCCAGGCTGTTGGGGCGGGTCTGCCTTCTCTGCCACCTTTTTAACTGTGTTTCCTGGCCCTCAATGGAAGCCCAGCCCCTGCGGTGGGGAACAGTGATGCTCCTCAGAAGGAAGGGGACTATAATTATTGGCCGCTTTCAGCTCCAGCCACAGCACAACTGTGATACCCGTTTATGCCGGACACTCCTGAGGGCTCCACCGTGAGGCCGCTCTGACCTGTGAGCAGTGGGCCAGGAGCGGGTGGTAGTGGAGGTGGTGGTGTGTGGCAGCAAGAGATGGTTGTGTAGATGTTTTCCTTCTGGGCTTACAGGAAACATAATTGCACAAACTGAACCCCTCGTGTGGTGAGCAGGAGTCTGGAGGAGTCGGTGTGTCTCCCCCTGAAGTCTCCTGCAGGAGAGCAGTTTAATGCCATTACCTATCTCTTGCCCTCATCAGACCAAAGGGAGGAAAGCCAGAAAACTTCATACCAAGTGCTACTGAGAGAGTGCCTGACTCTCACCAGCTCTGTTCCTTGCAGCTCAGCATCCTGGTCCTGGTCCTAATCCTGAGGGCTGTCAGTGCATAGGGATGGAAGGACATCACTGATGGCAAGCTTGGAAAGGTCCCCTCAGGGCATCGGGGACTGAAGGACTTTTATTAAGATTGGCCCCTCCATTTCACTGATGTGGCGGTGGAGCCAGAATGCTTCCTGGATAGACTTCTTATTTCCTCCCTTGCATTCATTTCCTAGGGTTGCCGTAACAACGTATTAAAAACTGGGTGGTTGAAAGCAACAGAAATTAATTTTCTCACAGAGGCCAAAAGTCTGAAACCAAGGTTTTCGCAGGGCCACGCTCCCTCTGAGTCCTATAGGAAGACTCCTTCTGTGTTCGTTCTAGCTTTCTGGTGTCTGTTATAAATCCTGGTCCTTCCTTTGCAGGCAGCTACATCACTCCAAACTCTGTCTCCATCATCCCATGATGTTCTCCCCATGTGTTTTCACATGGTGTTCTCCTGTCTGTGTCACTTCTCATCTTCTTATCAGGACACCAGTCCTACTGGATTAAGGACCCATCCTACTCCGGCATGACCTCATGTTAACTAATTACATCTGCCACAGCCTTATTTCTGTGCAAGGTCACGTTCTAAGGTTCCAGGATGGACATGAATTTTTGGAGGACACTATCCAATCCAGTATACTTTCCTACTCCCCTCTTCTTCCACCTTCTCTTCCTCTTCTAAACCTCTGGGTGGGTTATGAGATGAGCTCCGTCTAAATGGGAACTGCAGAAATGAGCTCCAAGGCCCGCGGACAAACTCCAGAACACAGGAAGGTTTTATCTCAGTGAGCAAAACTCACCGACAGGCCCTGGCTGAAGACTGGGTAACCTCAGATGAACTGTTTCTTTTTTCATGTAGTCCCTCAGGGGCCAGGTTTAGAAGAGTCTGCATAAGGATATGTCTGGAATCTTGGCTGTTTTCTCTCCCTCTTCTCGTGGGGTGGCCTAGAGAGGATTCTGTTTGTGCTTTCCATTTTCTATTAACTATTGCTTCCAACAGCGTGGCTAAGAAGGCCTCACGTTACGTTGGAATCCGTGGTCTTTGAGATCAGGATTGTAACGCTATCCTAAAGTGTTCCTGGAAGGCAGGAGGAGAGATCATGCATACAGGTGGGCCCCAGTGGGCCTGTTGCCGGTAGATGTAACCGGTGTCCAGGTTCTTGTCCTGCCCCCAAAAGAATTTAGAGACAAGTCACAGTGGTTAAAAAGGTATAGTGAGGATTTATTAAAGGATGGACAGTACACTCTCAGGGGAGAGCAGGCAGGCTCAGGTGAGCAGCTGCCCAGAGTTTCTTTGGCAAGTTGTTTACATAGGGTGTAAAAATGAATGGGCGTATATTCATTAGGAAGGGAAGGGTCTGGGGTTGTATTCCCTAATTTTCATCCCAACTCCACCTTCCCAAAGGGAGGAGAGATTTTTGTCCTCATTCAGTCTGAATTGGAAGTGTCATGGTGTCGGTACATGATGGGTACTTTTAATCTGCAAGGCTAATTTTATTGAAATAAGGGCATAATGAACAAAAGGTTACATTCAGACCCTGGAGATTCCTGCCTTTTCCCACCTTTCTTTGCGGGCCTCCAGGCTGCTCATCACCCCAAAAGGTGTGACCACTTATCAGCCCAGAGGTTCCTGCTTTTCTTTCTTTGCCCAGGGACCCCTGGTGCTTACATGATGCATGGTTTCCTGCATTTGGACGGTGTCCCTCCTTTCTGCCCAATTCCTGCCATTTGGCCTGAGCCCCCCTTTCTCTGCTCATCTCTAGCTGTCTACCTGCTCTGACAGGACCGGAGGATTCTGTGTCCCAGGTCTGTCCTTAGTGACTCCTCAGGTTCTGTGACCTGGGCCAGAACTACACTTGCCAGGCTTCAACCCTCCGAGCAGTAACTTCTGCTATCCCTGCCCAGCAGCCTCGTGCAAGTTATTGATCATTCTAGCATCTTCAGGACTCCTGGGAAATGATCTGAGAAGGTCTGGGGAGTGCTGAGAAGAGGATGCCCCACTCCCAGCACACACACAGTCTCCCCCGACTCACACACGCCCCGCCCTCCACATAGGTGCTCTGGCCTCTTTTGCATCTTAAGGGCAGGGAAGTTGCGGGTACTTACTGCCTGGTGGATACGGATTTTCCTGGATAAAGTGCTCCCACCCCTTGTGATCCTGGACACCTTAGGAATTTGTCATATTCAGACATGGTGCTGTTTAAAAATATAGTGTTTTCATGGAAAATTCAAGGATCAGTAAGGCCTGCAATCAGGAGACTATTGCCCTTGAAAAAAACAGTTTATTACAGTTCCCAAGAGGAGGGGACACACAGGAAAACATAGGTCAGGAGTGTAAGAGCAGGGTGAGCTGGGAACTGCAGGCCACACCCTCCATTCTGGTTTCCCTGGGAAGGAACAGGCAAGGCAGGGTAAGCAGGTCTAGAATTGGCTGGTTTGAATAATTTCAGTGGGCTCTGGGACATAGGGGTTGTTCCTAGCTGTCTGGCACCTGGCCCTGGCTGGTTAGGGCGGGTGGGTAGTGGCTGGGAGTGTGAGATAAAGGAAGTATGTGAGATAAAGGAGGTCGTTAGGACTCTGGATTATTTGCCTTTTGCATTTAAATGTGAGCTGCTCAGTATCTCTAGGAATTGGCTAGCCCTGGGCAAGGCAGTCCCTCTAAAGGCTCAGCAAATCCATTTGACTAACCCGAGGCAGGGAGTGGTTGCATGGTTAGTCCTGAGAGGTTTTGTGGACACAAGACCATTGGTTTAATATATTTAATTAATTAATGTCTGCCCAGATGTACTAATGGCAGAAGTCTAAGGGGTCTCTCCCAAGTATAAAATATGTACCTGGGGACTTCAGAGACAATGCAGCTGCCTGACTGGCTAACAGAGGAGTAACTCCACTGATACATACACAGTTTACAGTGGACCCCTCCCTAGCACTTGAAATTTAGGTAGAATTGCCTCCACTCCCCAAATCCATGCCCTGGAGAAACTTCTCCAGTGTTTCTGTAAGTTCCTAAGGACTTACTTTTTCACCATCTCCTCTGCCTCCAAGTCCCTGTGCCCCACATGCTCTCCTAATACTGCCCTTGCAGACCTAGAAAGCAATACTGCAACACTTTTCCTAATGCCTTTCCCTGACAAAATAAAAATTCACTCATAAGGAAGGATTGGTGAGCAAGGTAGAATTTCCTGAAGATTTGCATAGGAGGTAGGGGCAGAGGGGTTTGCCTTGCACACTCCACAACAAATGACTTGGAAATATATTTAGACATTCTGATTGCCCACAGTGCCTTTTTAGCCAACTAATATTCCAAGAGAATTCTCTGGCATCCTTACTCCTTTCCCACAAGCAGAGTCATATCTCCCTTCTTTGTACACAGTGATATGCAAATTAATCAGCCAAACAAATAAGCAAAAAAAAAAAAAAAAACAAAAGAGACAAAAGGAGACAAGAAAACTCAAAAAACATTACGTTGTTGACTTGTATATCAAATGTAGTGATAGGTTACATTTAATAAGATTCTGAATACTGCAAATTAAAAAGTGTGACATGAATTACTAAATATTCTCCAAATACCCCTAAATTGGAAAAATCATCAAGAGCCAAATAACGACAAAATTGGTGAACGATATGAATCATAAACTCAAATATATTAGTAATTGTATTAAATGTAAATGGACTAAGTGCTCTAGTTAAAACACAAAAATTGATGGATAGGATTAAAATAAACAAAATCTAACTTTGTAGCGTTTACTAAAGAAACACATAAGACACATGAACACAGAAATTCTGAATGTGAAAGCAGAGAGAAAAATTATAGCATGTAAATATCAACCAAAAGAAAAATGGAGTAGTTACATTAATATCAGACAAAATAGAGCTTATGACAAAAGTATTAATGAAGAGGTTTACCTTCCAATGAAACAGATTTAATATATAATGTATCATATAATTATGAGTAACATATAACATTGAAACATTTGCATGAGATGTTCAACACTTTATTATAAAGCAGGCTTTATTTTAGATGGTTTTGCCCAACTGTAGGCTAATGTAAGTGTTCTGAGCATGTTTGAGGAAGGCTTGGCTAACCTATTATATTCGATAGATTAGGTGTATTAAATGCATATTTGACTTACAGTATTTTCAACTTACGATGGATGTAACTCCATCATAAGTCAAGGAAGATCTTCACCACATTTTCTTTATGCATTCATCCTTTGATGGACACTTAGGTTGCTTCCATATCTTGGCTATTGTAAATAATGTGCAATAAACATGGGATGCCTGGCACAAAGTTAAGTGTTCAGTAAATGTCATATGTTCTCATTAATATTGTTATTTAAAGATAGTTAAAAATGTATGTATCCTGTACTTAATATGAAAACTACAAATGGAACGTTTTAAATTTCTTGTTATAACATAAAACAAGTGGAGTTGATTTTGTAAATATGGATCTTGATGTCTTCTTGGTGGATATTTGGCTCTATGGAGAAAAAAGATTTCCTATATTTGCTATTGGTCTTCAATATGTAGATGTTGGCTGGACCTCAGTGGATGACAGCCCTAGATATGATAAGAAGGATGAAATTCTCTCTAATGTTTGCAAACCTTAGGCTCCTGGTACCTGCTTTATCAGTTCTCCAGGGGAAATCTTTTCTCTCATTTCAGAGGTGAGAACACCATAGGTCTTATACAGTCCATTTGTCAGTCTTTGGCTTGATGTTCTCAGTTGAGTTTTAAAGACTATAGGCCCTCTACATTTCTGCTCTTCAAGAAACTGCTAAGCTCTTTCTGACAAAACTTTGACCTTGCAAATGCAGTAAGAATCTGACATGATATTTTTGATATTTGACTGCTAACAGCTTTTGAGCCTCACCTCATCCTTTTCACTTCTGCCCCACATCTGGGCAAGTTGATCAAGCTAATAAGATAGCCTGGGTGCTCCCTCCTTTGTCACAAGCAAGACGTTCAAAACACACAAGCCTCTGACCAAGTGCAGGAGCACTAACACTGGCCCCACCCTGATGTACTGCAAAAGCCCCAAGCCGGTCTCCTTTGTCCAAAGTGCGTTTGAAAACGTAAATAAAACCAACAAATCGCTTAAGTGCTAATTAGTAAAAGTTTATAAACTGGGAGCACTCAAACCAAAACACGGAATGAGGCTTAGAGGTATATTGTTATAAAGCTGCTTATACAATGTGAAGGCAATGAGTGTTTATCCTTCACAGTGATCTGTTACAATATTAGACTTTTCTTAAATGAAGGAGAATTGAGTAGTGGTTACCTCATATCAATTTTGGGAAACAATTTAAGTTTCGTTTATGATTCTCCAAGAAGGCATAAGCAAGAAGTGACCCAAGTCAAGTTACCACATTCATCTTGCAAAAATCAGGTTTTGCTTAAATGACTAAAATGGTTTTGCCCTCTCAGCGAATTTTCAAGACTTGTCTCTGTTTGTGTTTGACTTTAACACTTTCTTGCTCTCTCCACTCATTTTCAGGCCAGCTCTGGAAGATGGTTCTGCTCTACCCAGAAAGTCTCATTATGTAAGTAGTAAACCTTTCAGATCCTCTTGGGGTGTGTGTGTGTATGTGTGTGTGTGTGTGTTTTTGTGTGTGTTTGTATGTTTGTGTGTGTGTGTGGCATCATTAGCCTGACATCTGGATCTGGGGTGGAGGTCCATCCTGTTTCTATAGAGTAAATACAGGGGCTGTGCCTGTGTCTCTGAGTCTCTGAGCCTGTGCTCAATCCCTCACCAGCAGCAGATGACAAGCATCCTAGGGGAAACCTGCTCACTTTCTGTTCTGACGTTCATGCTCATGTTTTAATTTAACAAACTTTAAACGTCACTTGGAGGAAATAAAATCGAGTGTGTGTGTGTGTGTGAGTGTGTGTGTGTGTGTGTGTGTGCATGTGATGTCATTTATGTGACCTTCATTTTTCCATGACATGACACAAGAGAAATTCAAGTCAATGAAGAATACTTTAAGGATTTTCCACCTGGTATATTGGTATAATATTTGGGGAACAGGATAACTTTGTAAATGCCTATCAAAGCCTTAAATGTACAGGTGTTTGACCAAATACTACTAGTTCTAGGAATTTAACCTAAAGAGAGAGCTGGATAGACTTTAAAAAAATATAAGTATGAAAATTTTTATTGTCACATTATTTATTGAGAAAAACTTACAGTATAGTTTTATGTAAATCAATATATACATTCAATAGAATACCAGGTAATTATAAAAGGATTATGAGTATATGCTTTCATGGATGTAAAAAGATTCCCAGGATTTTTTTTTTGAGCTACAAAATGTTGCAGATCAGCAAATCAGATGATTCTACCTATGCACATAGGTGTGTGGTTGTGTGTGTGTGTGTGGGTGTGTGTAAATGCTTATGTGTATGTGGATATGTGTATGCACAGAGAGAAGCCTAGAAAAGATTTTGCCAAAATATTGACAAGGATCATTTATGAGAGGGTTTCTGCTTTCTGCTTTATGAGTTTATATTTTGTTTATTCTATGAACTGCTGTAAAATGTAAGTCTTATTTTCTGGAATTTGGAGAATTCCCAAAGACTTCTTTTTTTTTTTTTCCCAAAGACTTCTTAAGAGCCTTTCCTACCCGTTTCTTCAATTGCCATTATCCTCCTCAGTGAGGACACACCCTAAGTCAGGGCTCAGGTTCTCCTCACCTGCAGCCTTCCTATGACTGTAGGAAGTCCCTCCACACCCCAAGTGGTGAATCCCACGCATCTCCTAATATCCACTCCATTTTGACTCTGCTGATTGTAAAGGCAGACCCACTTCCAACTTTCTACACTCACGAAGTCACCTACATAGTGTTTTGCACGTTGGTGTTCTCTGCACGCTCTGTCAGGCTGTGAGATCAGGTAGCATTTCCTGTCCACGGCTACCACATAGCTTTCTGGTCGGCGCTATACGCTGTTAGGTCAACTCTCCCTGTGACTTCCTTCCTTTATTTCTAGCCTTCTCCCATAGTATATTCATTTAGATCGTGAAAGCATAGAACTTGGCATATTGCCATTCTCACCCAGCAAAGAAGGAAGTGTAGCTCATCTCTAGGGAGCAAAATGACAAGATTTCACACGTCAGGATCTACTGCCAAGCCCTCAAGTGCCCTGCGTGGACACTGTATAACACAGTCCCAAGGTGACCGCCTTGAACATATTTCAGTGGAACTGGGGACATTGGTAAGAGAGGGAACATAACAACATATTAACAATTTGATCTTGGACAAGTTATTTAATAAGGAACTCCAGTTTCTTTCCCCACAAAACAGGGATATATTACCTAGTGGAGATGGCTTTGCGAAGGATACATGAGCTAATGCACATGGCTTGTCTGGACATCACATAGGTACTACAGAATCAATATACCCTAAACAGAATTCATTATCTTTCCTCTCTATCTGTCTGTGCCTCCTGCCACTGAAACTTGCTGTCCTTCTCCTTCTTCCTTTTTTTTCCCCCCAGTTCTCACCACTAGTTCATAGCACTGCTCTGATCTCATTTCCCAAACCAAAAACTGTGGAGTCATCTGAAACTGCTTCCTCTCCCACACCTCCCACACCTCCCACAATTAGCCTGCCACTGAGTTCAGTCACTTCTGCAGCCTGTCATTCATATCCATCCCATCTTCGTCATCTTCACTGCCATCAGCTTGGCTCATGCCCTTTCCTTTATCCTGAATGGTTTCAGTTAACTCCCCCTAGATCACTCCACATTCCTTTCAAACCAATTTCCACCCACTGTCTTAATAGATGATTTAAATAATTTAATCAGGTTCTTCCCTGCTTACAATCATTCAAGGTACATTATGCAAAGCCCTTTATAATCTGGTCTTTCTCTCCCTTTATATTGTCATCTCCTGCTGCTTTTAAATCTACACACCCTATTTCTCAGCCTTGCCCAGACACACTGGGACACTTTAAATCTGGGATCTTTGCACATGACATACACTGAAGCTGCTGCTGTGTTCTCATTCCCTTGTCTGATACCTCCTACTCTTCACACAAGTTCATTTGAGGTGTCATCTCCTCTCTGAGTCCCTCTTTTAAACTGCTTCTAGGCAGTCTGTACTACCTCCTCTGTGTTTTCCTAGTAGTTGGGCAGACTGTATTATGGTACCTATTCACCCATCATCCATGCATACAATTCATGCAGCAAATATTCACTGATCAGGTCATCTTCCTAGGTTTGAGAACTCAGATAAGTAAGAAATAATCTCTGCTCTCAAGGAATTCATTGGCCCAGTGAGAAAAAGAAAACATATACACATATTGCTATAATACTAATGTGCTAAGTACAATGATAAAAATATTCATAGGGTAATAAAGGAATACTTAACACTGTTTGGTGGGTGGGATGCTCCTGGAGAGAGTGGTCCCAGGGCTCTCAAAGCCTCACTTGCCTCATTTAGAAAATGAAAAAAAAAAAAAAAAAAAAAAGAAAATCTACTGCATATGAGTGCTGAAAGGATTGAGGGAGAACATTCACGTGCTTGGCATTTAGTTAAGTCTTCAGTAAATGTTAGCTGATTCTCAAAGAATGATTAAGAGTTACCCTATGGAGGGGAAGGAGAAATAAGGGGTGGGAGGAAGAGTATTCAGATAGCCTAGCAGGAGCTTGGAATGTAGATGAGAGACCACAGCACAGGGAAAGATGTAAGCACTTTACAGTTGTTGGGGTCTTAGCTGCAAGGCAGGGAGGGGTAAGAAAGAGGCTGAAGAGACAAATCAGACAATGGCAGGTCCTCATAAGGCTTGCTAAGGATCTTGGATTACTCCATCTGTTATGGGATGCCCCAGAAGTAGATTAGAATGCTGTCAATAGCCAGCCTGATTCTGGTTATGGATAATTAATAAAGAGAACATCCTGCAATTAGATAAAAGATGTGTGGGAATTTGTTAATGATGTTATAAGGGGTCCACAAGGCTCAGTGGAAAGGCATGTAAGAAAAGGGAAGAAGAACTGGGTCCCAGAGGAAAAGACAAAGAAGAGAAATGAAGTCCCAAGTAATAAAATTGCTTCAATGCAGAAGCAGGTTGAGACCCCAGGTGGTAATAGAAGTAGAGGCTTGGTAGTAATTTCATTGCCTGGCCTGGCATATATGTGGTGGCCCAGGTAAGAAATGGTCCCAGAAGGTCAGAGGTTTCATGTGTAGATGACAACGCTGGCACAGGAAGATGGGCAAGAGTTGGAAATTCTAAGTATATAGTAAGATACAATATTATAATTATTTGTTTAAACTCACTTTCCTGCACTAGACCCAGAACACCTTAGGGCTACCTGTCTCATCTCTGTATCCCCAGAGAGAAATATATATCTTCTTTGTAAGATTGACACACTTGATTTTAATTTCCATAGTCAGTAAAAGGTAAAAATTTTCAGTGGTCCACATTTTCTTGGGAGGCTAAAGTGATTATCCACTCAGCTTTGCTTTCTACACTAGGCTCTAAGTAATCACTCTGGTAGCATAGTTCTGGCGTTTTGGCCTGATATCAGATGAATTTTAGCAAAAGCAAGTCATTTGAGGAATTTTGGCCTTGCTTATTCATCTAAATGATAGTGATTATTTATACTTACCTTAGTAGACCCAGAGAGACAAGAATGAATGATACATGGTAAAGCCTTTTATAAATCTAAATAAAATGTAAATAGTATTAGCATTTTAAATATGGCAATCAGGGGTGGCAGAATGCATGTAAACATTGGTCTCTGAGGTTGAAATTTCAAAAAAAAGCTTCTTGCCTTTTCCATACTAAATAAACAGACATCTGGAGGAGACGTCTTTCTCCCACGGCTGCCTTCTCTGCATCCCCGCACCCCCCGCCCCCGGCTTCCTGCAGCCCTTCTCTTCACCCCCACTCCTTCTGCTGCTCCACAGAGTCTGCTCCTGTGGGCTTTGCACCAGGAGGGAAGGGCAGGTGGAGGAGACTGGGCAGACACATTCCTCCCATCCCCTCCTGGCAGTATTGATCCATTTCTCATTCTGCTCATTTGGGCTGCAAAGCCAGTCAAGTGCAATGCCTTTCCCACTTGGCTATCAGTCCTACATTCAGCATAAGGTTCCAAATGTGTGGAATACAGGACTACTCACGAGACACAGAGGCACAGGACGCCTGGCATAGACTCGCTGTCTCTTAACAGAAAGTTGCCATCCACCCCTTCCTCGAGCAGCAGGGTCTCACAGTCTCGCTTGCACAGAGGGCCGTGGTAGTAAGGCATATCCATGCGGAGCCCTCTCGTATCCCAGGATGATTTGAACATCTTCATTGTGCATTCTGAGTGGAAGATACCTAAGGTTGAAGAGATCTGCAAAGAAATCCTAAACTCACTCAGCGTTTATTGTTGCTATTAACAATTCTGACATTATTATATATATTTAAAACTATATATATATATTAAAATATATATATATTTCCAGGATAAAACAAACACATTTTACACTAGTGCTGTTAGGAACCAAGACTTTCTCTTGTGAAAGAAAGAGATATGTTCAAGATGAAAGAATTTAAGCAAAAATTGGAAAAATACACACAAATTTTTATTTCTTTTTTTTAAAATATGTATTTCCTAATTCCATCCAACTGAAAGGGTCTGTAAGCAGTGACAACTCAATATCAACAAGTATGGGTAGAGACAAAATTGTGGTGTCTAAGTACCATTCCCTCATTAAAGGAATCAGGGATCTTTTGAGGAATGGCTGCTTTTATGTTTGTGGAAGGTTATAAACAAGGTGAGCCTAGAACACCTTCTTGTGCAAGAATTCAAAGAAATTAAAAGATGCAGCCATGTCAAAAGAGCAAAGGAGCCAGCATGAAGGGTCTCATATGGGCCAGAGACGAGAAAATTTAAGCATCAAAATATTAATTGCAGTTGGCATACATTGCATATACAAAAATTTATGAGTTTATAAGGATACTTAAAAGAAAAAGAAAGAGTGAAAGAGAATAAATCTCCTTCCAAAAAACAAAAACAAAGGAGGAAGGGAGGCACACCAACTTCTCTGGATCAGAAGATAGTTATGAAGTCCAATAACAAAACGCAGCGCAAAGACTTTGGTAAATCGTACCAGTTTTCCTGAAGTGGGATCTTCATATCTGTGAACTCTTTCTGACTTTAAGGACAGAATCTGAGGTAGGTGTAAAGGCCAATCAAGAGAAGCTAACAAGGAAAGTATTTAGCAAAAATGATCAGCATGGGATCTACCAGAAGTGGTTTGCAACACAAACGTCCTGCTCTTTCCGTTTTCCTCTTGTTTCCTCGAGATCTTCAGGGCAAACCAGCTCAGTCCTGCCAGCATGAAACCTGCTCAGCTCCTCCTCCTGCTGCTTTTCCAGTCTCAAGGTGAGTGGGTCACAAGCTCCTCCCCTGTAGCCTGACCTTCCAAGGGGCAGAGGGCCCAGGTGGGCACTGCCCAGAGGGCCTTTTCTGGAACTGAGAGCCCCTTGTCAGAGAGATTGAGAGACCAAGCAGAAAAAAAAAAGTTGAATGACTCAAGGATGTAAGAGAGAAAGATTGATCAGAGTGTGAAGGAGAGAAAGGAGGAGGAAACGAGTAGGGGGTACATAGAATTGTTGGGGGTACACTGGGAATGTCAGCGTTGAAAGCAACCTGGAAGGCTTTATATTTCATCTCTATTGTTTTATAAAAGAAGCGTCAAGGCCTGGAGGAATCTCCGGGCTCCTCCAAAACTTCACAGGAAGAGGCAGCATCCGGACTGTCATCTAGAGGTCTTTAGACCATGCACTACTGAGCCACCAGAACAGCAGTGATATTGAAACCCTGGCTGTGACCTGGGGGAGCATTTCATAAAATAGGAAGTCATGAGAGTCAAACTTTAGGGATAAGGAAAAAGAGGGGGTTGGCAGGGTGAGATGGGCCCTGACTTCCCCTGCAGTCTCCCTTCTAATCTTCCAGGGCCAACAGCCCTCGGCAGGAACTCAGCCTTTGGGATGGAGAACGTGATCCCAGCTTTGCCCACTTCCAGCTCTAGCCATAGCACCACTGCTGTGTCCCACACTCTTTGGGGCCCCTAGCTGGGAGAGCTGTGAATGACTGGGAGACTTAAGGGAAAGGGAGGGTATCAGGGCCAGTTTTTATGGTCATTTCTTTCTGTGTTCACAGTTTCACAAACCAGCTCAACCCCACAAATTGTGAATGGGGCTCTGGGGGAGTCAGTAATGCTTCCCCTGAAGTTTTCTGCAGAGAAGAGGATCATGTCTATCATCTGGCTTCACAACGGAATATCTATCGCCTTCACACAGTTAGAAGGACAAAGTTCACTGACATATATAACTGATCCAAAATGGAAAAATCGATTGAGTGTCACTGACTCCTACTCCTTGCAAATCAGCAACCTGACAATGGCAGACGCAGGATCTTACAGCACCCACATAACCACAATGACCTCTTCAGTGGTGTCCACTTATGATCTGAGGATTTTCAGTGAGTATGGGCATAGAGGACCAGCTCTCAACCGGCCAGGGTGAATAGGGTCATCCTGTAAGCCGGCGGGTGGGGGCTAGATGACCCTTGGTAAAGACTGTCCCTTGGTTTCACTCTTTTGGCCGGTCCAGAACCTCTCCTAGGTAGATCTTTTTCTTCCCTTTTCTAATTCTTTTTTTGTCCTCTTCAGTTACCAGCAGATTCTGGCTGATGGCTGTGGTTGTGGCAGGTTGAAAAACATCACACAACTTGCTGCTTAGGGGCTGGGAATGGAAGGGTCAGGAATCCTTTTATCCAAAGGGGTGTGGATTCCTTGCTCTGTTCTCTCTCCTTTATTCCCTGAGTCCTCTCCTCCTGGGATGTCCTGTAATGCCCCTTATTGCTCTTTGTATCTTTTAAAACTATTGCTTCAAACAGAGAGACTGCCAAGGCCTCAAGTTCAAGTGGATTCCCTCTCCTGTGAGCACAGCACCTGTATTGTCACCTTGAGGTGTTCTGTGGAGGAAGGAGGAGAGAACATCATATATGAGTGGACAAAAACAGGACCAAGGACTGTTCTGACCCAGGAAGGATCAGTCCTCAGTGACTCCTGTAATTGGAACTACACCTGCACAGCTACGAACCCTGTTAGCAACAGCACGTCCAGCCTCAACCTTGTTCAGCAGCTTTGTGCAGGTAACTGGTCCCTTCAAGCCTTTCTAGGACTCCTGGGGAATACTTTGAGAATCATTAGAAGGGCCTGGAGAAGATAGATGGTCAGCTCTCAGCACCTGCCAACAACACCCCTTCCACGTATCCACACCTGCTCTGTTCTCACTCACTCTGCTTTCTCTCGTTCAGGTTCCAAGGCAACTACAGGCACTTTCTCACCAGTGACATGGATTCTCCTCGGGAAGGGGCTTCTCCTTGTATCCTGGGGGTTCTAGGAACTTGGCACTTCCAGACACAGGTACTCAGTAGACCTCTCAAGTCAATTCAGGGCAGTGAAATCACTAGTGCCCCAGAATAGTCAGGCTGTGTCCTGGATGAGGCCGTCACTCCTCCATAGCTCAGTTGAGTCCCATTTACTGACATGTATACCTTTCAAGGTGCACTGCTATATATTTTCCAAGGCCAGTTTCATATCCTGGCATGTGTGTGCCCATATGCACACACACTGCATGAGAATGAGGAAGTTTTAGCAAGAAAAGATAAAATAACTGCATGAAAACCATGTTTTCTAGTCTAAGAAGACTTTTCCTCCATAATTTGAGGTTTCTGAAATCGAGATGAGTCATAATATTGGTGTGTGTAGCTAAAAGAGATAATGTATTTTTCTCTTAAAAGGCTTTTTATTAAAATGATCCTGCTTTTAAAAATCCATAAGGTCTTAGAATTCTTGAAATACTGTAGCTATAATACAAAGGCAGGGCTTCCATGTAGATTAATATCCAGATTTGAGGACTGAAATTTCTGAAGTATGGAGCATTTTAAGGACTGCACTTCAAGGAATGCTGATGGTTAGAGATGAGAGAACAGGGGGAATCAGGGCCACAGTAGCCCATTAGAGTGAAATTGTAATCATCAGTAAGCTCCTACTGTGGGTGAGCGCTAGAACATATTGCTTCCTTAATTATGACCAAAACTCTATAAAATAGACTGTCTTATACCCATGTGGCCAGTGAAGAAGCTGACCCTAAGAGGGGCTGAGTAACATGGCCTGACTCACTCAGCTGTAAGTGATGAAGTCAGATAAGTTGAGTGCCTTACATAGAGGATGAATAAAGTAGTCTAAGATATGGTAGCAAATAGAATCCCAAAGTTCCAGGGACTTTATGTCTTGCTCACGTGAAAGTCCTGCATGGAAGTTCATGCCAGCAGGTCAGCGTGTTTCCACATGGTCTTTTAGGGACCTCTTCTGACACTGATCCTTGCATCTTCAACACATGGCTCCCCACGGCACCCTTGGCATCAACACTGCCATCCAGGGAACGTGAGCTCCAAGAACACACATGGGAGAGTCCTTGGACCAAGCCTAGAGGTGGCATACATTATTTTGGACCAAACTTTATTAAGGAGAACATGGTTATTATAGCCAAACTTAAGTGAGAGAGCATTTGACAAAGTAATCTAGCTGTGTGCCCAAAGAGGAAGTTGATTTTGGTGGATAAAACACATTCACATAGATGTTTCTCTTAAAAAGCTAAACATCATTAGACGGTGACCAATGCAATAGAAATTCCAACAGAATGTGATAGGTAATATGTTGGAATGCACGATTGTATGATGAGGGCCCTAACTGCTACAGGGGATTAGGGAAGTCTTTCCAAGAAAAGCCTTTTTTAATGTCCTTAATAATATTTGATTGTGATAAAATACTTACAAAATTCACCATCTTAACGATTCTTAAGAATATAGTTCAGTGGCATCAAGTACAGTCACAGCATTGCATTCCATCACCACCATCCATCCATAGAACTCTTTTTATTTTGCAAAACAGACACTATGTACCCATTAAACAATAATTCTCCATTTTCCCTCCCACCTGAGTCCCTGGCCACCACCATTCTACTTTCTGTCTCTGTGAATTTGACTACTCTAGGTACCTCAGATAAGTGGAATTATACAGTATTAGTTCTTTTGTGACTGGCTTATTTCATTTAGCTTAAAGCCCTCAAGGTTCATCCAGGTTGTAGAATTTCCTTCTTTTTAAGGCTGAATAATGTTCCATTGTGTGTGTGTGTGTGTGTGTGTGTGCGATACATCACATTTTGTTTATCCAGTCATTCGTCAGTGGACAATTGGGTTGGGTTGCTTTTGCCTTTTTGGCTGTTGTAAATAATTCTGCTATGAACATAGGTGTAGAAAAGGGAACAATATTTTATCAGAGATAAATGAGTAAAGACTCCTAAGGGAAGGGTTGGGAAGTGTGGAGGGGAGCAAATTCTAGACTGAGATTATTCTGCGGGCAAGGGACTACAAGGCTGAGGATATGGGCATGTTGCTGCTGTCAACAAACAGGAAATTCAGGAAATTTCATTTGTTGAGACCCAGGCATTCACACGGACACTGCCTTTGGCTATGCAGGTGGTGCCTTGCACATTCCAGGGGGATGCCATTCAGTGCAGTCTACAACCCGCACATCTATACAATATAAAACATTGAATATCCTCTTCTCCATAAAGTCTCCCCGATTTTCCGTCAAAAGTAGTCACTTCTGAAATCCTGCCTTTTGTAATAACATGTATGGACCTCAAGAACCCTATACTGAATGAAATAAGTCAGACACAGAAAGATGAATACTATATGATCTCACTTATATCTAAGCAGAGAGTAGAATGTTGCCGGGGATGGGGAGACGGTAGGGAAAGGGAGATATTAGTCAAAGGGTACAGAATTTCAGTTACGCAAAATAAATAAAGCCTGGAGATCTGCATAGCACAGGGCCTATGATTAACAATAGTGCATTGTATATGTAAAAGGTTTATGTAGTTGCTAAGAGGCTAAAGCTTCTGTGTTTTTATTTCAAAGGTGAGGTGGGAGAAAAATTTTGGAGGTGATGGATAAGTTTAGGGCACTAGTATTAAATATCTACAGCTTTTTGTATGTCATTCATACCTCAAAAAAGCAGTAATGAAAAAAGAAAATAAGTAATAAATTCCTCAAAATATTCTAAGTAAGGTGCCCAACACAAAGACACATCAATGAATACTATGGTTTTTGTTACTGTTTTAAAGTATAGTGCATGAAGAAATTACAAAGCATCTAAGCACGTCACTTTGCATTCTTTCTAGCAGTTGGTTAATCACATACTTGATTAAAACAGAAAACTCGCTTCAGTTCTACACTCAAGAAAAAAAAAAAGCATTCACTTCAATTTCATGTCACTCCTGTACCTATTTCATGCCAGGACTATTGTACTTTTCTTGTTGTTTTCAAATTAATCTCCTATTTGTCTCTCTCCCTTTCTAAGCTTTGAGTGCCTCAAGCCCAAATGCATCTTCAGACCCCCTGGTGCCCAGCTAGCATGGTTCCGTACACATAGTAGGTGCTTAGTGACGTATGCCATCAGCAACCCCTTTTTCTCCTCTCCTCTCCTGGCTCCCCTCGCTGAGCCCACCTCAGGAAGCTCCTGACACTCAGATCTCCCTGTTATTTGTGTCCTCCCCTTCATCAGTCTGTCTTCTGAATTCAAGGTGTCCCATGGCTCCCTTGATAAACTAAAGTACTGGAATGTACATTAAGGGCAAGGGAATAGGGGAGGCTCTCCCAAGTAAAACATAGCATCTCCCAAGTATAAAATATTGCTTTGCCTGGGAATTCAATGATGGTTCAGCTGCCTCATTGGCCCCAGGTTGCAGTGAAGCCCTCGCTAGTATTTCAAATTTAGATAGAATTTCCTCAGTCCTTCAACTTAATGATCTGGGGAAGCATCCCCAGGATTTCTACAAATCCCCAACAACTAACTGTCTCCTGGAAAGCAGAAGGAATTGGGAGCATGCCAAGAAGCTGGCATGTGTATATCACATGTGTAAAGCTGCAGGTGGTGTCACGATAAGAGGGTGCAGTTGTTGGAGCTGTCTCATGGGTAGGATGGGAACAGGATTGGGATCAGGAAGGGTGAAATGATACGAAATACTACATCTAATTTTGGAAAGCAGAAAATATTTCACAAGGGAGGTAGCATTTGAGATCTTGATCTTGAAGGATGGAAAGACTTTTCTTTTTTTAAAAGAGGAGGAATACAAGTAGTGGGGTAACATTATTGTTAGTTATGAGCATGTCCTGTGTCCAGGTGCTTGATATGCTGTCTGGATGAATATATCCAACCATAGTAAGCGGTAGGCATGGTCACCCCCATTATTAAGGGATCCATTAATATTATTTTACACTGTTTTTGTTCTCTCTGTAATGTTACTACTCTTCAGCTAGTCTCCCCAAAGCTGGAGATTATTCCAAATTCCTTCTCATTTATCCCTACATCCAATGATTAATCATGCTCTTTCTACCACCTAAATAGTCTTGTAACCATTCCTTCCCATCCATACTCATGACATACCTTAAATGTACATTCTCATCATCTTTTCTGTATGAGTCAGTTATCTCTCTGCTAAGCCATACCTCTAGTTTCACCTCTTCCAAATCACAAGCATGAGCTTTCTGAAAGAAAAAAAAATACTATTTCCCTACTGAAAAGTATGAATTAGGATGGTTTATGTTGCATATAACAGAAAACTTATGTCAAATTAATTAAATAAAGAAATTCAATAGGTAGCTTCTTGGCTCATGTAACATGAAGTTCAGAAGGAAAGCAGACTTCAGTGTTGACTTACTCTGGTGGTCCCAGCACCATTTCCCTGCAGTTCTCTTGTGTCTGTTTCATTCTTCAGGCTGGTTGCAAGGTGTCTACAGCAGTTTTGGCACTCACATTTACAGTATGATGTTCATGGAGAGAGAAAGCCAAGGATCAATCTTCATACCACTTGGATGACACACGACGGAGGTTGTGCAAAGTTGACATTGAGTAGAAAATCATGAGACCACTACGTGAATAAGATCCAAACTCCTTTGCCTAACTGGCAAGGCCCTTTGAGTGTTGGCCTCTGCTTGTCCCTCAAGATTCCTCCCTTCCACTTTTCTTTGCATACATAAGATCCAGCCGTACAGAACTACCTGCACTTCCCCAAAGAGAACATGTTCTTTCAGATAACCCCATTTTCATACATCTACATTTCCACTTACATCTATGTCTGTATTTATACCATATACTTTCCACTTCCTGGAATGTCAGTCCCCTTTGATTAAGTGACAAAACATATCCTGAAAGATCAAACTTAAATATCTTCTCTCATATGAAACCTTCTTTGCATAAGCTTAGACAATGATTCCTCTGTGCCACTAATGTGCCCAAATCCCACTTCAAATATGGCTCTCTGTTTTGCAGTTATTTGTCTTCTTCTTCATCTCCTCGACAAGATGGTGAGCTCCTTGAAGGCAGGGGCTACCTGAAACAGAAACTTCTCAGTTTCTCTCTCTACTGCCTAGTACAGTTCCCAGAACACACCAGATACTCATAAATATCTTTTGAATGAATGAAGCTTGCCCTCAGCATCACTGTTTCCTCTCGTCTGTAGACTCCTCGTGCTGTTTTCCCAGCTCTGGCCAGGATTCCCAATGCTGCCTTGCTGATCCTCAGATATTGCATTATCACACTCAGGCATAAGCGGTCTTCTGGGCATCACCCCTGGGAGCAGTTCTCTCTCTAACGGGGTCTCACCAGGTGAACTAATCCATTTATATATGCTATTGGTACACGCCCCCTCCCAGATTTGTGCTTATTTCTTTTACCGTGTCCTTCAGTGATAATGACTCTGCTTCTTTGCCTGCCCTTTGAGTGTCCTTAATGGGCATTGGGACCAAGCTGGATGACAGATTTGGGTCCATCACTGGGTTATTGGAATAGCCTCCTACTGCCTCTCTGCTTCTGGTCTTGCCCCTCTTCAGTCTCTTCTTAATACATTCACCAAAGTGATCTTTTAAAAGCATAGTCAAATTCACGTCTTTCATTGCTCAAAATTTTGCAAATGGTTTTTCCTTTCACTCAGAGTAAATGCCAGAAACCCTACCAGCCTAAAGAGTCCTGCCAGGTCTGTTCCCCTGCCCCTCACCTCTCTGGCTTCATCTCCTACTCTGCCTCTTGCTGTCTCTGCTCCAACCAAACTGGCCTCCTTAGTTACTCCTGAACACACCAGACACGCCTCTGAACGAAAGCTTTTGAGTGGGCTATTCTTGTCGCTCAATTGCTCCTTCCTCTTTCACATGGATAATTCTCTCACATCCTCCAAGTCTTTGTTCAAATGTCATCTTCTCCATGAGGCCAACTCTGACTGCTCTTTGTCAAACTGAAGCTTCCCACACTCCACCTCCATGAACTCTTGGTTCTCCTCACTCTGCCTTTTCTTTTCCACTTTTACCATTGCTCTTGTATCTTTCACACGTACTGCATAATTTACTCATTTATTTATTAAGTTTATTGTTGTTGTCTGAGTGGGATAAAATATAAGCTGAACCAAAAGTCAGGGATCTTTATTTCGTTCGCTGATATATCCCAATGTCTAGAATAGTGTTTGTTCTATGGGCATACCAGAAGTTTATGTGGAATGAATGCATAAATGAATGAACGATCCTGACACCTTTTTCACACGGTCCTTCTGAGAACATGGGTTTGCAGAGTGCAGTGGTAGAATACATTTTTGATACTTACTCTAGGGAGTTATGTTCTCAGAAAAAGCTCAAAAAACAAATTATTCTTATAGCTTATTATCCAAACTCACTAGAAACTTGCACAATGTAGCATTTGGGAAGTGCTAAAAATAAAAGCATGTTGCAATTGTGGCTGTTAACTGCAAAATTTCCTGAATTGAGAAAGAGCATGCCACCGAACTTCACATATATTCTACATCCACTGGATCCACTTCCTCCTCTCTCTTTAACACTTTACAATCTAACTTCTGTTTCTTTAATAACTGTTTTTAATAACTATGTTTATGCTATATTTATACTCAGTCTGGTTTTGATTTCTTTTTAGCTCCCCAAAGGCATGTACTGAGAATCTCTAGTTTAAGAACCACTTCTCAAAGATAAGAATCCTATGGTACTACTTTTAAAAAGTTCCCTAGCACCTAATACAGGACATTGCACAGATCAGGTATTCAATAAAAGTTCATTGAATGCATGAGTGGAGTCTCACCCTCTTCCTGTACATTCTCTGCATTATATCACCTGAATGATTTTACAACATATTTGTGGTGGATGGCTTCAGCATTCTTAAATGACCTCAACTCCAAATGTACATGCCTCTGAAACCCAAACTCCTATCAAGATACAGTACTTTGCTATAATCCTTAAGAGTTCACTTGTGTCTCATCGCAATTAATTCCTGCCCCCACCACACCACCAGAGACAACCACTGTTCTGATTTTTTTCACCACAGATTAGTTTTGACTGCTCAACAGTTTCCTATAACTGGAATCATAAGGTAAGCACTCATTTATATAAGGCCTTTTTCATGCAGTATAATCTTGCTAATACCTTGTTTAAGATATTTGCAGTTAGGTTCATGAGTGAGAATTAAATTTCCTTTCATAAACCGTCCTTCTGATTTTAGTATAAAGATTCTTCCTTCTCTCCCCATATTAATCTCTTCCTTTTGCCCAACAGCTAATACAATGCCTTTCACATAGAGAGTATGAAAAAATATATGAATAAATGGAGCTTTAGTAATTTCGTGGTTGCTTTGATCTAGAAGTTCATTGTCTTCGTCAAACTCTGTGACTCTTCAGATAAGAATGGCAATACCATCAAATTTAACCCTGGAAAGTTAGTCTTAACCAGATCCCAATGGCAAACTTATTAATTATAATAAAATAATAATTTTAATAATAATAAACAAGACATTATTATTACATACTGTGGCTTACACTATTAATTGCCACCATCATTGACAACTCTAAAGCAGTGACCACTACAAAATGCATTTTAACATTTTAACCAGGATAAAACAGATACATATTCAGATTTTTAAAAAATATCTCTCTTACAAGGAAGAGAAAAAACACTTTGTAACCATGTGTGGTGACAAATGTTCACTAGCTTATTGTGGTGATCATTTCACAATATATGCAAATGTCGAATCATTAATGTTATACATCTGAAACTAATGTTATATGTCAATTATACCTAAAACAATAAATAAAAACGCTCTCATGCAGTCCCATCTCTTTTGGTAACTCTTGAGACTGTAAATTATCACATGTGTAAAATGTTAGGCAGAAGTCACATGTGGATTCTGAAATTTTATTCCAGGCAATACCCTTGTTCTGCAAACCCCATACAATCGTCTCTTCAGTGGCCCACCCCTTTCTGACATCTGTCTTTGTCAATTTTGGCTTCTGTAGTGAAATACCATAAATTGGATGGCTTATACACAACAGAGATTTATTTTTCACAGTTTTAGAGGCTAGAAATCTGAGATCAGGGTGCCAGCAAGGTCAGGTCCTGGTGACAGCCCTCTTCTGGGTTGTAGCCTGCCAGCTTCTTGTTGTATCCTCACATGATGCAGAGCAGAGCACAGGGAGTAAGGTCTTGTGAGTCTTATAAGGCACCAAACTCGTCCGTGAGCGGCTCTACCCTTATGACTTCATCTAATCCTAATCACTTCCTAATACCATTACATTGGGCATTAGGGTTTCAATGCATGAATTTTAGGGGGGCACAAGTATTCAATTCATGGCACCATCCATTCTCTCCCTGTATATGCAAAGTGAGTGGTGAATATATAGCAGACAAGCCCAGAAATATTCCTTGAGTGTCCATCATCATCTATAAGAAATATTTCCTTCCCTGGCAATCGTGCAAGCCTAGATGTACAAAGCAACATAGAATGAAGAGCAATGGAGTAATTTTAGCAAGAGTCCTGTGAAAGATTGAAAAGGGGAAACACTGGCAGGACGACATCATCAAATACAGAAACTTCCATGGTGGAGGAGAACTCGGAGCTGAACCTTTAGAAAGTGTTTAAGCTTTTGTGGTACCCAAAAGATGACAAAGAACACACAGATTATACACAGACCTGGGAGATAGGTTTCATTATTATGAAGACCAGTGGCTTCTACCTTGGCTACCTAACTCATGGACTGGGAAAATGGAGTGAACTAGATTCTGTCCTTGGTTTTAGCAATGGAAGAAGGTAAATGACTGCCAGATGAATTGAGTTTGAAAATATCTTCTTGATCCGAGTGCCACATTACCTGGGAGTGTTCACTTTGTGAAAATTCATTCAGCTATATACCCATGACTTGGACATATTTCTATATATGTTATGTTTTAATCTGTAATTTTACTTAAAAATACTTCATTTAATTTACATATTATAGGATCATCTTTACATCTCTGGAAAGGTTAAGGGGGTGGGTCATTCACAATCTGGAATTACTTGGTTTGTCATTAGTGTTATCAGAGTCCAGTAAGTAAGCTAGCTGTGTAACCATAGGCAAGTTACTTAGCTTCTCAAGGCCTCAGTTTCTTCATCTGTAAAATGGAGATAGTAATAGTATATCCACCTTAAGGGGTACTTCTGAAGGTTAAATTAGTTAATATATATAAAGTGTTTAGAGCAGTGCCTGGCACATATAAGTACTTTAAAGAAAGAAAAATTAAAAAGCAGGTGTTCTTGGCTTACTTCACTTTTATAGTCACAAAAATCTAGATCAGAGTTTACAACCAGGTTCCATGGAACCCTAACATGTGGGTTCAGCAAGAAATTGTGATTGAAAACAAAACCCATCATTTTTGTGTGTTGTGTGCTGCCCAGTGTTAGTGCTTGCAGTGAGGGACAGTGACCCCACGGCCCTGTTAACAATTTCATTAGGAGATATTTTGGCCTCATTGGTTGGCACAGTAGGACCATGTTCATTTAGTTGGTTTGTTCTCAGTTTTCAGTGTGATCAATGGTGAGTTCTGTGTCGCATGGAAGGGAGGACTGTAGGCTGATGACATTAGCCCCTCCTCTCCACAAGGCACCCCCCAACCACCCCTTATAAGCCACCACCCCCCAGCTGTCTTAACCAGAGTGAACAAACTTTACTGGCACGATAGAAAACCAGAGGGAAATTTTCATTCTAAAGAAGGAACTGTCTTGTACCACAACTCAGCTGCTCCCTGCTGCTTTACAATTGTTGTAAACATTGCAAAACATGGATTATTTAGGTTAGAAGTAAATTGTATTGTGAAGTTTTCATATTCCTTGCAATTTTCTCATTTAGTTACTTTTTTGTACCCTTCCATTTTATATTATATTAGCAATTATGTTTTGCCAAGATGGCTGATGATCACGTGTGGCCATTTTTGAAGATGAGGCATAAAATGAAAGAGGAAGAGTTTAAACTTATGCCTATGGAAAGTTCTGCTGTGAGGTTAGCGATTAAAACAAAAGTACAGTCATCTGAATCATTTCACTGCACTTGTGCAGTAAAGGACATAAAAGAAGTCCATCCTTAGAATGAAGGCTGATTATCAGTGGGTTTTGCATGGGCTGGTAATCCAAGTTGTTCTAGTCCGTTTTGGTGGGCTCATAACGACTCCTAAAGATATGCCCATTCTCTATTCCCCCAAACCTGCAAATGTTACTTTATTTGGGAAAAAGAAATAAGTTGTATTCTGTATTTATAGTTTCAAAAATAACATTTTCCTATAAAAACAATCACACATAACAATTTTATAACTGCTGCATTTGTATTTGAGCCCGATCATGTCACTCAGGAAGAAAATATTTTTTAACTTTTGTATAAATTTGTATCTTCAACTAAATTTTTATTCAGATTGTTTGGCTATGATTTTAATAGCTTAACTATTCAATAAGTGTTAATGAAATGCCATGTTGCGGATAACATTAATTAAAATAATCGTATAGCTTTTATTTAAATTAAATCAAACAAGTCTACCTTTAGGAAATTAAATCTCATTTTGGCTTAAGTCAGTCATCAAACAAAAATGTATTATCGGCCTTACGAATTTTTAAAAATCATGAAAAGAAAGGTTGATTTCAAGAAAGGTAAGCTTAACTACCTATTTTTTTAAGAAAGTTTAGCTAAAAAGTAATGTTTAGTTTTAAATACAGGGAAAACTACTCTTCCCCATAAAATATTCCACATAGTACATATACCTCATTAGCATCTCACCCAGTAGGAATATATTATAAGACTTTTATGCCTAGTTGGATAAGGCATAGCCAAGGGCATTTAAACAAAGGGAAAACTTTGGGAAAGTTTTCTCTATCTACAGCAATGACTTGCATTAGAGTTGTGAGCCGTTGTTAAGGGGGGAACCCCACACAAAAGTACACTAACAATTGGGTCAAAAGAAGTAGATCTACAAAGAAACATCATTTGCTACTAAACAGAGCATTGACCTTTATTATCTACACTTTCCTGGTGACATAAGCCAGGATTTAATAATTTCTATTATTAGGGCTTCCCTGAGACCTGAAAATTATTTCCAAGATTTCTCCAGGGTAAGCAGATTGAGAAGACTGATCCCTACAGTGCATTGGCCTCCCCACTCCTTATCTCATGTATTATTCAGGCTCTATTCGAGGGTCAGAAACCACACCAGTAATTTGAACAGGGAAAATTTAATATAAAGAATCATTACGTAGTAAAAGGCAGTTAACTAAAAGGGATAAAAAAGGACACTAAGAAACACAAGAACAGGAAATACAGGAGGCAGCTACCACCTCCAGGTTTAAGGGAGAGACTGTCCAAGGAGGAAATGAAGACTTTGGATGAGGGCATCTGCCACGCAAGGCTGAATTCAGATCCTGTTGCAGAGAGTGTGGCCACAGCTTAGCCCACAGGGCAACAGAGAAATTGGGAGGAAAAAAATCACTGGAGACTGTTAGGCCTCCCTCATGTCACTGGCGGCCACACTAGGAGGAAAACGAAGCACTCTGGACCCAGAGAGAGAAGCCGCATTATCTGGCAGGGCCTCTCGAAGTGCCCTCTATCACTAACCAAGCCCACTGGTAGTGGAAAAATGTTTACAGGGTCCTGCTCCAGTGTCCCAAAGCAGCTCAGAGGAGAACAGATTTGAATCAGAGGCAATACATTGATCACAGGAGCATCTCATCTGTATCTTCATGTATCTTGCTAATAAGACATTGTCTCCCAAGTACATTTTATTTCTGTTAACATAGCGTGGAAAATATTTCCAAGCATATAAAATCACGTAATAGTATCTTTATAAACTTTCTAACTGAACAAATTGAATGTACTTATTCCTTAACCGAATACTTTTCCCATCCACCTAATGTATTTCTATTCTGATCAGTGACAACCATCAGTTACTAAGTAGCTTGCACTCTTCATAGACAGCTTAAGTTTTAGGTTTTACGGAAGTGTCATTTTCAAGTTTTTAAAACCCCTAGGATTTTGCTACAACTGCTTAAAATGTTCACCTTCCTCTTTCCTCTCAAGTAATAAGATGCTACTTTTAACACTTTATGACTCTTGATATTCTTGTGTGTGAAATAAAAGAGCTAAGGCACATTGACTTCCAAAAGAATCATGCCTAGTCCACACTGAATATTAGTGCTCTGTAACACACTACCATTCAATAGTTTCACTACATGAATTGTGAAGCCCTACATGAATTCATGAACTTGTAACTCCCTTGACTCTCCACTTTTTGTGTTATATTTGCTTCCTATATCTGAGTCACTAGAATATTTCTCTCACGCCCTTTTTGGTATCTATTATCTTTTGTCTAATTTATGTGTAAGTGAATTGTACCATTAGTTTCCAGTACCACACGTGTAAAATAAACACACATGCAGAAAGCATCTTCCTTTAAGTGTGCAAAATTCTTTATTCAGAAGACTAATACAGGTAATCTTTATGGTCTATAAAAAAAGAATAAAATTTACATGTGAAAATCATATGTCTAATAATTTAAGTAGTTTTGAAGTAAAAGTAAAAATTTATAGAAAGTTGCCTAATTTAATAGTGTATGTTTCAGAATCAGCAGATTTTTTAAAATTCACTAAAACCATTTGTCTTTGAATTCTGTCTAGAGCCTTAGTAGTAACAACAACCAGAAGTCCACAAAAAAATCCTTGCTTTTGGTAAAGGTGCCTGCTGCAACCAAGTAGCAACTAATGAAGATTTCTTGTCTTGGGAGAGAAATCTTGGAGAAGAAAGTTTTCTCACATGGCCAATTTGGCAAGTTAAAAATCATACTAGTGGCATTAAAAACAAGATAATTTAAGAGTAATATCGTAGGTTCACGATCACTTGAGGGTGGGAGGGAATCCATTTATTAAATCCTACCCATTTAATAAAACACACCGACTAAATTTCAAACAAAACGGTCCAAGACGGGGCTCAAAGATAAAAAGAGAAGAGATTTTCCCCACCGCACCAGCTTAGTTTCCTATCTACTACACTACCTGACACTCTGGCTCTTGTCCTTCCTTACTCCCTGGGTCTTGCTGAGGGACTTCTGGTGAATGCTTACCACCATCCTAGAAAACAGAACAGATGAGGTCATAGCACCATCTGTAGGTACCAACCAGGAAGACAGTTTTATAGAATTCTTCAGTCTGATTCTCCCAAGCATTTTTGGGGTCACCATAGTAGATAATTCAAAATCCAGAGAAGAATAACTAGCATTTATCGAGGGCTTCTTCTGTGTCAGGCACTATGCTAAGCTCCTTAAACACAGTACTTCTTTTAGTCTCCATAGTAACCCAACGACGTTTTACGGTTGAGGAAACAGAGGTTTAGTCAGGAGAAGTCACTTGACCAAGATCACACATGTGATGGCAAAGTGGTGAATGCAGGATTAGAAGCCAGACAGTCCAGCTGCAGAGCCTAAGCTTTCAGCCGCCACCCTGGATGTCTTACTACATCATCCACGAAGAAATGGTATCGCCTGACTGTCGGTTCTGCGGGGACCTGCTAAATGCTTGCAGGGCAGAGACTCTAGATGATGAATATTGAATATGCCAGAGACGCTCTCTTCGTGAGAAATTTTATTGGCTAATTGATGGATTTTTCTCTTTAAGAATTTGCTAACCCTGCCCTTCCCCCAACTCCACATGCTCCAGTTAGACAAGTTTAGTGCCTTCACCTGACTCCTTAAGGTAGGCTCTGTTAACGCACCACGTGAAAGGCTGAAAGTCAGACCTTGGAGTTGTCCTGCTACCAGGTGGAGAGAGGGCTGAACGCTTTAGTAAGAGAGGAACAAGATTTCTCTGGGGGAAAAGAAAAAGTTCTGCTCCACCTTCATCCATCCTTATCATATTGAAGGACTGTTGCTATTCCTCATTAGGGTTGGGATGGGAATGGGTAGAGTAAAAATCTATCCTTTTCCACTGGACATCAATTAGGTTTCTTTGCCAAAATCTCATCAATGTGTTCTATATTATAATACAGCTCCAGCATAACCCAAACAAAACAAAATCCCCCCCAAAGTACCCCAAACCAAAAACCCCCCAAAATCTCAAACTGCTAACTCTCACTCTGCATCCACCCCTCTCCAAAAGAATAAGTATGATATAAAAATCTACTAAAAGATACAACATTAAAATATATACTACCCATATTATACTAAGTAATGGTAATTTAGCAAGGATCGGTAGTTTAACATCACACATGAACTCATGAAACAAAAAGGGTTTAATGGAAACGTGGTCAGGCTGTAAGAATAAGAACAATAATTTATAAGTAAAATCTTAGATTTTCAGAAGAGAAGTTGTTAGCATTTGAAATAATAATAATGCAGCTCTTAGTGCAAATTAGTAATTAAGGCAGTGTCTGTGATACCAAGTAAACAGTGACACGTGATGATTTATATCTCTCTTTTGTGACTTTCATTATTTCAGGATCAGGAATAAAAACACAACACTTTTGAATCTAGAGACAATTCTTAACTATACATAACTGTTCGTGCAATTTCTGGATCATGAAGGCTCTTCATTTTCCTTGCTTTTTGCCGATTATGTTTTCACTGTTTATTAACTCTCCCACCAGAAGGTGGCGAACAGAGCAGAGAGGTTGAGAAGACCACATCACACAAATGTCACTGTCGGTGAAGGAGGCTTTTGTAAGAGCTGGTGCTGGCAGAGAAAGTGAGGAAGGAAAGATAGTGAAATGAATGGCCTGAGTGTTGGGAGTAGACTGTAGAAGACAAGAGTGGAAGCAGAGAGCCCAGTTAGGAGATTGTTTCAATAATCTAGGCAAGAAGTGGTGGAGGCTTAGACCAAGCTGACAGCTTCAAGATAGTGCCCCATGTTCGGTCTCACAATCTGTGATTTTCAATCTCCTCTGGGGTTGGTTGAATCTGACATGTGAGTTGCTCAGAGTTCAACCATAGAGAGCTAGCAACTTACCTGCATGTCCTTTTTTACCTTAACCTTGGATCATAATGATATACATGTTTAATTCATTCAGTTAATTCCAAGGCATTTGAAAACAGAGTTCATTTCTATTCTGAAACTTCCTCTATTCAGGAACTAAGTTTCTTCGCCACTCCTCAGTTTCCCCGCTTTGCCTTCCCCTTTATAAAGGCAAAGAACAGCTGTGCTCATCGCCTTAGAGGAGCCTGTGAGTTTTGATTTGATATTCCAAAAGTCCAAGCTCCCAAAAGATTAGTATGGACTTCAGATTTAGGGGGAAATGCTTGTTAGAAATAGCAGCACATGTGCAGAGCTCTCCCTACTCCAACCCTGAAAGGGCCATGCAGACAGAAATAAGGCACACTTCGATGGCAACCAGTCAAGATGATGACTGATAATACCAAAAAGCAGATGGCTCCTTAACTCCTCTACTTTGCACTACGTAAGCCACCCTACCTACCTGAAAACTTAGACAAAACCTGAGGAAAAGGGGATGGGAGCAAATTGTCCGAGGCTGAGTTTGTGCCACCATGTCTGAATGCAACTTGAAATAGAAGAAGCTGAATAACAGAAAAATAAGGAAGGCTACATTTATTACACACCCTCGTTTGTGCATTGAGATTCCTATTTGCTACCTTGATACTCAGAAAACATTTGTTGAATGAGTGAAATAATTGAATAAATAAGTGAAAAATAAAAATGTGTTAAAGATCTACGTTTGCCCAGTGTGGATGCTTTTTGATGAGTCAGCCACAAGCAAAGTAGACTAAGAGGAGCACAGAGGCCTGAGCATTCAGAATTACAGACAATAGTGACCATGGGCGTGGAGGTGGTGGTAAACCCGTTCTTTAGTACCTGGTGTACTTCCCTTGGGATCCCAGCTGTGAGGCATGTAGGCGGGGTTTTATTATCCTAGGTTCCCAGAGGTGAGGTAGGTGCCTCGAAAAGAAAAGGGCAGTTTAGTTTTAGGTAATGTGTGTGAAAGCGGTTAACACTGGGCCTGGAGTAGTACACTCAATAAAGTTTACCATCTCACCCTCCAGTCCTTTCCTCCAAACCTAATTCACCTAATCAACTCTAGACCCCGCCCCTTCTGGGCCCGCCTCCTTCAGGCTGTAGGATTGGCTCTTCTTCCATTTCCGGCTTCTGAGACCCAGGCGCATACGGCTTCCGGTGTCATGGCGGCTTGAGGTCCCGGCAGTCGGTGAGGCGGCTGCAGGCCCCTCCCTGCGGAGCCGCTGGTCCGGCGGGCGGGGATGTGACCGCGGGCCCTGCCGGCCTGCCCCGGGCGTCGCGTCAGCTCCGTGTCAGTGCCCTCAGTCCACACCGATGGCGGGATCCGGCTGCGCGTGGGGTGCGGAGCCGCCGCGGTTTCTGGAAGCCTTCGGGCGGCTGTGGCAGGTACAGAGCCGCCTGGGTAGCGGCTCCTCGGCCTCGGTGTACCGGGTGCGCTGCTGCGGCACCCCCGGCTCTCCCCCCGGCGCCCTCAAGCAGTTCTTACCGCCGGGAACCACCGGGGCAGCGGCCTCGGCCGCGGAGTACGGTTTCCGCAAAGAGAGGGCGGCGCTGGAGCAGTTGCAGGGTCACAGGAACATCGGTAATTGCCGCTGTCTCCCTTCTCTTCTTGCCCGGGTCCCTGTCCAGGCATACACTCCCTCTCTCAGCCTGGCGCTCCGTCTTTAGGCGAGAAAAGTGGGTCTGGCTCGCTCTCTATCTCTCGATCCAGGGCCCTTTACCATCCCCCTTCTGTTGTTTACTGTCTGCAGTACCGTGAAGTTGGTGGTCTGCTTTGCCCAGTGTCATTATAGTAGATGCTAAGTTCTGTTTTGCATCAGTTCTCACTGAAGAATGCTGCCCCTATTAGCACAGAGAACAGGAGGCATAGCTTTACTAGATGGTCATGTTTTGTACGGAAATTTCTAAATCTTTCCTTACCAGAGAAAATGGGAAATATTTCTAGTACTTGTGACGTCAGTGCTGATAACTCATGTAGATGTTACTTGATACATATTTAGTATGGATTTGGGAGAAATGACTCCTAAATTTTACATAGGAGTCCTTATGGAAGTGTGAAAATTATGCTGATACATCTGCACTTTATGCTTTTACCCAGGTAAGACCATGTTTCATAATTCAGATATTCAGAATGTAAAATATGTAATGATTACTAATGATTGAACTGTGAAAACCCAACAGAGAGCTTATAATTATTTATGGCTTTGGCTAGTAAGTGTCTTCCTAGCAAGCATGATCCATATTTTATTTGAAGAGTGACCCTTTTGTTTACCATTTTGGAAAAGAATTTCTTAACACTAGTGTTGCTGTTTTCTTTCTTTCTTCCAAATGGTGTATATAACCCTGGTATTTAAAAGGAAATTTTTTTTTAGTTTTTACAGGCCTAAGAACTTGTTGAATCTCTACAAGATTAGGTTAAAATATCATTTGAAAGTCTTGATCTCTCCTTTTAATATTTATATTATAGAGTGCTGTTTTGTACAAGAACCAATCTTCAAGTTTGCTTTTGCATGTTGTGACTTTTGCCTTGAGAGTACTTAGTATTTGGATATTTCTTCTGATCATTTTTGCTTGGCACCCTAAGTGCATATTCACCCACCATTGAGTGCTTGGTGAAACACAGTTTGGCTTATTGTGCCATATTTAATATCTTTGAATAGTGATCCGCTGTTGAAGGTCATCTCATCTTACCTTATTAAAATGGAATAACCCAGTTGCCCAAAAAGCTTACTCATGGGAAAAATAAATTACAGTGGGAGCTTGCTTACTCATCAGAGTTATCCTTATCTGGACTATCCCAAATCTGTATCTGCTTTAGTAGTCACTTACTCTGAGTCTGGTTTTTAAAGTATTATAATTTGTTTCTTTTTCTAGTGACTTTATATGGAGTCTTTACAATCCACTTCTCTCCAAATGTGCCATCACGCTGTCTGTTGCTTGAACTCCTGGATGTCAGTGTTTCGGAATTGCTTTTATATTCCAGTCACCAGGGTTGTTCCATGTGGATGATACAGCATTGTGCCAGAGATGTTCTAGAGGCCCTTGCTTTTCTTCATCATGAGGGTTATGTCCATGCAGACCTCAAACCACGTAATATATTGTGGAGTGCCGAGAATGAATGTTTTAAGCTCATTGACTTTGGACTTAGCTTCAAAGAAGGCAATCAGGTAAGATATACTTTCTCTCCCTACCCCGACAATGGTCTAAGCCAAATATTTTTAAATAACAGATGATTTAGTAGAGACTTAAGAGATATTTCTATCTAAAATACTGAAATGCCTGGGAATGAAGCAAATAAAAAGAATTTCATAGCCATACTCACGTTAAAAAAGGATATATGTTTGGGTCAGGTCAAGGGGGAGCTAGTACAAGAGGGCTCTGAAATTATTAAAAATACTTTTATCTATATAGAATGCTTTTTTTTTCTTTGAGCATTTGGTTAATTGCTGAGTTACTGTACTCTAATGGCAGAACACATGTGAGAGTTCTGGCAAACACTACATTCTCCATAGTTTATCGGCTCTTTGCAGAGTGTCCTTATTTATCAGCAGTGCCTACCAGGCAAGACACTACCTAAAGAAATGAGCACTTTTGTGTGGAAAGTGGACAGCTGGCCTGTGAGAACTGCTCAGTTAATGAACCAAAGAATTATGGTAGCCAAGGACCAAAAAATTTGGCATTCAGTTTGGCTCACTGCACTTTTAGAGAGGTGAATACACTGTAAAGATGGGTGGAAAATGGGCAGGTTTTTATTGGTTATAACACTTACTCATCTTCTTTAGGATGTAAAGTATATTCAGACAGACGGGTATCGGGCTCCGGAAGCAGAACTGCAGAATTGCTTGGCCCAGGCTGGCCTGCAGAGTGATACAGAATGTACCTCAGCTGTGGATCTGTGGAGCCTAGGAATCATTTTACTGGAAATGTTCTCAGGAATGAAACTGAAACATACAGTCAGATCTCAGGAATGGAAGGTAAACTACACCAGTGTTTTGCTTTGAGGTCCTTAATCCCAATTTGAGAGTACGCAGTTTACAGTGATTCTTACTGAGGACTCTGCCTCATCTCCGCAGTATTCCTCTTCCTGCGTTCACATTGCCTTCATTGCCACTCCTCGCTCCCGGAGCTGCAGATATGCTGGGGAGTGTGGTGTGCTCACTGTTCCTAGCCTGAGGCATATCATGAGTGCTTGATAAAATGTTTGAATGGATGCGTTTTCCTGAAGAAGCAAAAGTGATTTATTTTGTTTAGTAATGTAGTTATATTACCTTCCAAAATATTACTAATATAATAATATTCTATGAGGACTGTTAGAGTGGATATTGGTTATTCTTTCAAAACTGAAGGCACAGATAATGTAAAACCACTTGCTCCAGATCATACAGCTGGATGTTCTAGGCCCCAGATTCTGTTCCTCCTACTCAAAGTGCAGTGTTCTGTCCACGGTTCTACACTGCTCCATATTTATATGTACTCCATATGTGAACTGTCCGATAAAGTGACTGCTGCTCATAACATTGTTTCTTTGGGAACATGGGTTCTAAGTTCCAAACCTCTGACATGAGAATTAACTTTTTGTATGTTCATGAGTTAGGAATTAACTGCATTATGTCTTCAAACATATTGGGGCTTTAATGTTGTGGTGATGTCAGTATCCTTTAGGCCAGAGGTTTGATAATGCAATGTTTAGGAATTATCACTGATTTTGATATTAAGCACATTTTTCTGAGCATCTAATACATAGTGTGTGGCTATTATACCATACAGGGTTTTGTTTCTTTTAAACGTCTAGTCATTGATACCTGGTGTAACAATTCTTAGAAGGAATACTTTGATGGCCTAGTGGGTGTATCTGATGTTTACTTTTGGCATAAAAAGTGCTGCCATGTGAGTAAAACCGGTGTCATTCTTTATCATGAGTACTCCCAGTCGACTATTCTTTCTCTAGTGCTAATACAGATACAGATCAGTCACCTGCATTAGCTTTGACTAGCTTTGAGCTCTTGGACTATTTCTGCGTGGGCCAGAGCTGATCAGAGCTGGGTCACACTTAGGCATTTTTGTGTGTGTGTGAAATTTGGAGGCACGATGTACTGGGGGGATCGCCAACATGCTATCCCTAGATAAGAGCATCATTATTCTATAGTTTATCACTTTCTGTGGAGGCAGAATTGCTAAATATGAGCATAGGCTCTGAAGTCAAATCTTTAGGGTTCATACCTGGCCTTCACCTCTCACTTAGTTATTTAATATTACTAAGCCATGGTTTACTTTCTGTAAAATGAGGATCATAACAGCATATGTCTCATAAGATTATTGAGGTTAATTAAAAAAAAGGATACCTAGTTCTTAGCCTAGTGTGTAGCCTGTGGTTAAGTATTTGGTAAGGTTTAGTGATAACAATGGTATCGGGTCTTTTCGCTCACGTATACTTTTGCATAGTACTCAGGAATAAAATGTGTTTCACAAGGATTTAGGGTATGAATAATGTGACAGATGCAGTTTTTAAATACCACCCTGTTTTCTCTTTGACAGTTTATTTTATATCTATCTGAAAACCATTTGAAGATTCATCACTAGGACACTCTGACCCACCTCCCACATATTTACTTTCTCACTTTGCATTAAACTATATTCATATCTCTCTGGTTGTTTTGGTATTTGTTTCTTTAATCATTCACATAGTAAATGTTCATAGAGTGCCAGGTATTAAGAATGGAGAAAAAAATGTTCCTCTTCTCTAGAAGTTTATAATAACATACATAATCTCCTCCACTAGTATTGTCAGCTCTCAGAAGAGTGTTTTCTGTTACATTTAACTTACCAAGCAGTTCAGTGCTGTGTGCCCAGTACTCAATAAATAGACTGAGTTGAATAACCAAAGAAAGGCTTTTTTCTGTCTTTTTAGGCAAACAGTTCTGCTATTATTGATCACATATTTGCCAGTAAAGCAGTGGTGAATGCCGCAATTCCAGCCTATCACCTAAGAGACCTTATCAAAAGGTACGTTATGTGTACTTTAAAACTTGCTTTTCTACGTTTGCTGTATGAAGCTTTTTTTTTCCTGGATGGATTTATATTATTATTTCTGATTTGCTTAATCATGTAGAGGTTTTATTCCCTTAGAATTAAAAATCTTACTTTAGATATTTTATACAGGTTAGCTTCCTATAAGAAACAAAGTGATCAAATTGTTTTACTAAATTTATTTTCAAAGGAATGTTCCTCTTTCATGGTGAATACCAGATACTAGGCTCTTCCTAGCAGCCATTTATTCATTGGAAGATGAATGGTGGGCCACTGTACTTTTGGCCTTTCATAGCACTGGCTGTTTTGTAAACTTGATGGAAAATAGGTTTTTTAAGAGAGTCCTTATTAACTAAAGTCTACGTTTGCTTTGGACTACTAAAAAGAAAATTTCAAATTACACTTTAAATAATTATCATTGGAAACTCTGGGAACAGATACAGTGTTTCTGATTTCTGAGTAAATCCAATCATAATAGATATTTTAAAATAAACAATATGTGTTATCAAATAGTTGTCTTTTCACATTTCTGGCTTTATGGGCTAGAAATGAATAAAATAATTAGTATGCTGCAAAAGGGTAGATCTCTTGATCAAGTCAGAGTATTATTGTTTCTTTGGAATACTGACCTTATATATCTTCCAATCAGTTTTTTTTAAACTTAAACTCCTTATTTTGAAATAATTACAGATTCACGGGAAGTTGCAAAAATGTTACAGAGAGATATGTGTACCCTTTACCCGGTTTCCCCTAGTGGTAATATCTTGCATAACTGTAGCACAATATCAGAATGAGAAAATTGACATTACAGTCCACGGAGCTCAGATCTCACCAATTTTACTTGCACTTATTTGTGTGTGTTTGTGTGTGTGTTTTACAAATGACAGTAGTTTTAAATCGCTGTTAGTATCTGATTGATATTAGATATGACATGTTGCATTTTATATTGAAAAGAGGCAGTGTAAAATTATATGATGGATTCTGGGATGGAAGTAAATCTCCTAAGTTGTAGTTTTGACTTTGTTATTTGGATTTTTCCTCCCCTTCTGTAGCTAAGTAATACTAGATTTGGATGCTACAGAAAATTGTGATGAGGAAAATAAAAATTGTACACCCACTTTCTAGTGTTTGCACTTCAGTGTATTTCTTTTCAGTATTTTTCTTCGTATTTTGTTGTGCATGCATGCAAATTATTTGAGCCTTTTTTTTTAACTGTGGAGTAAAACACAAATACTGAAAACAAATATGTAATTTAATGAATGTTTAGGAATACTCTTGTATCCACCATTCAGGTTAGAAATAGAAATTTACCAGCTACTCCAAAAGTCCTCTGTGCATCCCATTCTAATATCAAGCCCCTTCTTTCTCCATAAAAGTAACCGCTACCCTGACTTTCATGGTAATTACTTCCTTGTTTTCATTATAGTGTTATTACTTATGTGTGCATTCCTAAACACTATGGTTTAGTGTTGCTCTTTTATTAAAAGAAAAATCCCTTTTAAGTTTCTCCTACTCTAAAAGGTCCCTTTCCGTCTCCTGCCCTCCTGTTCCCTTATTTATAAGTCTGCACATAATATGGCCGTCTCCATTTTATGCGTTAACAACTGTTAATATTCAGTGCCTAGATCCATTACTTTGTTAGGGGTTATGGAATGGTGATGTTCTTATTCTGCCGTTTTCTGTTCATTGGACTAACTGAAGGCAAAATAAATGCTTGATTCTCTTTATTTACTAATTTTCATAATGAGTTGATTCCCAGTCATCTTCCAAAGGGGATCATCCCCTTTTTGAAAGGTCAAAGTACCATTATCATTAGCTAATATGTTATTAAATATATTTGGTATATTTCTGTCCATTGCAGTTGTTGTCCTAATTGAAGTGGAAATTGTCCCATATTTGATGAATGTGAGACTCTGAAAGTTGGTTTTGGCAGACCTTATCTTTGACAGCTTCATTGCTATCTGGCGTGATAAGATGTTCCCACTCATCTTACACATTTCCTGCCCCAGACCTGGAAGGAGGCATTTCTCCAAGAAGCCTAGTTGCTTTTAGTAGGAAATGGTCTTTTAAAACCACAGTCTGGGTATTAGGAATACTCATTGCTACTGAGGTGGTCATTGTTTTTAGGCCTTTTAAGTACACAGAGTTCATACTGATATTTCCAATTCATAATTCAAGACCACAGTGTTATATAACACTCTCTGTTTTCAAACACTCTCATTTATCTTAGTTCTACATGTAACTAGATATTTAATGTTCACCACTGGTCCTTGTGTTGTTGTCTCTCTAATTTTAGTTTACTAAAGATTGATCTCTCCATCAAAGGATTAATATTCTCTGAGTTCTTGCATATTAATAATAGTTAAACTGCTTAAAGTCTGTTTGGGTATAAACATTATTGACATACATTTTTCTTTTGAGTATCTTAAATATATTACAATTGACCCTTGAACAACATGGGTTTGAACTGTGAGTCCATTTATACGTGGATTTTTTTCAATGGTAAATAGTGTAGTGCTTCACAATCTGCGGTGGGTTGAATCTGTGGGGGCAGAACCATGGATCCAGAGGAACTGTGGGTATGGAGGGCTGGCTATAAGTTATATGGATTTTCTACTGCAAGGAAGAGGGGGTGCCCCTAACCCCCACGTTGTTCTGTTCAAGGGTCAACTGTGCTCTGTTTTCTTCTAACATAGAGTGTTGGTGTGGAAAACAGAGTGCGGATGACACTTCAGTTGTCTTTATATTAAAAGTCATTTTGTCTTTTTGCCTAGCTGTCCAAAGGATTTCATGTTTTTCTTAAAAGGCTGGTGACTTTTACCAGAATAATCAATTTTCATTGTTCTGGGTCAGTATTCTCAGGAAAATATGTAGTTTCAGATTTTTTGTGTGTGTTAGGAAAATATTCTTAAAGTTTTTAGTGCTCTGTTCCTTTGCTTTGGTTTTCTCCTTCAGGCACTCTTAATCTACATATGCTGAATTTTCTTTGACTCTGTTCAGTATTATCACTTTCTCTTAAATCTTTTTTATCTATTTCATTATTGTTTAGATTTAAACAAATTTTCTCCTTTCTACCTTCTGTTTATCTCTTTCTTTTTTTTAAATGCCTTTATTTGCTACCTTTTTTGAAATGTATATTCACTGGTCACAGAATTCAGAGTTGACATTTTTTGGGGGGAGGATGCTATTAGGTTTGATTTATTTATTTATTCATTTACTTACTTACTTACTTACTTAGTTATTTTAATGGAGGTACTGGGTATTGAACCCAGGACCTCGTGCATGCTAAGCACACGCTGTACCACTGAGCTATACCCTTTCTGCCACATTGTCACTTGTGTTTATTCATCCTTATGTCTCTTCCAGCTTAATCTTATTTTCCTTGTATTTCTAATTCTTCCCTGAGTTCTATTAATTTTTGAATTTTTCTAACTTTGATTTATGTTGCTCTTTCATACCTGTATCTTTTAAAAAATGCCTTCAGCTCCCTTTGAAATGGCAGATTATAGTGTTCATCTGTGTTGTGGTCTTGTCTTTCTGGCATGTGTTCGTTGTCTGAGGGATGTTATTTTGCAATTGTCTTTTTTTGTATAATAGCTTTGCTAATAGTACTTTTTGTGTGGCTCATTTTTATATGAAATTCGTTTTCCTAAATTTATAGAAGAAGGTGTAGTTGTGACAGCTTTTCTGACTACGTGAGGCTCCTTCTTCTAATGTGTTATTTTTTTTTAAGTTTTTTTTTTTTTTTCCCTGAGATCTCCTGGCTCTTCCCCTCCCCTACATTTTTCCTGGTGTATTTGTTTCTTTCTTTCTCAATTTTCATTTACTCCATCAACTTGGATTCTCTTCCCAAGATATTTTTTCTCCGCAGGATTTTGCCTTGGAAGGGAGCTTCAGCTGGTTAGTTTTGAGAGGTCCTAGTGTCTAGATTACTCTGACCACTTCAGGTCTTACATTGGACCCCCTGCATTCACTTGGAATTAGAATGTACAACCCCGGTTTGTTTCAGCTGCTTTCCTCAAATTCACTTACATGAATACCTCATGGCCTTTTGGGATTCTTTTTCTCTTTGGTTCCTCAGATCAACCATTGCTTTTCTCTGCTTCCTTCTACATAGATGCCAGCATGGTGCAGGTCTACTGCTGTTGATGGTTTGTCCCTGGCCCCTTGTGTTTTGGGTTTATTAGGGTTACCTACTTTTGTTGTAGATGTTATCCATTGATTGTGGTTGGCTATCAAGTTGCTTTATTATTAGGGGGATTTGATAAGACTTGAAAGTCATCTCACCACTATCTTCTTTTTTTTTTTAGAGTTGGATTACCCCAAATCCACGTCTAGCCTTTTTCACTCAGTGTTATAGGGCGTGGATCACTTTCCCATATTGTATTTATTAATCAAAAACATTTTAAATTAAAATAAAATATGCCTTGGGAATGTATAGTATTTTATTGGACTGTTTACTCACAAATATCATTTATATTTTTTGTAGATGACTGATTCAGTAAGTAATGCTCATATAGTTAATGCAATGGTGACCATTTGGACATTTTTATTTTCTTTAATGGTTGCATTTTCCAAAGACTTCACAGAAGTCATATGGATGCCTGTTTTTGTGCTTCAGCATGCTTCACGATGATCCCAGCAGGAGGATCCCCGCTGAAATGGCGCTGTGCAGCCCGTTCTTTAGCATTCCGTTTGGTAAGTTGTACGTGTGTTTATTTTTCCCTTGGTCATTTGACAGTTAAATATGACACCAGAACTAATTTATATTCCAAGCTCCTTTGCCTGCTGCTCATCAGTTTATTTGGAGGGACTTCACATTTAACTATGTTGTAATGAACTTGACAGCCCCTCATATTGAAGATTTGGTGATGCTTCCTACGCCAGTGCTAAGACTGCTGAATGTGCTGGACGATGATTATCTTGAGAACGAAGAGGAATACGAAGGTCAGTTCTTCCTAAATTATATTTTAATACATCTTTCCTAACTAAGTGTGGAATAGTCATAGCAATTCATAAGATTCTCATATTTTACTGATTTACTTAATGAGGATATTGAACTATACGATCTCCAAAATACTCCCACTTTTTGATTCCTGCTGTAGATTGAGTGTGTCCCCTCCAAATCCGTATGGCAAAGCCCTAATCCCTAATGTGATAGTATTTAGAGTTGGAGGCTTTAGGAGATAATGGGGTTAGATTAGGTCATGAGGATGGGCCCTCAAGATGGAATTAATACTCTTTAAAAAGGAAGAGACAGGCTAGCGGTCCTCTCCTCCCTCCCACTCCTCTCCTCTCCGTCTGCCATGTGAGGATACAGCAAGAAGGCGGCTGTCTACACCAGACACCAAATCTGCCTGCACCTTGATGTTGGAGTACCAGCTTTCAGAACTGAGAAAGAAATGTGTGTTGTTTAAGCCACTCAGTCTATAGCAGACCGAGCAGGCTAAAACAGTCCCTAAGGTCCTTTTAGCTCTTTTACATCTCATAAGCTTTTACCAAATAAATAAAGAAGATTAATTTTTTCAGCAACTTCTTTCTGTCTGTTCTAGTCCTGACCTATGCTTCCACTTCTCCTTTTTAGCTTTCTTTTTTTGCACTCATTCACTCAAGACATTTACTGAATATGTGCTTGCCAGTGTGGGATTATTTGCTGTCTTTAGTGTAATAGGGGAAACAGTTATATAAACAATTATAGTTTAGTTAAATCTGAAGGTAGGGTGACATACTGAGACAGAGAGGAAGGGTACTTAACTCAATCTGAGTGATACATGAAGGCATTTCTACAGAGGTACTGAGTTCCGTTAGGTATTGGCATTGCTTGGCTAAAAGTTGGTTTGAGCTAAAAGTGGCTCAAAGACATAGAGATGAGAGAAAGTGTGGCATGCTCAGAGAACAGCAGATTGGTATGGCTGTATCTTAGGAGCAGTCAGTTGAAGCTGAAGAGGTAGCCAGAATACAGATATCTAATAGGCTTGTTTGCTTTGTTTAAGAATTTGGACTTTAATCCCAGAGATAGTAACACTGGAATAGAAACTGCACAAAAGAACTTTGCATCAGGGACAGAGTAGTCCCTGGCTTATGACAAGTACTCAACAAATATTTGTTCTTTGTTGAATGTAGTTAGAGCCATTTAAAATTTAAACTAGAAGAGAGATGCAGTCAAACTTGTGTTTAGTAAGAGCATTCTGGAAGCAGTGTGGTAAATGGCCTGAAAAGCAGGACCAAACTTAAACATATCAGTTGCTCGATATTAAACATTTTCTTTGTGGAAAATTAAACCATTACAGATAAGGCTGATTTTACCACACTGTATCTTGTAAGAGTAAACCATTTTATGTTTCTTAGCTTTATATAGTTACCTGACAAATGAAACAAACACAATTTCTTTGACTCTTGACAGTTTTAAGAATCTCCAGCCTTTGCTTTTTAGGATTCCTCTTTGTCTGAAAGAATAGTCTTGTCCTCAGCAGTGTTTTAATCACATCATTATGGTATAGTAGTTCTACGTGCTCTCTTGGCATCTAATTCAAAATAACTGCTTATGTCCTTTAGGTCTGTCTGCCTACTGTACTGTCTTCGTCACCTTATTCTGTCTCCTAATAATTTTTATCTCTATAAAACTCAAGCTTGGACTTCTTGAATAAATCTTAGGGTAGACTATACCTACTGTTTTCTGTGTATCTTGCTGTGTAACACCTTTTTTTCTACTTCTAAATACACTGAGTATTTTAATGTTTATATGTTGCTATTAAATCTTAAGTGCTTAAGAGTCTTGCATGAATTAAAGATCAATGCAGTGCCATTAATGCCTTTGTTAGTTCTGATTAGCAAGGTCATCGTCAGATAACACTAGTTTTAAGTAAATTTGCCTAGCTAGAAATCACGTGTTGAGACAGTCTTGGTGGTGGAAGAAGTTAGATTCAAGCCTTCTACTTTAGAACAAAATAAATTGCAAGTCATGGATGGGTTAGAGTATTCAAAACAAAACAAAGAAGTAAGGGAGGGAATAAAACAGGGAGAAAGGGAAAAGAAAGGAGGGAAGGAAGGAAGACGGGCAGGCAAGAAGGAGAGAAGAAAGGAAAAAAGAAATTTTTAGCTGAAAAATCATGGGAGGTTAAAAACATATATTCCTAGAGTGGAGAAGGCCTTTTACTACTATGGCACAAAACTCAGAAGCAGTAAAATAATAATTCAGCAAAATTTACCTTGACATAAACCACCACAGACAAAATATTTACAGTCTTATCACAGACAGAAGCTCTATAACTCAAGCCAGTAGATAATGGGTAAAGGATAGAAGCAGACAATTCATAGGAAGGTATGCACAGTGTATCTCACATGCACATTTCATTCTCATTTATTGAAATGCTGGTACCATACTGTGGTATCTTTGTTACCTGTCACATTGACAGTGAAATAAATACTTGATAACTGCCTTGTGGGTAAAGTATAGGAAAGCATATTCTCATACTTCACTGGAGAGGGTTTAAATTGGTGAACCTTTGTGAAAGGCAAATTGGTAATTCTAACAATTTCAAATTCATATCAATTTTGACTTAACAATTCTATTTCTAGAAAGTTGGTTTAGAAATACATAAGTGAAATGAGATATGTACAAGTTTATTTATTACAATATAGTTTATGATGGCAGATAGTTTGGAAATAGTTTAATTAATCAGCAGTAGGACACATATTAGAGAGGTTGTCAACTATTTATAAAGTGAAATACTACATAGTCATAAAAACAGATAAGAAAATTTCATGTAATGATATTGAAAGATATTGAGAGATCTAAAAATGTAATGTTAATAAAGAAAAAGCAAGATTGGAATTTTTTTTCTTAAAATGATCATATTTGCTTGTATAAGCTTATAATATTTATGGAAGGATACAGAAGAAACTGATAATGTTTATTGTCTTCAGGAAGGGGAACAGAATGACATTTTGGAAGGTCATTTGGGAAGAAGACCACTTTTTTGGATTTGGAATCATTTGAATGTATTAACTATTCAAAACTGAAATTTAAAATATAAAAAGAAAATTAATAAATGCATTGAATTTATATTGTTCTTAACTTAGGCTTAATTTTAAGTTACAGAAAATGACTTCATTACTTAGATATGGACTCTTGAATTCTTTAATTTAAAATTTAAAAATAATGAATGCATTTTAATTACATAAATATGGTTACTCTTATGTGTATTAATAACCAGATGTTGTAGAAGATGTGAAAGAGGAGTGTCAAAAATATGGACCAGTGGTATCTCTGCTTGTTCCAAAAGAAAATCCTGGCAGAGGACAAGTAAGTGGATGTTTTTTAATTCCAGAATGATGCAGAGGTCATTAAAATCCTGTACAAAATGTTTTAGTTGTGTAGAAATATATGCACTGGATGTTATGGGGGATCATGAATTTCGCGTTACGTCTGTTTTTATTTTCTTGTACTTTTCACTTTTTTTGAAAAGTTGTATAATATGCATGTGCTTTTTTAAATCAGTTAGTTTGTTTTTAAAGAATATGAATCTACTTTTAAGCCATTGTAAACAGGCCAACTGAATCATATGCTGATTTAGGTCAGGGCCAGCTACAGAAATAATTTGGCCTAATTTTGTTCTAATTAAGTATAGTTAGAAAATGATTTAGGTTAGGTTCTGATTGTAATAGAATTATCAGTGATAATTTTAAACAAGGTGAGAATCCTGAAAGCTGAGCTCTAGTCTCAACTTGACTTGCTTTTTGATGAACCTTAGTTTTTTCATCTGTAAAATGTACAGGCTAAAACTATTAAATTATATGGCAACAAATGTAAGAGAAATCTTTCTTTCATCAGTAGGTTTTTTTATTCTTCAGGAAACAGCGTATTATTTTACTCTGAGTGTTTCTCAGCCTCAGCACCACTGACATCTAAGCCGGGCAGTTCTTTGGGGAGCTGTCTTGTACGTTGGAGGATGTTTGGCAGCATCCCTGGCCTCTGCTCACTAGGTGCTCTGCTCCCACCCCCCTCCTCAGTTGTCACATCAGACATGTCTCTAGGCACTGCCAAATGTCCCCTGGTGTGTGAAATCACCACTGGTTTTGGATTTTTTTTTTTTTTATGGTTCAGTATTATGAAAATTCTTAGTAACTGAAAAAAAAAAAAGAAAAGAAAAGAAAGAAATCTCATTCTAGCCTTAGTGAAAAGTTCTCATTGCCAGTCTGGTAATAGCAACATTTACTTCATTCAGTGTCAGGAACATGCTAAATACATCATTGCTGTTACTAAATCAATATTTTGTGAGCATCTGTTATGTTCTAGGCACGGGGTTATAATAGAGATCAAAACAGACAAAAGAATATACAGTGATAAGTGCTGTGGAGAAAAAGAGATTGGAGAAGAGGTTTAAAGTGCTGTGGTGGGATGAACTGCAGTTTTAAATGGGGAGGTGAGGAAGGACATGCGGCCTTGAGTATGCCTGGTGGGCTTGAGGAGGTCAGTGTGGCTATGCAGAGTGAGAAAAATGGGGACTAGTAGGAAATTAGATCAGGGAGGTATGGACGTGTAGGGGGCAGATCAAGGAGAGTGAGCCTTGCAGGCCACTGAGGCAATGTTGGCTTTTACTCTAATGAGAAGGGAAGGTATTGGAAGATTTTGAATTAAAGACTGACATGATCTGACTTGATATTAACCTGAGTGGTCAAAATGAAATGGAAGACACACAGTAGAGAAATAGGAGTAATATTTTCAAGGGAGAAATATTCATGTTTAAGATATGAAAAAAATAAGTCTTTATGAGCAAGAAGGCATTTGCTTTATCAGCGAGAGAAGTAAGAAGCTTCTACTGACGTTTAAAGGAGAATGAAAGCAAGTTTTGGTAAACTCTTAGAATCACAGATTTAGCTTCTTTAGATTATTGAAAATGTCTGTTGCCTATTTGGTAAAGCCAGTTTGAATTTTTCAGTTCAAATTAACATGTTATTTTTTTAAAGAAATATTACAAAAAATTCTGGAAAATAGATTATGGGATGCATCTTATAATTATATAAAGTAGTCAAGATTGAAATGGCTCTAATATAATTATTTAATTTCATAATAAATTATAAAACAAGATGTGTTTCCTCTTTAATTTAGAATGATGTAATGTGTAAAATTATAGGTTATCTATGAAGCAAGGAATATGATAAAAAGCATGGTAGTCCTTCTGTAAGTGCATGTCTACTCATTGAACTTTGGTGTATGGATTTGGGACTAATTAATCAATTTAAAAAATTCAGAAAGAATTTCAGTATTCTAATTGGACATCATCTTCTAATTTTCCTTTTGCATTTAATGAAAAAGTTTATATTGCTAGAAACTACAGCTAACATACTTTTATTTTTATAAAAAATGAGATATAAAATATTATGTATATATCTAAGATGAATGAAATGAGTATTGTGTGATTAGATGATATATTTCATGATTCAGTGATATGTGTCTTCGCTACCTTGTTATGTGAAGTGTACCTACTCTGAAAGAAAGCACATAAAGCTTTGCCAATATCGTTTTCCCCATGCAGTTAGATTTAAATTAAACAGCTTGATGGACTATACTGCTTTGGTCATTTGGAAGTGCTTTGGTTTCCAGTTAACAGCATCCCTGGCCTCCGCTCACTAGGTGCTCTACTCCCACCCTCCTCCTCAGTTGTCATGTCAAATATGTCTCTAGGCACTGCCAAATGTTTAAATATGTCTCTAGGCACTGCCAACAGTTTAGGGATAGGTTCTGTGAATAGCTGAAAAGTGCCACTTACCTTTATATATGTTTTTTTTTTAAAAAGGCAATTTTTAGCACTGGATGATCTCCACTTTGTTTTCAAGAGTAATGTATAGCTTGAAATAGTTATAGAATGGAAGAGACAAAGTCAGTTCCATCTCTCCACTTTACAATAACTGAATTCAGAAAATCCCATCACTGGCCACAATACCCCAGGTCTGATGTCACACATCAACCTTAACAGAAATATTTGCACGAGACAGGGAATGACCAGTCATAGGCAGGGCATGGTGCATTATTTACCAATGCAAGAAGAGTCCATTAAAAAAAAAGTACTGTATTTGAAATTGCCTCTTTTTATGCCCTGAAGGTTTTTATACCCTTCGGAAATAACTTTTCTTTGCCAAGTAGGGCAGAGGCTCCTGTGAAATGGAAAATGAAAAAGGATAACCTGCCTGAACTTCTAGATAGATCCAATTTTAGGAAAAGGTACAAATGAAAGTTAAGAATCTGGAAATTGAAGAATCTTAAAACTATCTATTCTTGCACTCCCTTTGAAAGTCTGTCTTTGAGTGTCCTAGGATGCTCACCCCTCAGCTTGAAGAATACTGATGTAACGAATGAAGCTGAGGTGGGAGAGGCAGTTCTTTTCCTGGTTCACAGATTTACTGGTCACTGAGGACAAGTCATTTCAAGTCATTTCACTTCCCCGTAACTTGTTATAGATCATCAAAAAGAACTAATAAATTATTATGCTATTTCTTCTACCAATAGAAAAGGAAATTACCTAGTTTTAAACTTCTTACGATGGTTATGGCTTCTATAGATCTCCTCTGAGGCACTGTTGAAATGCAGTTGTTGTCTGGGCTGTTCGGCCCTATCTTTGTCAAGTGTCTGGTGGTGTTCAGCACTCCTGTATAAACTTGGCCAAAGGATGTATATTTGATGAATTCTTTCAGAACTGAACTGAGTCTAAGGAAGTATTCTAAACCTTGCAATTGACAAATGTGGTTCCTGGACCAGCAACACTGGCATCACCTGGGAATTTGTTTAGAAATGCGGAGACTCAGGCCCCATCTTAGACCTGCTGAAGCAGGGTCTGTGTTGTAACAAGGTCCCCAAGTGATACATATACGTTAAAGTTGGAGAGGCACGGTTCTGAAATGATTTTGATGAAAATGAAGTTACTTTGTTTTCTCTGTCCTCTTACAGGTCTTTGTTGAATATGCAAATGCTGGTGATTCCAAAGCTGCTCAGAAATTACTGACTGGAAGGATGTTTGATGGGAAGTTTGTTGTGGCTACATTCTACCCGCTGAGTGCCTATAAGAGGGGATATCTGTATCAAACTTTGCTTTAATCAGTAACCTAAGGACTATTTCCTATTTTTCCTCTTCCATTTCCTGGGTCATTGTATTCTACATCCAAATGCAGAAGTACCCCCTTATCATTTTAAGGGAATACTTTATACATTTATTTACTCCTACTAATGTGCAGCCATTACTCAAGCGGTGACTGCACTGCAAACATTTGGCACTGAGTAGGACAAGGCCTCTCAGCTATACATTGAGGGGTTTTAGAGCATCCATGTGGGCAACCTTTTTTTGTGCAGTAGGGCAAGAGCTGCTCTTCAGTATGTAACCTAAAAAGATGTGGACTAGTTCATGTGTTCATGAAGCAAAGATGAATAATATCATGTTGTGGTGAATATTATTAACAAATCTGTTAGAGTTGGTGACATCACTTACAGATTATTCCTCTATGTTGTCAGATGGTTCTTCCTTATTGCTGATACCCATAGCTGGCAAGCAGCAATTCCCTACTGTGCTCTTAACACTGAGTTATGACTTCTTTTAAAGGAGTACTGTAGTACTGAATATTCCTTTAAAGAAACTGCAGTGAGCCTATCTACATTTTTTTTAATTAAGGCTTTTAAAGTAGAAAACTGATGCTTGATCTTGCACAATTTTTTTGTCTAGTATGTATGCTTGAGTGAGTGTGCAAGTGTGGAAGATTAGAGAAGATCTGAGTCTGTTCTTTATAGCGTGAGTCTTGTGACTTAATACAGTCTATGCCCATCTCTTCCCTACCTGTTTAGTATCTGTAAGATTAGGATGTAAGATTTTGGGAGTTGTTCTGTTTGATATAATGAAATGAGAAAATAGTTCATTCCTGAGAGGCCTAGAATAAATGAGTTTAGACTGGGTTACACTGAAACTCTCTTGAAAAGTTTTGCTACATAAATTGTCCTGTCCTTCAGTCTGCTTTAGACCCTGTATTAGCTCATCTGTTTTGTACTGAATCTTCTGCAATTATTGTAGGATTTCTCAAGATAAGAGTTCTGCCAGCTATGATGGAAAATTGAAGTGGGTCAAAAAGAAAGAATTAGATGTTCAGTGAAGGGAAAAGAAAAAAAAATGGACAAAGACATGGTGAATGATCAAAGATTCTTATCTCTTCCTTTCTCTCTCTTATCTCCTGCCCGCTCCTTCTTTTCCCTTCTTCTTTACCACTGTCCTTAGCGGGAGAGAAGTTAGAGGAAAGCATCCCAGGTGGTCTGGCTTTTGACTGCAAGGAAGTTAAGAAAGGTGTAGCTATATAATAGCATGGAAGTAGGAAGGAAGAAAGCTCATAAAGAACTCTTAAAAGGATTCACAGTGATTTAACGTGGCCCCCAGTAGAGGATACTAGTATGCGTGAGTTCACGGATATGGGTTGGTTACGTGGTTTTAGGAATTATAATTATGGATTCTTCCCACTCGATAGTAGATTGTCTTCAAAGGTTCAAAACTTAGGAACCCTTTATAAAGCACTGACTATTCAAAAAAAAGTTGTATACAGTTGAATTTTTTGTTTTCTTACCTAAATGAAAATTTTATTTATTTATTTTTTTCCTAAGGAAAATGTCTTTTGTATCTCTCCCTACTGGAAGCTTCCTCATATAGTCTTTCCTTGTATGTGCCATGCAGGTGATTTAGAGCCCAATTAAGAATGTATATTTTAGAGCATGAATTATGTTACCCTATTCAAACAATTACTATTTGACATTTTGGTTATTTGCAGTTATCTAATTATTCAGGACTCTCCTTAATATTTATTATGAAGCCAAATTTTGTATAAGGAGGTGGATAAATGAGTTGCCAAAAGGCCTTGTGGCATGGTGCCCAAGGGAGAATTGTATAGTCACCTTCTAAATATGTGCCCCTAGAAGGAGGAACTATTATTTTTCATTTTGGCCCTTTCAGAGGTTGATTAGCTGGTTTGTTTTCAAATAGAAATTCAAGAGAGTATCACCAGTATTGTGGAGACCTCAGCTTTCCTAAAACATAAATGTTTGTACGGGTAGCAGCTTCCATGGTGATTAAAAACACCAGGTCCTTCCATATGTACTGATGAACACAGAATGCAAATGATTTCCTCTTAAGGGCAAGTATTCTGGGTTAGCACATGTACTTTTCTCTTCCCCTTTCCCCCCACCACCACCAAAAAGAAAAAAATCCTTACAAATAAACTGCAGGTAGGCTTCTAAGCTTAATGATGCAGTATGCTGCTAACATCTTGATGCTGAATTTCACAGCATTCTTTGTCTTCTAATTGCTGATGTATTCATGCATATGTAGTGTTTGACACTGTAGAATTTTATTACAGAAGATGCTAACTAGATTTTAAGGGAGCTGAGGGAATAATTGATGAACCTAAGTAACCATGCATTGAATTAAATATTTTATAGTAAAGCCACAGAACTGAAAAGAGATACCCCCCAGTGATTTAAATGGTTATTTTATAGCTCTTAGCCCCTTACTACCAAAGATGACATTTGCAGATTCTCCCTCCCTCTGATATTATAAGAAATTTAATCCTGATAACTTTTTTAAATCTGAACCAAATATTATTAAAAGATGCAATTTTCATGATTCTTTTAGGATGAAATATATACACAGATTTTGATTCCTTGAAGTTATTAAAACCCTAGAAATTTTCATTTTGAGAGGTAGGGTAGAGAGGTGAGGGTTCATGTCACTTAACCCCTACCATTTTGGGAAAATTTTATCTCAGGTAGTTTTTCTTTCCCTAAATTTATATCTGTGCTTCCTTCTCTCTTGCTTTTCAGTTTCTTTTTTTATTGTTCCATGGTATTGTCATGGTACATTTTTTGTCCCAGAAAAGGCATATAAATTGATTATTCTATAGGAAGTCTTTGGTTCTTTGGAAACATTTGAAGAAGGTGGCTAGTTGGCCACTTTCAAAACTTTAATGCTGTATATAGAGAAGACTAGGTGGAGCTGCCCACCTCAGTAAAAGACAGCAGTAGCTAAGAGAAATTATTTGCTGCATTTTAAAGGAATAATAACAAAATTAGCCTCTTGCAATAAGGGATTGCATTTATTATGACTGGATGTCTTCCTTGTTTTGTGACCATCAGTGTAGCAACTCTTCAGAGAAAAATTCCCTCTCTGCTATGCCTTGAGCCAAAACTATGGCTGCTTTTAGAACAAAACCATAAATATCATTTTATTCATTCTTCTCCCTGTTTTCACTGAGACAAATACCGCCTTCTTTTTGGTACTCCAGCTGCTAAAGAGTGCTGAGCTACGTTAAATTAACCTTAAAAAAAAACCAAAAAAAACTCTGAATCCTTACTTGACTTGCCTTCTAGATTGCTGTTACTCATACTTAGATTTTAACCTTTGAGCTAATTTATTATAAGGAATGCTGCCAGAAACAGTGCTGCCATGTAGGGGAAGCTGGAGAGAAACTGGGCATAGGTTTGTCTCTATCTTAGTGCACTGAGCTTTCACCCTGGTTACGGCTTCAGTTACCTTTCTGGAATAAATTATAGTCAGAGTTACAGCACTCAGATGCTGTTTCATGGCTCGTTTGAGTTTATTCCTCAAATACAGGTAACTAGTATTTTGGCATCATTTTCTTCTTAGGTCTTATATTCTGACCTTATTAAATTAGGCCTGGCTTACACGATTTCTACTATTAGTTATACGTAGCACCATGACATTTTATTTTCTGTAATTTAATGAAAATCAGCACCATAGTAACTGATGGTAATTATAACATAGTTACTCAGTGAGGGAAAGAGGGTGACGCTCAGTAACCACGTATTTTACCTGGACTTTTATGCAAGGGTACGTGCTAGGCGGCTTTATTCAGATTAGGGTACAGATGGAACGCATTATGACTTTTAGTCTGGTGGATGTAGACAGTCAAAGACTTAAGCAAGTGCCTTGTGTTTCCTGGAAAATATTAAAACTCATTTGGGTGAAAACTTCCCAGATGGTGGTAATTTATTGCACCTTTGCCTTTTCTTTGGAATAACTGATTGAGTTACGTAGTAGAAAACTCCAAAATCCTTTGGTGTACCTTTTCTTTTTTTGTACGTGTAAAACTATATATATTTGATTTTTCCCCAGTATTACATATAACGAAAAGCCAGGGTTATCTGGCAGAATCTAATTCTTCCTTGGATCTGGTTCCATTTTTAATATTAGGTTCCTTCTTCAACTCTTACCACTCTCGCTCACTTGATATAAATTATTTATTTCTTACCAAGTGTGGTCACAATACAGACCAGTCTTTTGTCGCAATTAGCTCAAAAAGAATTTCCATTTCTTAAGGTGCTCAGTAAATCACCTTTACTTTGAGATAGTAGCCTTTTCAAATTAGTGTTACTTTCTAGCTTTCTCAGTGAATATGAGAATGTTGAATCTGTATGATACGGAAGTCATCTGAGCCTCTTGTGGTATATTTGGATAAATTACGTTTTCTTAGTTATAAAGGAACATGGATGTCTTCGTTTTTGAAGTACCCAAAGTTTTAAAGATTTTGTTTTGTATTAGGTTAGCTGCTTCTCTGCCTGACACCATAGGATATATCATGTTTGTTATCTTAACCACTTCCCCCTTCCAGTGCTTTTCACGGCTTTTTAAATTGTATAACAATCAGTAGATTCACACAGTGATGTGTAATTGACAAGTACTATGGATATTTAAGAAGAAGGTAAACAATTTACATTATTTTTGCTGTAATTTTATAGGAGAAATGGACTGTAAAAGAAATATCTATAAACCAGAGAGCATTTAGGAAATTGTATTTTTTATAGGTGGTCATGAAGGTGGTCTTCAGGATATAAGATACATTGTTTGCACAGCCTTTGTTCTTGTGATATGAAGTGTTTATTCATTTTCCTACAGCTCAGCACTTTTTTGTTCCTTATACTGCTTATGAGGATTAATGTTTTAAATTTGCTTTATTTGTGCTTTTCAGAGAGTTATCATAATCATGGCAGTTATGTTTATGGCACCATAAATGCTGGAATTCATGGGAAATTTATCAAATGATTGCCTGAGTGTTATTTCCCATTAAATAGAGAAGCTGTTACAATATCCTAAAGAAAACCAATGGCTTATTTTGAAAGCCATGTATGTTTTACGACCTAGGTTGGTGGTATTTTAATTTAAAGGCAAAGAGTGTCATTCTGTCTTACTTTGCCTTATCTGACCATGAATACTTCTTGTGCAGAAAAGAGCTTCTTTTGTTATACTGTGTTGTATAATGAAAATGTCATACTCTGAGGAAAAAAAAAAAAACCTCAACCTCAAAACTGGAATTGTTAAATTTTTTGTTCCTTTTTGGGAAATCCTTATGTAAACATCATTGCTACTTGTTATTATCATAAACTCTTAATTGTCAGCAAGAGAATTATTCATAGTCACTTTTTTATTTCAGGTTGGAATTGCCTTCTCCTTCTAAGCTATTCCCTTAATAATATTCATGATGTCAGGACAGTGAATGCTTAAAAGCAAATGTAGTGAGGTGTTCTAAATCATGCATCCAAAATTATGCATCTACAGACTCAAAATCTTTTCAGTTATTTGAATTATCTATAGCTTTATTATTTTATTAGCATGTGTTGTCAGAGTCTGCCAAATTTAAGAGGAAAGAAGAGAAAGATAAATAATAAAACTAGAGGGATGAAAAGAAGAAAATCACTTCTTTATTGGTATTAGTAATCATCCATATAGTTTATAATCTAAAAATATTTATTTTTAAAAATCCAGGTTTCGTACCTGTAACATAGAAACATTGCCTTTTCTACACATTCCTCATTATTGTTTCCCCAGAAAATTATTTTAAAAGTATATGAAACCAGATTAAATATCCACATTCAGTTTGGTCTAATTTTTAAAAATAAATATTTGATTTGGAGCTTTTGTGTATTTAGTATATATCAACACTCGTGCAAATCAAGGATCAGCAAGAAACTGGGGATTAGCCGTCTCCGTATTTCCCTTTGCACACTGAGTACCGTGGGTGACGTTAGTACGCACTAGCTGCAACCTTATAGCACCTTATAAAAGTAAGTCATGTTTATTATAATAAAAAAAAAGTTAAGCTGCACCTCTGTAGAATATTTACTTTGCAGAGTGTAAAGCTGTCATATCTTTTCCAGCAGGATTTAACTCCTCATTCTTAATTTTTTGGGAAAAAAATCTTAAGTAATTTAACATTCCTGTATATCCTCTCAACAGAGTCACATCTGGGGTAGAAAGGATGCCCCGCCCACACACACAAAGGGCTCCATCTTTGTTATCTTTTGGTCACTCTTGGAAATCCAGTTATGATCAATAGATTTTAACAGCTTATGGCTTCCTATAGCAGAACTGGAGTGGTTGGTTGTGATTATTGAAAACCTACTACTGGTTTCCCTCAATAACATGTAATTGCTATGCTTTTGATTAGAAGGTGTGGTTAGAAAAAATGTGAATGATCACTTAAACCAAAGCCAGTTATCAGGAGTCTTCTCTCCTGTTGGTTTACCTTCACCTCAGAACTACAAGAACATTACAGTACATACTGAGTAGTTGTCTAGCGTTTCTACCAGCTGTTTCAATAGCATATTGGTCTTGGCATTTCTTGGCACTGTGGTTCTCTGTTCTTGGTGATGTCTTATTGTTTGTGAGGTTTTTTTAATAACTAAGTGGGACTATAAATGTAGGTGTGTATCAGTACCAAGGAGGTCTTTTCTCAAATCCCTGTATTTCTGATTTCTATTCAAGTCTTTTAAACCTGTTTTTTCTTGCCTAGTAGCAAAGAATTTTTATTTTCCACTTTCCTATATACCTAAAAGTATGGACACTGCGATTCAGTTAACTGTATTGCATATAGTTTTTTGCTGAAAACTTTATCTGTAAACACAATTGCCTTGTTCAGTTTTGTTGTAAACTGACTTACCGTAAGATGCACTGTTGATATGCTTTCTGATGTGTGTTTGTTTGATAAGAGTGATAAAATAAAGCTTAAAAATAAAGGCGTTGCTTTTTTATTTCAACTATTTCTGTATTTAGTATAACTATTCACGTTTAGATAACAGGTAAGTATACTTATTTTATGATTTAATTTTTACCGAGAGCTACCATTGAAAAATTTCCATGTTGCTTCATTCATCCATTTCTAAAAAATAAAATTTTTTCATTTTTGAAAATAGTGCATCAAGCTGACAGTAATGAAATGTAATTTTTTATTTTGGAATGCATGTTCTTAATACTACAGAAACAACCTTGTCTCATGAAAAGAACCATAATTCGTAGTTGGGAGGTTTGTGTTCTAATCTTGGTTCTTTTGTCAAGTTCAGTGACGTAATATCTGTCAGTACGAGATAGTAGGTTGAATGATAATAAACGAGCATCAATTGTGGGCATCTCCTAGATGATGGTATTATTTTAGATAATTATGTTTAATGCTGCCTTTTACATATGAAGACTGGGGTCCAAGTAGGTTAAATAAACTTGCCCAACAATTCATATGACTTAGAGGTGAGTGGTGTGTTTTTTAGGAAGCCTATGGCTGCTCAATATGAGAAATTGAAGGGAAAGAGACTGTTGAGAGGGATACCCTAAGAGATGTTTTAAGAGCTCAGACTAGAGAAAATGAGCGTTTAAATTAGTCGTTCTCACACTTAGCATATAACAGAATCACCTGGGAGGTCTTGTTAAAATAAAGACTGCTGGACCCTACTCGTAGAGTTTATGACTCTAGTTCTTGCAGGGTCTGAGAACTTGCATTTCTAACAAATTCGCAAGTTCTGCTGCTACTGCTGGTCTGGAGACCACACTGAAAAGCAATGGTCCAAACAAAGGACTTGGGTTGTAGGATTAAAAAGCAGAAGCAGGCCAGATTCCACAGCTACTTGGGAATCAATCTCAACCCCTCCTTCTCCCTGATGGTAACTAATTGAGCACTTATTTTGTGCCAGACACTGTGCTAAATTTCCTTTTGTGCGTTAATTGTTTGTTTTCTCCCCCAACACTTTTTAATCCTCATAAGCCTATGAGGAGTGGCTAGTATTCACTTCATTTTCTGATTGGGGAAATGGACTTCCAGATTATTTTACTTCTTATGGTTGCACAGTGGGTAAGTGAAAGCCTGGCTCTAAAATCGCTCTCTTAACACCACTGTGCTAGACTGCTTTCCAGTCAACCCAGTAATTCCTCTCTGATCCATCTTCCCTTTTTCATTTCCTCTGATACTACTTACTTAGTCCTTGATCTCTCCTCCTTACTCTAGCTCCTAACAGGATCCTCATCTCTAGTCTCATGCCCTCCAGTCTCTCCTTAACAATGCTGACAAAGTTTTTTTTGGGTACATATATATATATATATTTTTTACTGAAGTATAGTCAGTTTACGATGTTGTGTTAATTTCTGGTGTACAGCATAATTCTTCAGTCATACATGAACATACATATGCTCGTTTTCATATTCTTTCTCACCATAAGTTACGGTATCAAATATAGTTCCCTGTGCTATAAGCATGAACGTGTTTATCTATTCTATATATATCAGTTAGTGTCTGCAGATCTAATTTATCCCCTCCCACCTCCCTCCCCTGTGGTAACCACAAGTTTGTTTTCTCTGTCTGTGAGTCTGTTTCTGTTTTATAAGTTCATTTGTGTCTTTTTTTTTTAGATTCCCCCATATAAGTGATATCATATGGTATTTTTCTTTCTCTTTCTGCCTTATTTCACTTAGAATGACAATCGCCAAGTCCATCCATGTTGCTGCAAATGGCATTAGTTTATTCTTTTTTTTATGGCTGAGAGTATTCCATTGTATAAATATATCACAACTTTATCCAGTCATCTGTCGATGGACATTTAGGTTGTTTCCATATCTTGGCTATTGTAAACAGTGCTGCTATGAACATTGGGGTGCATGTATCTTTTTGAATTAAAGTTCCCTCTGGTTGTATGCCCAGGAGTGGGATTGCTGGATCATATGGTAAGTCTATTTTCAGTCTTTTGAGGAATCTCCATACTGTTTTCCATAATGGCTTCACCAAACTACATTCCCACCAACAGTGTAGGAGGGTTCCCTTTTCTCCACACTGTCTCCAGCATTTATAGTTTGTGGATTTATGAGTGATGGCCATTCTGACTAGTGTGAGATGATACCTCATTACAGTTTTGATACGCATTTCTCTGATAATTGGTGACACTGAGCATTTTTTCATGTGCCTAATGGCCATTTGTATTTCTTCATTGGAGAATTTCTTGTTTAGGTCTTCTGCCCATTTTTGGATTGGGTTGTTTGTTTTTTTCTTATTAAGTTGTATGAGCTGTTTATATATTTTTGAAATTAAGCCCTTGTCAGTCTCATCTTTTGCAAATATTTTCTCCCATTCAGTAGTCTTTTTTTTTTTTTTTTTTTTTTTTTTTTGCTTATTATGGTTTCCTTTGCTGTGCAAAAGCTTATAAGTTTAATTAGGTCCCACTGGTTTATTTTTGCTTTTATTTCTATTGCCTGGGTAGACTGCCCTATGCGAACATTGCTGAGATTTATGTCAGATAATGTTTTGCCTATGTTTTCTTCTAAGAAGTTTTTAGTGTTTTGTCTCATGTTTGACAGTTTTCATTCTTAAAAAATAAGCCTGACCATGCTACTCCCTGCTTCAAAATCCTTCACTTTATTCTATCTCTTTTCCTGCCCGTTTGCCTTTAAAATAATATCTAATCCCCTCAGATTGGCATATAAATTTCCCTAATCTAGCTCCACCTACAAATCCTCTACATTTCCTCGCTCTGTACTTTGTGCTCCATCTGTACTAAATTACCCATTTTTCAACAAATTAACATATGTTTTCCTGTTTCTGAGCCTCTTACCAAAATGTCATTTAATCCTCTGTCCCCTCACCTTACCTGTGTGATGAAATCCTGTTTCTCTTTTAAAACAGATCAGTTGTCACCTTCTTGAATTATCTTCCCTAGACTCCACCTCAACTTCCCACCTCCCCCAAACAGCATTAATACTTCTTTGCCAACTCTGTAATCTGTCTGCATGTATTTCCAATATGGTCAGACTTACCGTTTTGTTTCTCCCCAAGTGCACTCCTTGAAAATTTAATACATACTAATTGCTAACAATGTACAGAACCACAACAGATTTTTTAAAAATTATGTTTCTAGTGACATCTTTTCTTATAAATTCCATGTTCAACAAAACTTTGACAGAATTGAAGTATGTTTCCTTCCTGTCTTTCTTCTACATTGGTAAATATGGATTTGGGGCAGAGGAATGACATGCTAAAAATGGTATATGTTTCAGGGCCTAAACTTTAAAAATATTTTAACGGAATGTGTGACTTTAAAAGAAAAAGGAGGGAACAAGTAAGATCCAAATGTCCCAGTGATCATTTAATAAAAAAATAAACTTTCTATTACACAAAGTTCCATGACAAATAATGCTTAACACATGTTTGGAAATCATCCCAGACAAAATCCCAAGGCCACTGCTGGTCTATGAGGCATGGCAAAGTTTTGATTCAGTGAGGCTGGTCCTCATTTGTAGCTCTTCAGTGGCTCCCCAAGGTTCCAAACTTCCCTGGTCAAAATTTACCTGGGGTATTGGTTAAAAATAGAGATTTCTAAGTTACTCCTTCCACTGGATCAGTAAATTTGTGGTAGAACCTGATCATCTGTGTTTAAAAAAAATTTTTTTTAATTAAAAGTGTAGTTGATTTACAATGTTGTGTTAGTTTCTGGTGTGCAGCATAGTGATCAGTCACATGTTTATGTATCCATATGCTACTCCTTCCTTGAGGCCCCAGTGAATTTTGTGTTCCACATCTAATAGAATTTCTTCACACTAAATAACATTTCTCTGTTTCTTCCCATTGCATGTGAGGCGTTTAAGAGCAGTTATTGTGTCTTATTTACCTTACAGCTAAAAGGACATATGTATTAATAGGAAAGCTATATTATTTCTGTCAGGGAAGGAGGGAGCTAAAAAAAATAAATGATACCCCTTTTCTCTGAACCAAGTCCTCAACTTATTGAATTAAAGTAGTCAGGCAAATGGAGATCAAGCGGCTACTATTTACTGATAGTACAGCTGGAGAATGCAGTTTTGGTGCATGGCGACAAACTTTTTAATATCGCATCACAGAATTAGACAGACTTACCACCCAGTGACAGCCTCTCCTGGCAAGAGCAGAGTATTTACTACTGAGCTTACTAAATGGTTGACATTCACAGAAAGCATGTTCTTTCCAAAGAAAAGAGTTATGGATGTCCAGTTCCTACTCCTGAATTTACCCATCAGTTCACTGCTGTTGCTCTGGTGATGAGTGGGTGAGGAGATAGAGTGATGGCAAGTGAGACTCTAAAGGAGCTCCTTGCATGTGGAACAGCAAGAGTGAGGACTAAATGAACAGTTTGGATCAGTGAGGGCTCCCAGTTGGTGGTAAAGCACTCTCTTCTTATCACTGCTACATATCCATCAAGGGTCTCAGCATGACTTTCAGATTGTAGCCAAGAAAGAGAACTTGGAAGCTGGTGCCCTGATGATAGGTTAACATGAAGCTACAGCCCCTGACCTAGGCTGCTTCAAAGTGGTGATTTGGGTTCACTTACATGGTTTTGGCAAATTGGCATTCTGGCACTCAGAATGGCTTCCATCCACTTAACTCATGTATCTGTTCATGCATGTGAAACAATCATTTTCTTCTTCCTATCCAAAGGAAAGGGTGGAGGGGGAGGGGGAGGGGAGGGTATAGCTCAAGTGATAGAATGCATACCTAGCAGGCACAAGGTCCTGGGTTCAATTCCCAGTATCTCCTCTAAAAATAAATAAATAGACCCAATTACCTCCCCCACCAAAAGAAAAAATTATCAAAGGAAAGGGTGGAAAGTCAGCTAATTGGCTAACCCTTAGGAAGAGAGAAGATCTGGCAAGTCCTGGTGATGCTGCAACATTGGTTGAAATTACAAGTGGACATAATGACCAAGGGTTAAGGAACTGAAGGTTCTTTTCCTTTTTAATGCCTGTTCTTTTTAATGCTGTATTTCCTTCAATATCTTTTTGGACATAGCATCAGGGCCTTCTGCCTGCTTACAAAGGCCAAGTTACTAGGGGAAAAGACAGGGATAATCAGATGCCATACTTCTGTGCGTGTGAGAGAGAGAAAGAGAGAGAGATACAGAGAGACAGAAAAAGACCATATTAGAGATTTAAGGACCAGACAAAGGAGGTGACTTGGAAATGAAGACAGACAGGTAAGTCTGGGTGATGAGGGATTATATGATTCTCCGTTGCTGTTTTGGAGTTGGAGAGACTTCATCACACTAACTGTGACTTAAGCAAGCTGCTTAAACTCTACAAGCCTTGGTTCCCTCATTTGTAACAGAGATAATAGTTGTATCTACATCATAAAATTGTTAGGATGACTAAATGAGCTAATTCACATGAAATGCCCCAGTAACATTTTTTTTTGTTTGCTTTTGCTTTGTTCTCATCATCATCCTAATTACTCTTATCATGTCAGGCTATAAGTTGAAATTTTCAAAGCTTTTTTTTTTTTTTTTCCAGTATTATCTCCGTTTTTCTGACAATGCTGGTTTAATACAGTTTGTCTTAACCATATTTAAAGTAAGAAACATCCCAAATAGCAGGAATTTTTTTTTTGTGGCAAATCCATATTTTTTATTTCTAACAAGTTTGCATTTGGAAAACTCATTTCTACTTGCAGTTGTGGAAAATATGTCAACTGTGATGGGTCCAGAAGTATAGTTAAAGCTTTTTCCTTCTTCTCTATTATTACTGTTAGTATTCTTTTAAGTTCTTAAGCCTAAGTAATGATTTAAGTATAACCTATATATTCTTTACCCTTTGATGTTGGGGGCAAAAAATAAGTTCTGCAACCATCAAATTTTTATTTTGTAGAAAAATTATTATATTTTAAGGTTAACCTCATTAATATAATTTTGCTGTCAGGTAGATCTAAATGAAGATTTGGGCAAGATTTTTTTTCAATTTTTATTGAGGTATAGTCAGTTTACAATGTTGTGTCAACTTCTGGTGTACAGCATAATGTTTCAGTCATGCATGAACACACATATATTCATTTTCATATTCTTTTTCATTTACTACAGGATATTGAATATAGTTCCCTGTGCTATGCAGAAGAAACTTGTTGCATATCTATTTTATATATAGTGGTTAGTATCTGCAAATCTCAAACTCCCAATTTATCCCTTCCCACCCCTTTTCCCCTGGTAACCAAAGTTTGTTTTCTTGTCTGTGGATCTGTTTCTGTTTTGTAAATAAGTTCATTTGTGTCTTTTTTTTTTTTTTTTTTTAGATTCCACATATGAATGATAAAGTATTTTTCTTTCTCTTTCTGGCTTACTTCACTTAGAATGATGATCTCCAGGTCCATCCATGTTGCTGCAAATGGCATTGTTTTATTTTTTATGGCTGAGTATTATTCCATTGTATGAATATACCACATCTTCTTTATCCAGTCATCTGTCAATGGACATTTAGGTTGTTTCCATGTCTTGGATATTGTAAATAGTACTGCTGTGAACTTTGGGGTGCATGTATCTTTTTGAATTATCATTCCCTCCAGATATATGTCCAAGAGTAGGATTGCTGGATCATATGGTAAGTCTATTTTAAGTCTTTTGAGGGATCTCCATACTGTTTTCCATAATGGCTGCACCAAACCACACTCCCAGTGTAGGAGTGTTCCCTTTTCTCGACACCCTCTCCAGCATGTATCATTTGTGGACTTTTGAATGATGGCCATTCTGACTGGTGTCAGGTGATATACCTCATTATAGTTTTGATTTGCATTTTATGATAATTAGTGATATTGAGCATTTTTTCATGTACCTATTGGCCATTTGTATGTCTTCATTGGAGAATTCCTTGTTTAGGTCTTCTGCCCATTTTGGATTTGGTTGCTTGTTTTTTGTTATTAAGCTGTATGAGCTGTTCATATATATATTCTGGAAATTAAGCTCTTGTCAGTTGCATCATTTGCAAATATTTTCTCCCATTCTATAGGTTGTCTTTTTGTTTTGCTTATGGTTTCCTTTGCTATGCAAAAGCTTACAAGTTTAATTAGGTCCCGTTGGTTTATTTTTGCTTTTATTTCTATTGCCTGGCTATACTGCCCTAGGAGAACTTTGCTAAGATTTGTATCACAAAATGTTTTGCCTATATTTTTTTCTAGGAGGTTTATAGTGTCTTATGTTTAAGTCTTTGATCCATTTTGAGTTTATTTTATGTGTGGTGTGAGGGAGTGTTCTAACTTCACTGATTTACATGCACTTCTCCAATTTTCCCAATGCTACTTGCTAAAGAGACTGTCGTTTGATTTGGGCAAGATTTTTGTTTGGGGTTTTAATATTATCTTTCCTTTCAAAGACTGTAAACTCTTTCCTTTCTTTTTAGTTTATAGCTTTGTGAACAAGGATTATTACTTTAGGATGAAAAACTCAGTAAGTTGGCTGATGATTAATTTACGAAAAATATTTTACTGTTAATGTATGTGTGGGCCTATGTGGGCCAACTGTTTCTTAAGCTATTGGTTTAACATGTCACAAGTAAAATTTTGTGGCCTAATTCAGATGGTCTATCCCCAGCATAGCCAGAATTTCTAGTCTTAAGTCTCTCTTTAATTACGCTTTTCACAACTGGCTTCAACAAAGCTGAACAATTGTGTAGATATGCCCCACATACACATGCTCTGTGTAGACAGACGACATACACTGCTTGGACAAAATTCACACTTAGTTCATGGCTCATGATATTTGTTTGAGTTCCAGGAATATGATCTGGGACGCTAATTTTCTAGAGAAAACAAAAAATACACACAGAGGCTGGTAATGTCTGGTGTCAGAGGGTATGAATGGTCTCTGACTACAACATGTTTCAACCTTCCGGTTGCCTGAGCTCATAGACCTCTCATTATTCTTGCATCACATCACCTCAGCCCTCCTGAGGTTCCCTAGCAACACAGAAACTTGAAACTTTGTAGAAAGACAAAGTTCTTAATCAAGATTATGTACAATAACTGTGATCTGTGTTAGAACAACCCAACGAATGCTTATGGCCCATCTACAGAAGAGGGCACGTTTGCCAGACCACAATGAGTTAGCAGCCGAGAGTACTGGATAACACAGCCCTTCTCTTTCTAGACTAGGGAATTTATATGATATGTGAAATTATATTTTTTCTATCTGAAGATACTGTTTATAATAAAATGGGCACTGTATTAAAAAAAAATCTAGATAGAATGAAGATCCTAGATATAAGTTCTGAACAAGAAACCAGAGAATCCCCAATCATTTTAGCAGAGTTTTGAGGTGGCTGTCACAGATTGCAAAAATATTACAGTTTTACAAGCTGCATTTTACAGCTCCAGATAAAATTCATCTTTTCTTTGGGGAAGCAATTTAATGGGTGTTTGGGCTACATAAAGATATTACTCAGAACTAGTGCTTGGAAGTAAGGAGCCAAACTGTTTTGTTTATCCAGGATTGTGTTCCTTGGGTACAGACAATGCTGAGTGGTCACCTGATTTTCTGCTTGTGGAGAAGGAACCCAAAGACATGAAACTGGGATTATTTTGTTTGGGTATCAAAAATATGTTGCTCTCAGGAAGCTGAAAAACTACAGTGCAGCCGGGGCACATATTGGGTTCATTTGAGATAGTTTGGAACTCTGGTACAGTTTCCACATGTGTTTAGACTGATCACTTCCCCAGAACTGAGTTATATCCTCACCATGGCTACTGAATGGGTTTTCAAAGTCCGCACTGACTGATCAATCAACCTCTCCTTCCATGCCCCCCTCTTCGTCAGTTCTTCCATTCTCTTATAGCCTCTACCTTCAAAGTCCCTCAACTGAGTGGCCCCACAGCTACTGTCCTCTTGGGAAGTTTCAGTCCCGTCTACTGGAGAAGGAACTTTTTCTTCTCAGTCTCTTATTCAGCATTTCAGGGGAACGTCCTAGGCTTTGGTCTGATGGTAATGATGACTCCCTTCCACTCAGACTGTGTCAGCTCCTGGGGGAAGGGGAACCAGCCGTCCTTTCTGGACTGAGGGTCATGGAGATGCTCCAGTTCCAACTGTTTCCCCATCTGCAAGAGCAGCCAATGATTTCCTACTGACTTCACCTAAAAAAATGAGCAAAGCTCAAACTATCCAAGAACAGCACTTACTTATCTCCCCCTTGGGAACATTGTATCTAAAAGTTAAAAAACAAGACAAAACATTAGAGGTTGCTATTGATAGCTGTTTATTTTAAATAACACACCCTTGGTTGTTGAAGATTTGCTTTTTCCTGGGCCTAGCTGTAAATTACTTTTGGTTTCCTATGTAAAAAAAAAAAGTGGGGGAGAAGCACCAGCTTAAATTAAAACTCTTTTCTTCTCTAGTCCAAGTTTTCCTCTGATGGCAGTCACTGTAAACAATAATTTTTAAGGGCATAGGATCACTTCAGGGGCACTTTCACAGTTTAAAAAAGTTGATTTTAGGCCTACTGTTCACAATATGCACCTAAAAAATGGAAATTTACCTATGGTTATAAATAACTAAAGGATTTGCGTACATTATTCAATCAAATTTTGTATTACATTTATCCAAATGTACTTTGCTGTACATAACAAATGTCAAGTTAATATATTTAATAATGAATTTCTGGAAATCTGCCAATCTCACAATGATCCTATTTAGGGCATTGTTCATAGATACTTTTATTGGATCAATTGTGAGGAGAATGGGTGATGGAAAAAAATGACCAAAATAATTATTAGGAAATGTTCTTCAATTTCTGTGGTCAGAAAACTTTCAAGCACAGAATTGGAAATATTTCATATTGTTTGTTAATGTATACATTCCTCATCGTAAAAATAATCCAAACCGGCTATAATCAGATGCTATATCACTGTCACCATCGGCCATTTGGAAAGTTTCATTTATATTCTTCAATTTCTAAGTTTCTTTTTTATCAAATTACTATTTCTGTGTACTAAATTGTGGCCTAAAGCTGCATCTTTTATGGCTAACAACAAATAACAATTATTTAAACATTGTTTAAACAAAAAATAATGATTTTCAAGCAAAATACTACAACTTTTTAAAAATAGTTACAATGGAACCTAATACTAATAGTATATTCAAAGACAAATAAATACGTAAAAGGAAAAAATCAATTTTTAAAAATCACAGATATCAGAATTCTATCCTGATGTAATTTAATGAGGGAGTCTGATGAGAAAAAGAGAGTCTGTATATTTATTTCAATCAAAAGAATTTACCCTATTCTTGGGTGGCTTGTTTATATTTTATCACTCATTCATTATAACAGCTGAAGATACAGTTCAACTAAATTTATCCTTTTTCAATCAAGAGAAAAATCCAGAATCTTTTTTAAAACCAGCCTTATGGCCAAGAAAAAACCTAGCCCTAAGTTACTTGAGTGGAATACCAGAAGTTCATGGACTCATAAGCAAACCCCTGGATGTCTTTTCCAGAACTTGAGGGTGAGGAGTGAGCTCAGCTAGGGCAGGGTGTGGCATCCAAACTAAGTCAGGATTTCAGAGGAGAAGGCACTGGTCCTCCCACTTCCCTGGGGAGGGGAGGGGTGGTGGCGGTTTAAAAAGTACTTTAACGTAAGTGTTAATAAGAACTGTTTTATGTGGCAGGTCCTTGGGGTGATTTTCTTTCCCTGTTCTTCCTTCCTTCCTTCTTTCCTTCCTTTTTCTTTCTTTCCTTCCTTTTTCTTTCTTTCTCTCCCTTTCTTTCTTTCTCTCCCTTTCTTTCTTTCTTTCTTTCTTTCTTTCTTTCTTTCTTTCTTCCTTTCTTCCTTTCTTCCTTTCTTCCTTTCTTCCTTTCTTTCTTCCTTTCTTCCTTTCTTTCTTTCTTTCTCTTTTTCTTTTCCTTTCCTTCCACTTCCTTCCATCTCTCTCCCTCTCCACTTTCCCCTCTTCCCTCCCTCCCTCTCTCTCTCCCTTCTTCCCTCCATCCTTCCTTCCCTCTTCTGAATACTCAAAAATTTAATATTTATAATACTTGTATAATACAAAAAATTAAGAAAAAAATTAAAAACACTAAGGGCTTCCAGTCTTTGAATTTTCTGCTTTTATTCTTTCTTTTGGCACAAAAAGGAGAAACTCAAGCACCACCAACTATGCAAAGAAATCCTTTATGCCTTTGCTGGGGGAAGCAAGGCTCATCACGAAAATTTCATAATAGTGCAAGTCTGTGATATTAGCTGTCTATCTTTTGTCCTATGTTACAGTCAGAGATGATAGAAAGATGGCTTATAAAACTCATCAGGGGCTTTCCACTGCTGTCAGAACAAATTCTATGCTCCAGTGTCGTTGGAGTACGGTGAACCATGGCAGGAAGGACATGGAGAACATATACAGGTGGAAATATATATAGAGAAGGAGTGTTTGGGGTGGGGGAGATCTTGTAGGACCCTGTGTGTCATTTGATGATTTTGCACTTTAGTCCAAGTGAGATTAAAAAGCCATTAGAGGGCTTTGTGTAGAAGAGTGATGTAATTCCAGAGATCATTCTGGCTGCTGTATTGAGAATGGCCTGCAGAGGGTCAAGGGTAGGAGGAAGGAGATCTGTTGGGAGGTTAGTGGTATGTCTAATCCAGGTAAGAGATGATGTTGGATTAGACTAGGATGGAAGAAAGTGATGGTGAGAACTGATAGGATTCTGGATACATTTTGAAGATAGAACCCATGGGATTTACTGTAGATTGGATCTGGAATGAGAAACTGTGCCAAGGATGACCCTAAGGCTTTTGGTCTGAGAAACTAGGACCATGGAGTTACCATAGAGATAAGGAAGACTGAGAGAGGTAGGTTTGTGTGTGTGTGGGGGGGGCGGTATTGGGGGTGGGTAATATGAATAGATCAAGAGTTCAGTTAGTCATGTTAGTTCTGAGATGCCTATTAGGAATCCATGTGCTGGAATGATATTCCTGAGCAGGCATAAGGGGGTGGGATCTAGCTCTTAGAGGTATTAGACCATGACAGTTCATTCCACGCACTTGGAGATAAGATAAAAATATGGGTACAGATATGGTAGATGGGTGGATGTTGTGGTGGGAGCTTGTGGAAGTTTTCTTTGGATTGTTTCTATTTTCTCAATGAAAGAAGCAGTAAGGTTATCTGCTGAGAATGAGCATGCGGGAGAAGGTTATTACAGAGGTCTGAGAGGGAATGATGTGCAATAGTCATGTAGAAGACTCACAAGGTCTCTCAAAAGGCTCTGATCAAGGTATTGGCCAGGGCTTAGCTGGGTTTTCTGCTTCAAGGTCTGACTGATCTGCAATCGAGCTGTCAACTGGGCTCCATTCTCATCTGGAGGCTTTACTGGAGTAGAATCCACTTCCAAGCCGGCAGGTTGTTGGCAGAATTTATTTCCTTATGGCTATAGGACTGCAAACTTCAGGGTTTCTTTGTTTGTTTGTGCTTTTGCTGGCTGGGGGCCACTCTCAGCTCTTAGGAATGTGTGTGAGGTTCTCTGTTGTGTGGCTTTCTCCATAGGCAGTTCCCCACGTAGCAGTTTGTTTCTTTAAGGTTAGCAGGAGAGTGAAAGCGAGTCTGCTGGAAAGAAGTCTTACATAATATAACCTAGTAATTGGAGGGGCAGCCCATCACTTCTGTCATGTAACATAGGTATTCATGGGAATGAGTATTGCATCATCTTGTCCATGTTCTATTAGAAGCAAGTCACAGGTCCTACCCACACTCAAGAGAAGAGGATTACACAATCCAGGAGTCAGGGATCATGGGAGTCACCTTAGAGTCTGTCTTCTGCACCATTCTAGTCCCAATACATGATACCCAGTAAGCCAAACTTAGTCAATATTTTTTAAACAAAAATTTACAGAGCTCTTATTGTGAGTCAGAAACTGCTTTAAAAATACTCATCTCCACAGCAACCCTAGTAGGTAGGTCATATCATCATCCCTATTTTACAGCTGGGGACAGAGACATCAATTAATTGTCCAAGGTCATTCAGCTGAGTAAGTGCATAGCCAGGACTCAAACTCATGCTTTCTCGCTTCAGAGTCCATATGCTTACCTACTATGCTAAGCGATCAAAAACAAAGTGAATGAATAAGTGAATGCTGTTGAGAAATACAGGAAAATAATTACCCAGCAGCTCTGAGAGCCCAAGTAAATTTTGAGACAACATTTTTATAGTTCCATTTTGATGCCAAGCCAGTTGGCATCATCAGAGACTTTTATTGAGACATTGGATCTTTCTTCTATTAATATTAAGTAACACAGCCTAAGTGGAGATGTGGCGTCTGGCACAAAAAAACTGTGAGGAACTTCTTGCTTGAGATTCCTCAGAGGTGACACCCCATTTTTATCTTTTCCTTAAAAGATATTACCTGGAAAATATAAAGCAAATGTCAGCTGTAGTAGATTCATAAGGAAGGAATAGATGGCTAGGAGGTATGTCCAACAGTAATAACTTGTGATACACTTTGTGGGTGTCATATTGAGTTGAGCGGCATAAAAGAGAAAATTTTATGCACAGTCTGGATGTACTGTATGTGCAGTACAGCTGAGAACCATATTGTGAGAGCTCATGCACAGCTGAGAAACAGTGTTATGGAAAGTCATCCAGCCAAGCAGAGGTGAGTGGCTGAACAATGACCAGCTAGGTGGCGAGACAGGTATGGAACAAAATATGCTGCAGTTCTGGTTCCAAAGCTGGCCAGATGCCATTCTAGGCTAAGTTTCTGAAGAATTTCCCCTGAGGACAGCCCCACTGTGCATTAGAAATACCCATCCAAGTGGGCTCCCAAGAGTGGGCATTAAACATTTGACCCAGGACTCCGAATAGCAGAGAGCCATTTAGCTTGGGGAGAAGAAAACATACTTGACAGAAAACATATTATGGTGGTTGAAGTTTTTGATGATCGGATTATTTTTCCACTCATTAAATCTTGCAAAATCCTGTTATAAAGCAATAGGGTCCTAATCTTGCTTCTGATTCTTATTTATCTGTTCTATCCTCAGGTAAACCACTTAACTTTGGAGGGATTTTGTTTCCTTTTCTATGAATTTAGGGAGATGGACCAGATAATCTCTGGCCAACAGCACTGGGGTAGAATTTAAAGGCCACTCTCCCACACCATAACAGCCTACTCAGTTTGGAGTCCTGAGGGTGTGTATCTGTCACTCCTGCACACCAACACTCTCATCTACCCTCTCCTGGGTTCATTTCTTTCTGTTATTTATGTACTTCCTAGATTATAGTCAGTGTAGAGGGGCTGTTCTTTGAGTCAAAAATATATCATTTAACAGGGTGTATTCACTATTTCACAATAGTTCAAAACACACCCTGAGCTACAGAGAATTTAGTGTGGGAGGAGGAGTGAGTTGTGACATCAGGATGACTCTCTGGGAGAATGAAGTACTCAAGTTGTAGGAAAATATCAACAGGAAAGTCAAAGCCCTAATTCTTCCACCACCCAAGTGGAAACAGTGATCTCATGAAATGCTCAGGCCTGACTTCAAACGGAGCCTTGAGCTGAGCCAGGCTCTCCTGATGATCTGATGTAGGGTTGGCAAGTAACCTGGGTCTTTTGAGAACTTCAGGGTCCTACCTGAGGCCATCACATTCGGGACAATGAAAGGAGGACTCCTCTGGCCTACGCTTGCTAATGGCAGCCCGCTGTTTGAGAAATCTGTGTGGGTCTTCACTGGTTGTGCCACAAAAGAAGGTTGGATGGAGTGGCCTGTATCTGGCACAACTGCAGGGAGAAACAAGCAAGTAAGCAGGCTCTTCCGTTGTTAAGTAACATACCTGCTTTTCTGAAATTTAAAAAATATATATTGTCCTAGTTGTCAAATAATTTTCATTTTAGTAAATTTAGGAAAAAAGCACCCAAAAGAATCCAAAAATCACCATAATCCCATTGTCCCTAAAAGGCAAAAAAAATAAGACCTTCTGATATATACTCTTCTGAATTTTTGAATTTGTGTCTAATAATGGCCCATTTTAAACACCTCCCTTGGAATCCCAACATGATTCTGTATTTTTAATAGAGGACTATTTTATTTCCTTTATTTTCTCTCTTTCTCTTTCCTTCTCTCATTTATTCACCGAACACTTAGTGAATAACTGCTGTGTGCCAGGCCCTTTCTATTTTAATTCTCTTTCCATCTCTGTAAGTTAAACTGTACGTATTGTTATCTCAGTTTTGTAGGTGAGGAGGCTGAAGTTCATTAGGGTGATTTTCCCTAACCTCACAGTTTCTATCTACTTATCACCTCATCTATCTAATCTATCTTATCTATCTAATTGATGAAAGTATCCCAAGCTGGGATCATACATACTACTAAATATGCACACACTTTGGTAAGTATTCCCTTTTCAGTGCTTCATATTTCTCAGTTTATTTAATCCCTACCCCTGCGTAGATCACTCACTTGCTAATTTCTCCACCTGGGTATAAATTCCTTGGTTTCTTTTGCTGTGGAGGCAGCAGGTGTTTCCAGTACGAAAACAAGTAACCAGCTCATAGAAGCCTCCTGATCAAGGCTGAGGATCAACAGATAGCCTCTGTAAAGAGTGAGGCTCCTCTCACCTCCTGGCTCTTGCTCAAAGCCTATTAGCTTCTTCTTTTAAGAAATTTTTCGTTTCTATATTCTTTCCCTCCTCTGAGCTCTGAAATTCATTTGTGCATTCACTGTAGCGTTTATGGTCTTCTAGCTTGAAAAAGGAACATCACTCCATCTTAAATAATTTTTGCACTAAGTCTTCCTTGAGGACACAGACCCTAACTTTTGATTGACCGTGGTACCTATCACAAGGCTGGCACAGAATCACCCAATAAATATATTCTGAACAAACATCTACTCATTCTTGATTAAATGCTGAAAATGGGCCAGCCTGTTTTTAAGAGAATAGTTCCACCCCAGGGACGGCCATGTATAAACATTCAGGGATTCTGGGCAATCCCCACCCTGCACAACACGTTCCCGTACTCCCCATCTAAGCCTCACTGCTTTCAACCGGAAGGTTGAGAATCAGAGAAAAACACTTTCCCATCATTATTCCTACCCCAGAGGGGCACAGCTGCCACCATAAACAGCTTCCCAGGTGATGAGGCTTTCTGACCTGGCCCTGAGGGCATGTGACACGGGATAGGCAGACTACTTTGTGGACTCTCACACCCTGGGTCCTTTCCTCCAGAGCTGGGGGCTCCATGGGTGAAAGATTTTCTTTTGTGTTTGGACTGACAGTGAAGACCGTCACCATTTGTTTTAATTTTACTTCTTTTGTGGCACAACCAGTGAAGACCCATGCAGCTTTCTCAAACACCATTTTAATTTTTTGTACTTTAACATTTTTATATAATTTCAACCTTAAAGAGAAAATGCCAAGCACTATAAAGAAGTTCCATAGAGCCGTTAACCACATTCAGTAATTGCGAGCATTCCCCATGCACATTTCTATCACATGTATGCACATATCTATGCCAGTTTCTGTATTTGGATTAATAATCATGAGTTCATACTAACTTCAATTCCAACCTGCCACTGAAGGGGTAATTCTAGTTTCTCTCCCTTTCCCTATTTGTAATTTTTCTTCTCCCCAAGCAAATAATCTCACATTATCTTCCATACATTTGGTTTTTTGCTCACTTCCACGATGCACACAAAATAGTTCCAGAACCGCTAAACCACATCACTGCGGAAAGCCAACTACTAACCAGAGTTTACTAGCTGTTTACAGTTCATTTTGTCTTCAAATCTGAGGGTGTAAAGTTAAAACTGTGCTCACAGGTATAGTCATATGTCAAAAATCATCAAATTGTCTGTTTAAAATACCTGTAGTTTAAGTCAACCTCAATAAAGCTGTGAAAAAAAAAATACTGCTTTCAAAAGTTACTTGGGTTAGTTTCCACAGGAAACCTTTTCAGGAAGTTATGTTATTTAAGATACAATTAGGCTGATTTATTTCTGTTTGTTTTCTGTTTCAGGGTTCAACCCCCTCTCCCAATTTTTGAATATGTAAAGCATTAACATGGTTCCAAAAGTCAAAACTATAGAGAAAGTCATATTTAGAAAAATGCAACATCGCTCCCCTTCCTTCCACTTGTTTCCTACCCACCCCTGCAGGTAACTCGTCTTACTGATTTCTGGCTCTGGTTTATCCTTCCTGTTTCATTTTGTTTTCAAAAATAAGCAGATGTGTGTACATTTTTCTTATTTCCCCTTCTTCCATCTGTACATGTTTGCACTTTGCTTTCCACCCCAGCCCCATGTATCACTATATCCTGAAAGTCACTCCACTGACTCTCTCTCTTCCCCCGACCCCCCAGCTATATAGAATTCCGTGCTTTCTTCCAGTAGTTGTCTGATTTCATCCTTTACTCTTCGATCTTAGATCTCTGACGTGTTTGGACTTCATTCTTATGAATGGTGTGATGTATGTGTTGTGAGTAAGGGGACAATGACCCATGGTCCTTGGTGAAAGAATTCACAGGAGACTCTGCAGTCACAGCACATGGCGAGTTTTTATTAGTTCAAGAAACAGCACTGAGGGACAGGACTTCTGTGGACGGTGTAGGAGCTGTGTCTGCAGGCGGCTGTAAGGGCTTTTTTATATCCCTAGGGATGGAATTTTCCAGTTCGTGAGTGCTCATGCTTGCTTATTTCTGGAAAACCTCTGTTTGCCCATGAGAAGAAAGAGGGAGAGGGTTTACTGGTCTCCTTCAAAGTCTTTTTGAGTCCCTTGTTTTGAATTCTTCATTCCCCTACCTGCCTTGTCCTGACTGTTCGGTTCCTATCAGTATAAATCTAGTTTTATATTTTTCTAAGTGGCTACCTATTTACTAAAAAGTTGATTTTTTGCTCCAGTGGTTTGAGATGCCACCTTTATGATAAAGTACTTGGGCCTGTTTTGGACTGTCTATATTCCATTTGTCTGCCTATTCATGTGCCAGTACCATTTGTCTTAATTATTAGAGGCTTCATAGAATATTTTACAATCTGGTAGGAAGACTTCTTATTGTAGTTTTTATCTTTTCAGTGTTTTCCTAGCTATTCTTTCATGTTTCTTTTTCCATGAGCACTTTAGTATCAACTTGTCTAATTTATAAATTTATAATTTAACAAGGAGTGTAATTTATACATTAATAAGAGGCATTTTTCCATTTGATCAAGTATTTATTGTGGCTTTCTTGTAGGAGTGTTTTACAGCTTTCTTTATATAGGTTTTGCACATTTTGTATTAGAGTTATTCCTAATTATTTAATTTTCTTTGTTGCTATGGTAAATGAAATTTTCCCTATCATGTCTTCTAGTTATTGCTTATGTATACGAAAACGATTGACTTCTGTCTGTTCATTTTATAACCTGCTACCTTGCGAAATCTTTTATGATTTAGTCTTATCATTGATTCTCATAGTTTGAGTTAAGTCGTATTGATTCTCTAGAGTTTTCCAGGTACTCTCATGTTATTTGAAATTCAAGGTAGTTCTACTGATTCTTTTCGAATTCTTAAGCCTCTTACAATTTCTCTTGTCTAATTGCATTAGCAGGTATCTTCAGTGTAATGTTAAATAATCATGGATAGTGAGCATTCTTGCTTTCTCTGCCATTAGCTTTTACAAGACTATATAAGAATATTTTAAAAGACAGAAATAACTCTTTAGTGTAAGAAGTTTCTGTATATTTTCCTAGTAAGATGAGATTATGGCCCTTCTTTTGTCTAGTAACTAGAAAAAAAATTAGCACAAATGGTAAAAGTAAAAATTTGATTTTATAATACTTCATTGAAAACACTTGTGTTGAGCCCAGTTCTTTTTTCTTTAATGAACCCTTTAATAATTATTTTTTCCTTATTCATTCATTCATTCATTCATATAAGATTTACAGAATGCCTATAATACTCCAGACATTATTCTAGATTCTTTCTCATTTAAATTTCACTACACCCATGTGAGGTAGGTATTATCTTCATTTTATAAAAGAGGAAATTGGCGTTTAGAGAGGTTAAATGACACACAGCTTGTAAGGGCTGAACTGTGATTTTCAATCTGTTCTAGTTCGAATTTTTCTAAATTTTCATATATTTCTATCTTAGGGAGTAGAAATGTAGAAGAATAACAATCAGTATCAGTATATTTTTAGAAAGCAACTGTCTTAAACTCTCTTCCCTTCTTTAAAGGTCACAAAGCTATATTCAGTTACATTATCGTGGGCAGGCTTCTAGGTCCCTTTAAGTGGGACCTTGCCAACATTAATGGGAGTGATTTTGTTCTCAGTTATTAAGAGAACTTCGAGAGAGGATCTTTATAGTATCAGGAGTCCAAACAACAAAAGGTTTTCCAGATTATGATCAGTGTATCAAAGTATCCAGGACCCAGAACAGTGCCTGACATAGTATATGCAGTCACAGAAGAACAATTAAAATTTACTTAGTATTTACTCTGTTCTACATTCTGTCCTTGTATTGACTGGTCTAACCCTCACAAGAACCCTAAGGGGCATTTTTATTATTGTCTGTATGTTACAGATGAGAACACTGATGCATAAGAGTTAAATTAACTTGCTAAAGATCCCAAACAATAAAGCAACTGGAACTCTGTCTTCAGATTCCATGCTGTTAACCACTACACTATAAATCTTTCAAACAAATGGATGACATTCTGGGATCATGAAAGGTATTCAACCTCCTGAATGTATACTTACCAGCATTATTTACACAGTGTACATTTTCCTGTTACTTAATCCTGTGAATGATTTAAAAATTGATAAAGAAAATTAAAAGGCCCTTCCTTGTACTCGAGAAGATATAAGAAAGACACTTAAATGCCTGAGGCACCTAAACTCCTTGTCAGGTGTTTTGTTAAATCTAAATGTTTTGGGTATTTCAACATGTTGGACTTCTTGCAAAAACTGTGCCAAGTGCCACGCAACGTTAACTGTAAAAACAGCTTTTAGGGCACAGTGTCGAGCATATAATCGGCACGTACACATCCACACAAGGTAACATGGTAATACATAATTGCCCAATTATAAACAGTGGCGCTGCAACGGCCTTAGGTCAACCAGTCCAACCACCATTTTCGTGCAGAATACCGAGGCCCAGAGAGGTTAAGTCCACAGCCACGCAAAGCTGACACCCAGCCTCGGTCTCACTGGCGCGCTTTTCATTTCCTCAGGTTACCTGATCCCTTTGCTTGCATTTCCTCTGTTTTCTTTTTGGTGTGTCTGTGCCTATTTGTGCAAAAGTAAGTGGACCTGGCTTCGCGTGCTTGGGAACTGAAACACCGTAAAACAGAAAGAGGGTCTGGGCCCCGCCCATCTGGACAACTCGAAACGAAATAACTGGCCCAAGGTCAGAGGTTGAACCGGGTCCGCCCCCCGGGCCGCCGCGCTTTCGCAACCGTCCGTGTGGGCGGTCGGAAATCCCCACCCGGATGACACAGCTCCTCGCTCAACTCTACGGTCGGTTTCTGTAAAACTGGGGTCACCCGAGACGCTGGGCCATGGCGATAACTAAGCCGCGGGACGGCACCTCGCGGTACAACACAGTGACGTCAGCACTCTTCGGACCCGGCCCAGGTACCTTCGCGGAGATCGGGCCTCGCCCCTCCCAGCGGACGCAAAGGACACACCTCCCGGCCCACGGGGGCGCTGGGGGGGGCGGAGCCGCCCAGAGCCATCCCCATTGGACCGGAGAATGACGGGCGCGTAGGTCCCGCCCCGCCCCGCCCCGCCCCGCGCCCCTCTCAGCGCGCGCCTCGTCGCTCGCGCTCGGGGCGCTGACGTGTCGGGGCGGGCGGTTTGGGCTCCTCCCCGCGCGAGCAGCCACTCGTCGCGGCGACAGAGGGGCGGGGTGGCCGGGGCTGGCGCTCCCCCCGGCCCCAGCTCCCGGCCCGCCCCGCCGCCCTGGCCCCCCGGATGAGGGTGTATATATTCGGAGCGGGCGTGGGACGCCTATGAGTGGCCGCGCCGAAGGAGCCGGAGCTGAGAGGAGCTGTGGTCGCGCCGGGGGAGGTGAGGGGCTCCCAGCCCAGTCGCTGTCTCCTTCCCCGTCACCCTGGAGGAGACGGCGGGACCCGGGACCCGGGGCGGGCGGGGTCCTGGTGCCGCCACGCACACGCTTCCCCGGCCACGCGCGCAGACGTGGACACGCGGCGCACGTACGTGCACGGAGCCGGCAGCCTGGCACGGGGCGAGGAGCCCGGCTGCACACCCACACCGCACTCCGTGCGCCCCGCGGCGCCTCTTCTCGGCGACCCCGCTGGGAGTGCTGGGATGAGGGCGCCCCAGATGGGCTGGCGGCTTTGGGGAGGAGAAGGTTAGGGGTAGTGTCTGGAATAAGATTTGTCAAGCAGTTGGCAGCGGGGCCTCACCTGGTCTTGGGATGGGGGCCTTGAGGTTCTCTGTCTAGGGCCTTGCGAACAGTTATGCCAAGCTCCGGGGTCCTACAGTGGGGACAAGTGGTCGTTGGAACTGTCCAGTGGGAGCGAGTTGGGGTACCTTGAGTATAGGAGGAAAAGAATCTGAAAGCGTTGACGTGAAGGATTGAAGGTATCTGTGGGGACCTGAGGGTGGGACAAAACCTACTAGCCACTTTGTTTTCTTTTGTCTTGTTTTAATACTGGTAATGGGAGAGGATTGAAATTTTTGGGTTTCCCCTGGCGTGGCCAAGCAGAAGGATGGAATTGGAGGGTTGAGAGCACACATGTGCTGAACATATGGTTTCCTGAAGATTTTATTAAGTTTGGCCTGACGCTATGCTATATTTATTTGTATTTGGCTTACGAAATCTGAAATTAAGTAGTAATGGTTATGGTAATATGGATATGTCATTAAGTAGTGCCCTTAGTTTAAGGACTTTCAGGTGAAATTCTGTAGGTGTGGACCAAAGACTTTGTAGGGAACTGAAGGCAGTTTCAATTCCTTCACTATCAAGGAGTTGGCTCACTTAGCTGAGGCTAAAAAAGACTTTATAGGCTATGCTCGTGAAGCATTTATAGGATTCAATGGTTATGGCTCATCCTCAAGACTATTTTTCAAAAGCTCTAAGAGGTTTGCTTATCAATTTGTGGGGCATCTTATAGCAGCAGAGATAGGAGCAGGAAGGAAGCCAGAAAAGGAGGGGGAAATACTGGATTTCTTTTATACTGGAATTTAAATTCTAATAAAGATATATTTAACTATTGGACTGTTCACTGTTGGCGGACTATTACCAAATATGTCATTATTTTTGACAGATGCATTAGGCTATGGGCGTATACCAAGTTTTGCCATAATTTCTAGAGATCTTCAACTTTTTCACACATTGATTGTCAAAATAAAAATTACTAGTCTAATTGTCTTATTCGCTACTGCTTACATTCTGCATACATACACACATCTTACCAGAAGTAATGGGGAAAATAGTCCTATTTTTGTGGCACAGAGGTAGTTATATCTGGTTCAACCCGTAAAGTTCCTCTTCTCCATGTCCTGTACATTTTCTTCCTTTCTCCATTCTGTTGGCTTATGAACTTATTTTTGCAAAATGAATCTGTTACCAGCGCATCAGTTGTGTCTGTATTTCTGAATAAAAGAAGTACAAATTGCATGTTTCTCTGTCTTTCTCTTGCCACCCCTATCTTTTACACACATGCACACACATGCGCACGGAGATAACAGAGTCTTCTTTCTTCTGGAAAGCAGTATAGCATGGAGGTTAAGAGCATAAATTTGGGAGCCAGGCTATCGGGGTTTGAATCCTAGCTCTATCACTTTACTAGTTTTGGACCTTGGACAAGTTATCTCTGTGGCTCAATTTCTTCCTCTCTAAAGTAATTCCAATAACAGTGCCTTAACAGTTGTTTTCAGGATTAAATGAACAGCTATCTATAAAGCAATTAGAATAGCGCAGCCTGAGTGGTCGTTGACATCTCAGGGAAACCCAGATGCAGGTTCTCTTAACCTGAGTTTGTTAATAGTGTTAGATGTTTTAATAGTCCTGATGAGGTAGGTATTATTATTATCATTTTTGGGGTGGGGGGAGGATAGAAAAGAACAGCTTTATTGCTTTGCTAGGCAAAGGGAGTCTCAGCTGGCTAGTGCCTTAAAGACTGTGAGCCCCGAGGTAGGTGGTAGTATTAATCCCATTTTATAGGTGAGGAAACTGAAGCACAGGGAAATTAAGTAGTTCTGCTGAACCTTGGAATTTAGCTCTGAACTACCCAGTACATTACGTTCCACTGGTCTTACGGTAGGAGAAGATAGTTGGCTGTTTCTTTGCTACCTGCTTTTCCTGTTCCCTTTATGTCTAAGCTATGTTACAACGCAGGCAGGGATGATTCTTTACAGTGTCCCTCAAATTTATCCATTTCACTGTTGTTTCCACTGCAACAAATCGGGTTCAGACCTTTGGTTTTTCACAGCTGTAGTTGTCTTTTACCTTGCTTTCCCTCTGCTAGTTGTCCCCTCCTTACAACCTGTTTTGTGCCATCACTCCTTTCGCTCATCTCTCTAAAGCGAGGCGGCACTGCCCCATTGAATAGTCTCTGTTGGCTTCCTGTTACTTCTGTTAGGTCTAAATTCCTTTGCTTAGTTTTCAAGGCTTTTCACGGTTTAGCCCTGCCCTACATCGTTTCCCAACCTTCTACATAAAACTTTCTTACGACTCTCCATCCCATACATGTTTACCTCTCGTGGCCACCAGTGTCTTCTTATGTCCTAATCTTATCTACGTAATCTGCTCAACCCTTGAGCCACAGCTAGATCATACTTCCTTTGTGAACTCTTCCTAGACAACACCTTTCTTCTCTTGCATTTATATGTATTAGGGGAATAGATTAAATGTTTCCTCATTCTCTTATGTTTTTTTTTTTATTACTGTGCAGCTTAACATTTTGCTGTATTATCATGGAATGCTGTTAAAAAAGCATTGTCTTATCCACTGATTACTATGTGTGCATTGCTTGGGTTTAATTCTTAGTAAAGACAGTGGGCATATTTTATTGCTTCTTTGCAGAAGTTGCTGTTGAAACAAAGTGTATTTTTTAATGATTACAGGTGAGCCTGTATTGTGGATTTTGTTGTACTCTGAATTCTTTCTGTCTTTAGAGGTAAAGGAGAAAGGTTAGAATATTAAGCAGCCGAGTGTTCTTTCAGTAGTAGCTTAGTGGTCAGAGGAGGGGTACAGGAGCAACTAAGTTTGGTAGTTAGGGTGTGAGCCCTGGAATCAGACCACCTGCATTCACATCCCAGCTCCACCAGCTGGCCAGGTTGCTTCCCTAACTGTGCCTCAGTCTCCTCTACTGTAAAGCGATGATGGTCGTATTTATGTAGTAGAATTGTTGAAAATTAAATGAGACCACGTAGGTTAAGTACTTGGTGCGGTGCCTGGTATATAATGCTAATTAGCATCATCTTACAAGTTTGATCTCTTACAAGTATCATGATGGGAAGTCAGAGAATATCCTTAACATCAAGTTTTTTTTTTTTAATGTACTTATTTTTAACAGGAAAAAAATCTCAGGTTCTCAGGTTTTGAGGTTGAAATTAGACCTGCTGTTGATTCCTTTTCTCTTTTAGGTTTACAGGTACGGAAGTTACACCCCTGTTTTCACAAACCTTGGCTACTGGAGCATTATGAATGTTAATGACCTCAAACTCAGGTTGTCCAAAGCTGGGCAAGAGCACCTGCTACGCTTCTGGAATGAGCTGGAAGATGCCCAACAGGTAGAACTTTATGCGGAGCTCCAGGCCATGAACTTTGAGGAGCTGAACTTCTTTTTCCAAAAGGCCATTGAAGGATTTAACCAGTCTTCTCAGCAAGAAAAGGTGGATGCACGGATGGAACCTGTCCCTCGAGAGGTGTTGGGCAGCGCTACCCGGGATCAGGATCAGCTGCAGGCCTGGGAAAGTGAAGGTACTGAGCATGGGAAGATTTGTCCTCCAGTTAATTAGGAGAGATACTAAAACCGTTCAAGTAACTGCATCGTGTCATTAATATTTTGACTCCCATGCAACCGTAAACCAGGTGACTGATCTGAGAGTGACAGATTGTGGGCCCAAGACGCTGGGGTGGCTCCCATAACCAGTCCCTCTTTTCACTTCTGGTGCCTGATTCACGGCTCTTCTCATTCAAGTCATAGTTTGCCCCTTGTCTCTTTCCTTGCTCAATTTCCATGTTTTATTAGCGTTCCCTTCCTGAAGCAAAAGCGAAATGTTTCAGTTTATGCTGGCTTCTCTAAAAGCCTGTATTTCCAGTCTTTTTCTTCTATTTCTCTCCACTCCTGCCCCACACCTTTCAGCTGGACCACATAACTCGCCTTTCTCTGAACATAGTAAATACATTACGCCTTTCCTGCCTTTGCTCATGCTCTTCCTCAGCGGACTCTGGCCTTTGCCCCTTCTCTGTGTAGCCGGGTCACTTTGTGAGGCCGTGCGCTGGGTCGTGCAGTGCTGTGGCTCTGCCGCTTGGGGAACTTAGCCTCATTCTCTGAGGTTCACCACACACACTGTTTAGTCCATCTCCTTTTTTTCATTGTCCCAAGTTGGAGTCTTTGTCCACACTTTTGTTTCATTTTTCTTATGAAAAGAGTTGTCTATGTCTGTCTTCATCATTACATCGTGAGCTCTTACAGAGCAGCCCGTGTCCTCGGAGCCTGGGTGTCGCACAGCATTTAGAACAGGGTTCTGCAGTTGGTCGGTAAATGTTTATTGAATTGCCTCAAAGCTTTTTCCTCTACAGCATATCATAAAATCTGCCCCCATAACTAGTGCTAATGAGTGTTTTTGAGAATGGCCAAATAGCTAAAATGCAGCTTTTCTGGTGGGGTTAAGAGCTGTGGTTTTTATGATCTACTACTCTGTAAGTAAAAGTGACTAAATATTGCGGCACACGCTCCTTGTCTAATCTGGACCTCATTGCCTCAGCTGTAGAATGAACAGACTGGACTGATACTTTTCTTTCTTTTTTAAAAAAATTACTTTATTGCAAAATAATATCAAAGTAACAGAAATACTGTAGAGGGATTGCTCATAACCTCATCAAATCTGTGTTTTTATTTGCCCACATTGCCACCTAGTACTTGATTGTATACATGTTTACTTTTACAGATTTGCATAGGGTTACAGTTGTAATTTGTGGTCTATTTGCACCACACTATGGCTATTTTTATTCTGTCTTTCGCTCTTTGGCACTCCCTGCACCCCACAAAAAAAGAAACATTACTGCCATTACCAGCGCTCTTCTCTGCCATGGTCCCCATATCTTTCTCTGGGCTTACAGATTTACTGACCTCCAAACTGTGTTCCAGAGACCTCTAGGGTTTCGGCTGCTGGTGAAACTGTCTGACGTAGGGCCGGGGGAACGGACACTAAACAGGCAGGTCTTCAGTGACCCTTCATCTTCCCACTCTGGGAGCAGTTCTGCTCTGACCTGTTTTATGTATCTGACACACAAATAAATAAACCTCTGACATGTGGTTTCATTTAAAAGGGGCTGGAGATTAAAAACACTGAAAATAATTAGATAATCTTCAAGGAAGGCCCTTTTCGATTTAAAATGCTTGGTAGTAGCTAACCTAGCTTCTCACTTAGAGTAGGGCTCTGCCCCTAAGATGGGAGAGAGTGACTTCCAGAAGGATCCTTCTGAGTGGAGAACTAGAGCGATACTGTGACCCCCACTAACTTTGGATTCATGAATCCTTCCCTCCTTCCCTGGGTTTCCAAAAAAAGGCTATGACTCCAGACCCAAAGTCACCACACAGGCCTCTTCTTACCCTCTGGTCTCCCAGCTGCCTCTGTTTCTCCTTGTGATTTTATGAGAATAAAGTCTTCAAACTAACTCTTATGGAAAGCCAAAGCTTTGACTTTATATAATGGGGACCATGAGCAACAGTCAAGGCTTCCTATAATTCAGGTCTTCCTTATGCCCTTTTTGTTGGAATCTGTGGAACTAGTCCACATTTATGACTTCATTTAAACTAAAATCCAGAACTATTACAAGCAAGTCTAGTATAAGAAGGTGCAAAGCAAACTTCCTTTTGGCTCGTCATCCAGGGAACAACATTTATTTGTGGCTTAAACAGTAAGGGTGGAGGAGGAGACTTTGTAACTGACGTTGTATACTTTTCACTTAGCTGGAAACTGCCACGTGTGGGCAAATACGTAACAAAATGTAGTTTCTGAAGTAAGTCATCAAAGGAAAGAAATTGCATTGCAAATATCGTGATGCTGTATTTCAGAGAGTAGATCCTGATAATTGAATCAAAGGCAGCCCCCCACCCACCCCGACACCACCCCAGGACAGGGGAAATAGAAGCATTGTACCATAGTTTCAAAGTGTCTGGTGGATACTGACGTTAGATAGTTTAACACCTAGGGTGGAAAATGATTGACGAAGGCTAAATACGTAAGTGATGACTGCTCTTTGTGGAGAGGGAGCTTGTTTTAATTTAATTATAAATGTTCTGGCCAGTTGTAGAAAATGTGATGTGGAAGAAGAACTGAAGAACTGAAGAAAAATGATCTGTCTTACAAAACTGAGGTCGTGAAAGGGAAGTAATTCAGAAGCTTTGATGAGAATACAGTTTTGGTAAAGATACTCACACTGGGAAAATACATTAGCTTAATAAAAAAAAGTCCCATTCTTTATAAATGCATGCTTAAATTGAACACAACAATCTTCTATTTTGTAATAACAAATTAGTATTCAGTATTAGCCTTTTTTTTTTTTTTTGCCTGTGGTCTCATTTTAAAAAATAATCTTAATGGTGCTGCTCTACTATATCGCATTGTGGTAGAAAAGTAAATGGGTTATAACTTTATCTCCTCTACATTTTCTGAAATCTAGTGCAGTGATATTTCTAAATAGATATGTTTTATTTTAATAGTAACAGATGCTTGTTTTAGAGAAATTGGAAAATACTAAAAATTATTAAAGAAAAAATATAAATCTCTGCTATCTCACAAACCGGAGATAAATAATCACTAGTAACATTTTATAGTATTTTTTTACATACGCACATTAGAATTATCATTTATGTGTAATTTTTAGCCTGCTTGAGGATATGTTATGAAAAATTTCAAGCATGTTTGGAAACAGATATTTGGAGACAAAAATAGTATAATGAACTCCCACATACGCATCACTTTAATGAAATAATTGCCAAATTTTGCTAATTTTGCTTCACCTATCCTTCTTTTTCTTTTATTTTTCTCTCCTCTAGTATTTTAAGGCGAATCTCAAACATCATGTTACTTTTACCCTCCTAAAGTTCAGTATGCGTGTCTAAGTGTAAGGACATTCTCTTACTAACCACAATACCATTGTCACACCTAATGCAGTTCCCAATAATCCTCTATATCTAACACCTGTTTAAATAGAAATTTCCCTTATTAGTCTGCTTTTTGTGCTTAATGTTTTGGGGAAATAATTAATCTATCAAATAAATAATAGTTTCACCTATAAAATGTGATTAAAAATTAAACGCTTGAAATACCCCCCTCTAACTTTCTTGAGTAGTCTTCCTCTATTTCCACCAATTGAATAGCCTGTTTTACCCCACTCCTTGCCGTGGAGTACTGACGATTCAGATGGAAAGTTCTGGCAGTGCTCTGCTTCCAAAGCACCTATGCCATCCTGCTTGTTTCAGGCACGTGCCCAGGTCATAGTATGTATGAGAGGAACTAGTCCAAGCAGGAAGCTATCCAGGAAGCAGCTGACCCGTGAGAGGCCACGACTCTCCAAGGAGAGAGATGTACCAGCCCTGGAAACAGCTTGATCTGTTTTTTTTTTAAACCTCTGATGTTGTGTGTGTCAGGTCTTGACCTTTGTAGGAAAGTTATTAACTCTTGTGTCCCATAGTGAAAAGACAGAAAGGATGGTATAGTGATGTACTTTTCACGATTTTTTTTTTCATGTTTCTGCAGAAGTTTTGGGATAGACGTTAGTGAATTCCTAATTGTTTCGTGGATTAAGTACTTTCTAATCACTTAATGTTTTCCAGATAGGTGTAGTGCTGCCTGAGTAAAATTTATGTTATGGCAAATACAGTTTGGCATCATGTATTGTTACTGTGTAACTAAAAGGCTTACTGACTTTTATTGGCTCACTTAATTTCTAGCAGTATTTTCTCTGTCCTTGCAAGATAGATACTAATTTATGTGTTAGATACTTTCAATAAACATTGCAGTTTTATTGAAGTAACACAGATGAAGTGGATGAACACTTTAGCCAGTGTACACACGGTCTGATATTGGTAACGACAGCTGTAGCTGCGTTTGGTTCTTGAATTGCAGCTGGCTTTAATACTCTAGGGACTGCTTTCTTTCCTCTTGTTTTCCCCTCTCTGCTCGTAAGTGAGATGCATAAGCAGGAAGAAGTTAATGCAGAAACCCTTTAATCACAAATATTTACAGATGGTGTTATAATTCACTGAAATAGTTGTGGCTAGGTGGAGATGAGCTGTAAATGCATGTCTGGCTGGAAACGTACACCTGGCAGGCATGGTGATCGGATGGGTTATCAGGTCCATAGATGGAAAGAAGAATTGGAGAAAGTGTGGCAGACAGCACCTTAGGAAACAAACACGTGCCATTTATTTGAATAAAGAATTAAGGCCCGACGAGCTGCTGGTTGGCAAAGCTTTAAAATGGAAAAATTTGGAAATCTGGAATGAAGTGGTAGTTTAGGAAACTGATCCATGAAAGAGAAGAGATTATACAGTGACATTTAGATAATTAGTCAGGATCCATGGAAAGTGCTTCTTGGTGTTGGGTGGCCTTCAGGTGAGCAGGAGCTGAGACATGGAGTTGACTCTTACCTTTACAGGTAAGGGCACTAAATAACTTACCTTTGGACTGAAGGTAAAAGTAGGAAGTCAGGCAGGATGACTACAGCCACATTAACAGTAAAACAACTTAAGACACATGTGGTCTATGAAGAAAATAAATAGTGTGGAAAGAACAAAGACCTCTGTGTCCAGAATATTTATCTGGGCCTCTTTGGGAATGTGTTTAGAAATATTTTTGATTCTGACACCTTTGGTGGTATGTGAGAGTCCGGACGGGCTGAAGTTATTTATCTGCCGTTCTAGAATGGTACAAACCAACCTGAGCAAACATGAGTGTACTGATAAACTTTATCTCATGTAATGTGATTATAAGGTACTGTCTCAGATCTGCTGGGGTAAAATATAGCATACTGTAGATGTGCTATATTCCTTTTCTAAATTTTGAAGAGTTCTGCATTCTGAAACATCTGACTCATGGGTTTAGCTAAGGGGTTGTGGACTGGTATTTTAAAATTATGCTCATTCGGTCAGTGACAGCAGAATTAAATTTATTTCCTAGAAACCATGGCTTCTTTGATAACTCAGGGAATAACCAAATGTAAAACAGTTTTCAGAACTGCTTTATATGTGGCTCCCTGCTCCCTTCAGATTGCTTCATCTCAGCCAGGCTTTGTTACACGGTGGTTATGGGGCTTGTTTCAGGGCCACACACAGCTGGAATGCTGTGAGAAACTCGGTGTTCGGCAACTTTTGGAGAATGTGGGCTCTTCCCAGCTCAGCAGCTTTTCCATGTAGGGTGATGGTAAGATAGATGAGAAGAGGCAGCATAGCATTCTCGTGAATTCCAGGGGAAAGAGAAGAAAAGGGCGAGAAGAAAATAGGAAGGAAAGTTTGCACTCCTAAAAATTATGCTGCTGTACTCTGTCTATTAACTGTTTAGGTGTGATAAGAGGCTGCTGGAGGCAGTGTGGTGCTGGCGAAGACTCCAGACTCGGATTCTAACCCTGATTCACACTTACTAGCTGTGTGACCTTGGGCAAGGCCCTGAACTCTTCTGAGCCTGTTACCATCTAAAATGGGGGAATTTTATACCTACCTACCTCTCAGGTTACAGTTACTATTTTGGGGTCTAACATCCCAAATCTGGTAAAGTACAGTGAAGTAAGAAGAGAAAATTCTCAGGTAGCTAAGGTTAGCTTCATATCAAAGGTAAAAATTGTGGAAATATCTAATACACTTTTAAATTTTTTTGATTGAAATAGTTGCTAGAGAGTTGCTGCATAACATCCTTGGCTCTGCGTACTTACTAATGAAGATGGATTGTAGAGTCAGAGCTGTCCCAGTCCTGACTCTATAATGGATCGGTTTAGCATGTTTAAGTTTATGATGTGCTAGTATATTAGCTTTAGGAAAGCCTAGTATATCAAGAACACATAAAGCACAAAGTTGGTAAATTGCACAAACCCGCATTACCTAAAAGATATAAAAAATAATAATGATTGTTACTGGCCACCACTGCCCCCCTGACTTGGCCTATAATTGTGGGTAATGGCCTGCTTAGTTCACAGAATTTCTGAGAATTTTAATGGATGTGTGAAATTCAGAAAATAGAACAAAACCCATCAACCATTGCTTTGTTTCATCTGACCTTTTACAGCTTTTCTAGCTTCCCAGAAACCCAGTTTCTATGTTGCCTCTTCTCACAGGCTGCTCTGTCTTCTGGTACTGAAACTGTCCACCTTAGAGTGATGACGTATCTCTTGTTAGAAATGATATATAGCAAGATTTTTTTTTAATCCAGATTGAGAGTCTCTGTCTTTTAATAACACTTACAGTTTTCATTTGTTTGCATTTGGGTCTTAAATCCATCTAGAATTTATTTTGATCCAAAGAATGTTTTTATTCAAGCATTATGTTTGGTTATTACTTATTGCTGAATATTCAGCTGGTGAAAACTGACAGGCTTCCCAAGAGCAGAAATAAGTCAGCAACAAAAAAACTCTGAGTTTCACATCCTTCTGAGCTGCAGTTGATTGCCCACTTTAAAAAAATTATTAATTTATTAAACATTTATTAATAATTACATACAATAAAATGCACTAGTTTATGAGTTTTGAACAAATTTATAAACCCATGTAACTACCACTGCAGTCAAGACGTAACATTTCCATCATCCCACAAAATCTCCTAATGCCCTTTTGCAGGCAAATCCTCTAAGTTCATTCAGTTGAGTTGGATTTCAAACCAGGGTATCCTGACTTCAGAGCCTGGCTTCTTGACCGTTGTACTACACTGAGTTCCCAGCTCAGAGTTTCTTTTCTTTACATTACTGGATGGTAGCTTGTCTAGTCTGTTTGCATGCTCATTGATTAATTATTTATTGTTGATTGATTGATAGGCTGGAGGTAATTTAATACCATCATCATTCCTCCTGAAACCTAGGGATCTTCACTTATCCTGTCTTTTTCTTGACTTGTCACATCTAAAAAGTTGACAAGTACTTGTAAAACATTTGTAACATCTCTTGGTCTTTGCCTTCCAACCTTATCAGAAAAAATTCATTAAAATATTTTATGCATTGTTTGGTATTCAGTTGGGTTATATACATTTAATTTTTTAACAAAAATATTTTTATTAAGGAGATCATCTGTGATTACATGTGGATTCCTTGTTCTTTATGCCTTACGCAGATAGGGTGACTCTCTGCAGCCTCCTTTGTATGTACAATCCTAAAGTGCTGAATTATAAGAGGTTTTGTGATACGGGTATTTTCTTTTTTAGGACTTTTCCAGATTTCTCAGAACAAAGTGGCAGTTCTTCTTCTAGCTGGTGGGCAGGGGACGAGACTCGGTGTTGCATATCCCAAGGGAATGTATGATGTTGGTTTGCCATCCCATAAGACACTTTTCCAGATTCAAGCAGAGCGTATCCTGAAGCTTCAGCAGTTAGCTGAAATATATCATGGCAACAAGTGCATCATTCCATGGTAAGATACATCTCATTATGTAAGAGTATCTGAACATACATTCAAAATGCAAATATACTTTATTCATAAGCAGACGTATTTCCTGTTACTGCTAATTTCCTTCAGAACTGTAATTTGTTATATATGTTAAAAGTAATATGTATTATAGCTAGACAGATGGTCACTCTAGCCTTAATGAGCAGTACATACCAACCTTTACATGCCTACCTGAGTAGGGTTGTCTCCATCTAGAAACCTCACACTGATTTGTAGCTTGTCTATGTATAGAATTTCTGATTGAAAATCAATTTCTCTCTAAAATTTGAAGGCATTGCTCTACTGTTTCAGCATTACTGTTGAGAGGTCCATTGCCATTCTGATTCCCAGTCTTTTTTTTTTTTTTTTTTTTTTTGCCACTTTCTCTGGAAGCATTTGGGGTCTTTTCTTACCTTTAGTATCTGAAATTCCATAATGACGTGATATGGATCTGTTTTCAGTCACTAATCTGGGCACTCAGTGGGTTCACTCACTCTAGAAACTCACATCCTTAAGTTCGGGGTTATCAAGTCCTCCTGAAATCCTACCCCCCCCCCCCCACACACATACACAAGCTGAAAGCTCCACTCATTTCTCTGCTGTGGGCCTAACTTGGATTCTCAATCTCTGCTGGTGTTCTGTGTCCTCAGGGCCTACCTTGGCCAGTGTTCCTCTTCTAAACACCGAGCGATTATGGAAAGTTCTCTGTTTTTCAGAAGGTTTTGATTTATCTTTTTCTCAGAGCAGCTTTGGAAGTTAGGCTGTTTTGAGGGGGGGAACCAGCTGTGTGTTTGAGATTACTCTGAGTCCTAATCTTGTTGTTTTAGCCACAGGTGACCAACAGAAGCTCTGCTGGCTTGGCTTCTCTGTCCTCCTGCCTGGACCAAGCTCAGATTCCCTTCCACTGGCCTTTACCCTAGATCAGCAGATACCCTAGGAGAAGGCAGCTGCATATCTCAGCTCTCCTTTGAAAGATTCTCGCTGTCCTTAATTTTAGTTCCAATCTGTGTTGCTTTTGTAGCTCTCAGATGCCTTTAAAAAGGCTTTTTGTAATTTCCTCAGCTTTCATAACTCTTAACAGGAGTATTGGCCAGCTGTGAACTAATGTTTTTTCCATCTTGATTCCCTTGGGGATTTTTGAGGGACATCTGTGTTCTAAGTGGCCAACATTCTACTCCCAGCTTTGGCCTCCCACTATCATGTTGGATTTTCTTGTCTCTCTTCTCACAACTCAGAATGTTCTTTTCTTACAGAGCAGTTTAGCCACTTCTTTTGTCATCTAAATCATGATGCCCAAAGTTTTTGTGCCCAAAGTTCAAAATACCCAGGATAAATTGTTAAACAGAGAGATATCTACTGAGGTGGGAAATTATATAATTTTCTTCATTTATTCATTTAACAGATATTCACTGAGTGTCTCCTTTTAGGTGCTGGGGATTTATCAGTAACCAAAACAGACCAAAGTCCCTACTTACATGTAGTTTACATTCTAGAAAGGGCAAAAGTTATTGCAGTCTCTAATTGTGGTTTTAGATAGATTGTTTTTCGCCTTTGCCACACTGGCATAGGTTAGATTTTTGTGACAACAGAGAGTATAATTACACTTTCATGATTTTAAATAAAGGGGTGAGCAGAGCCCAGATTCCATTTCAAAATTTTAATAAAAAATGTAAGAGATGATTAAAATGTATTGCATTTACCCTTTCCTCCCTATTTATTTAGGAGTTTTAAATTTAGAACACACTTTTCACAGAGTTCTGAAATGTTAACTTGAGCCAGTTATGGGCTCTCTGTTACCGGAGGTATGTTTTAATATAGTTACAGATTTATTTTATACATAAGGATTGATGAAGTTACTAGAAGAAATTCCCGTTGGGTAGCAGCTAATGCTACTTTATCCAGGAGAGGGATGAACTGGAGTAAAACAAGAAACAGTGCTCTCAAAGATTTTCTTTAGCTTAGGAAATAGACGAGACTTGTTTTGCCCTAATTCACACAACACTGTTGCTTAGAAGATCTGCTTTTCTCTCGCCAGGTATATAATGACCAGTGGCAGAACCATGGAATCTACAAAGGAATTCTTCACAAAGCACAAGTACTTTGGTTTAAAAAAAGAGAATGTCATCTTTTTTCAGCAGGGAATGCTGCCTGCAATGAGTTTTGATGGGAAGATTATTTTGGAAGAGAAGAACAAGGTTTCTATGGCTCCAGGTTTGTAACCATGCTTATTTACTGGTGACTAGAATTGGTAGTCACATAACTCATCAAATGTTGATTTTCTCTTTAATACAGTGATTTGGATGTTAGAAAATTAATTTTTTTTTCTATTTGGCATTGATTTTAAAAAATGGAACTGCCCATTGGTGAAATGAATATGGTTTTATGCTTTTGTTGGATATCTGCCCTTTGAGCAGCTTTAGGGTATTTATTCTCTTTACCCAGTATTTTACATACAGTAGTGTTCATAGCTACGTTATTTATTGCAGTGAAAAATTGTAAATCATCTGCTATTTAATAAATAAGAGGTTAAAGTATAGTTTACCTATAACATTATTTCTTAAACAGTATTAGAATAATTGTTTGGGGCTGTTAAGTGACAAGGAGAAATAATTTCTGTAGGTTAAATAAGAATGAGGAATACAGAGCCACACGCATGCTACAGTTGGGGCCACCACTTTGCACAGTTAGTGTGTGCACGTTGTAGTTTGTTAATGGCAGCCCTAGGACTGAGCAGTGTGCTGCCTGTGTAGCCACATACTGTAACCCTAAGTGTGATCCTAACTATAAAAGCAGATGTTCTGACGGGTTCCTGTCTACGTGAACCTCTGCTTGGAGGAAAGGCTGAAAGAAAATAAACGATGATATTGACAGTGGTGCTCTGCAGATGTAGGCTTTTATTTCATCTCAACTCTTTTTTTTGCTACTTAATTCTTTTTAGTTAATGAAAGAATTTACTATTTTTAGCTTTATTTTGTGACGTTTTCTAACTTTATCATCATTTAAGCTGTGGCTGAGTTGTTGATGGTAGAAGCACTGAAAATAGATGGGGAAAGATGAGGCTTTTGCTTATATTTAGTTTGTTGCTGTAGACCTTCATATTAATCTGGCTTCTTAACACATTATTTGGTGTAAATGCTCAAGTATTTTTATCTTTAAGGTGGGTGAAATTGGCAGGGTTGGGACTATAAATACAGAGCTAACTTGAATCATACAAATGTTAATAAAACTTGAAATTTATGAAATAATCATTGCCTGGTAAAGAATTTTATATTTCTCAATACATTACAGGCCAAATTTTTAAAAGGGCTGAGTTAAAAAGAAAAGTGTGTTCTTTGGGGTTGCCCAGTCCCACATTAATAATGTTATTCTCTGGATACTTAGGTTAAATTACCTTTAAAATCACTTAGTATAACTTTTGGACACCTGAGTCCTTCCTCATGGATATTCAGTTTCCTTGGCCCTGTGATGTAAAACTGGTTTTTCAGAGATCTAAGTTTAGAAACATTAAATGATCCTTGGGTTACCCTCATAATGAGTTCTGGTATGCTACTAACAGGCTATTTTTTCCCCAGATGGGAATGGTGGTCTTTATCGGGCTCTTGCAGCCCAGAATATTGTGGAGGATATGGAGCAAAGAGGCATTTGGAGCATTCATGTCTATTGTGTTGACAACATATTAGTAAAAGTGGCCGACCCACGGTTCATTGGATTTTGCATTCAGAAAGGAGCAGACTGTGGAGCAAAGGTAATGGTTTTCTCAACTGTAATGAGGCTTAAAGTGGTCTTTCTCTGACAGTATATACATTCCAAGAGTCAAACTAGATTTATTAGGGTTTTTTGGATATTTTAGAAGCATTCATCTTCTAAAGTAGCTAAACTGTCCCATACCCACGTTTTCTCTTAAATTGGCCACATTTGAGTCTAGAAGTGATGGGGTTTGCTTAGTCTGTCACGAGCAAGAGTTCAAAATATGTGAGGATGATTTGTAAGTACCTGGGAAGGTGAATGGGCTTCACTAGACCTGGGATGGATTTATGAATATGAAATTGTTGGATGCATTAATATCAAGTTGTATTTGGTCAGATTAACCCAGTTTCTTCCTATGATAAAGTTACTGGAGTAGTAGGTAAGGGAAGTTTGGTAGAAATAGCAGATTTAGACTTCAGCAAGGGATTATCAAGATTTGATAACCTTGTGAATAAGATGTGAATAAGACTGGAGATAAGGACAATTAGGAGATTAAATAATTGCTTAAATGGTCACAGACATACTGATATTGAGACTGAGGGAGGGGGTAATGCCTTATAACGAGGCCATCTTTGGCATAATTCTTTTCAACATTTTGTTTAGTTGCATAGATGATGATATAAGAGACTTGCCTTTATGACATGAAAGACCATAACAACATCTTGGAAGATTTTCAAGTATTAATGTAAATATTACTTTCCTGGAAATCTGTAAAGATATCAGTTCTCACTGAATTAAAGTAGAACTATAATTCTGATCAAAGTCCCAGTGAGACTGTTTTGGGGACATTTGACCAAATGATTGTAAAGTTTAGAATAAACATGTAAAGATGGCTAGGAAAATGTTGAAGAAAGATGATGGTAAGGAGGGAGAGGGTTGAGGACAATCTGTCAGATATTGAAATGGGTTATAAGTAAAAAGTAACTAGGAGTGTAGTACTGAAACCAGAACAGAAAGACAGATTAATGGAACAGATCAGTGAGAAACAAACCCACATATATATAAGAATGTACTATATACAGATACGGCATTTCAGATCAGTGGGGGGAAATGAATGGGATTACTGGCTAAAAATAAAGATGTCACCTCCAAGGCTCATACCAAAATCAGTTTCTAATGGATTACAAAGTAAAAACCCATAAAGATGTTGGAAGAAAATTTAGAATAATTTTATAATATTGACATGAAGGGAAGACCTTTCTACCAAAGCCGAAACTGTATAGTCTTCTGACAAAAGTGGATTAGACTACATATAAATTTTAAATATATGGATTTAAAAAGAAAGGCTACCATAAAAGACACCATACCGTTGGTTGGAGATTGTCTGTTATAAAGATGCTGCTTCTCTCAAAATTAGTCTGTAAATCTAATGCAAAGTCATAGAAGCTGAAGTCAAATTTACTAGTGTAAGTTTTGAGCGATTAAGCTGATAGACTTCATAAGATGCCTCCTGACTCTGAAAATAAAGGGTTGGTTTAGTTCATTGATTTAAGACCTCTGTCTTTTTCAGTGTTCTATGAGTATCTGTGCTGTACTGTGAATAGCTACTAAATTCTAATAGAAACAGTGCATTGGATTGTAATTATGTAGTTATTAAGCTTTAAAAAACAAAACAAAACAAAACAATGTATTTCTGACTTTGTTCCACTTGGTGTCACTCTTCTTTCCAAAACAGAAATTTTACTGCTCTGAGTTTCAGAATCAATTTACATTCTAAATGATTAGAGAGTGTTGAACCTGGGAGGGACCTCAGAGATCATCCTTAAGCCCAGAAATGAGCACCCTGAGGTTTAGTATCCCGAGCACCAGGCTCAAGGTCCTTCCTGACATTGGCAGAGGCAGGATTAGCACTATGTTTCCCAACGCTTAGCTTTAGTATTATATCACATTATAAAACCAAACTCTTTAGATTAATTATGTTTTTGCTGGCAGCTCAAAAAACTTTAAATTGGTGCACTAACTTTTATGAATGTACATACAGAGATGTAAGTGTAACCATTCTCTGTTCTCCATTACCCGTGGGTCCTCTAGGACAGATACTGTCTCAGTTTTTCTGCTTAGTGCTGTGTCTGGCATATAATGTAGTAGGAACTCAATGAACGAATAAATAAATGAAACTTCAGATGAAACTTAAATATGGCAACTGGCGTATGTTAAAAACTTAGAAATGCTAGAAACCATTTATGTAATCTGTCCTCCCACCCTTTCTCCTTTAATAAAAAAACAAGATAGTGGACTATATTTTTAACAAACATCTAAGTTAGGGAGTAATTCCTAGTGTGTAGTAGAATTCTTCGTAATACTTCTTTAACAGGCTCCTGTATTGGTGAATTAAGTATTTTTTATGGAGCCTTGAGAGAAGACTGAGTCAGTGGACTGGTTTACAGACGTACAAAGAGTAGGAAGGATTATTAATTAAAGATCATTTTGTAAAGCAGTTACAGTAGCTTTGAGGTTAAAGAGTTATTTGGAACTCGGCTTTTTAGGATTTATTTTATAGAAAATCAAGAAACCTCTTAATTTATACTATATATCTTTTCTGTGTCATATAAACGGACTTCCAGCTTTATGCACTTTACAAATGCTTTCTTTTGTAGTCTAGCCTTTTGTAGTATTTGGAGGCTCGTAGTTGTCATAAAAGTAAACCTTTCACTGGCAGATTGACACTTGGGACATGTAAAATGTGAATATGCTTATTATTTTCCATGGCTGGCCAGGAGTAGGGTTATATAGCAGTGACTGCAAAATTAACCTTGTGTGTGTGTGTTTTAATGGGAACGGGGGAAGTCTGCTCAGATTCCCTGTCTAGTAAGGGACCACTGTGAATTATTGGAAGTGAGAGGTACTGATGGCTTGATAGACTAGAATTGCAAAGAGTCTCATGATTGGTTGAAATCATTTTGCTACGTAACACTTCCCTCCGGTTTAACACTTGCTCGGTAGAAAGTTTCTTTTCATTGAGTACTGTACCCCTTTCAGGGTGGCAAACAGTGAGTCTACACAGCAGGCTTGCATATCCAGCGGCCCTGCCTCACTGAGCTGCACCCAGCGTCTTTATCTCTAATTGCTGTGTAAACGAAGTACTCAATGGTCGCTTTAGTTGTCTGGAAGAGACTGCTCCTGGCTGTACTTATTTTAAGAAATAAGTTGCTGAAGAAAAGTTTTAATTTCCTTGATATAATTTTGTGTATACTTAGGGTAGAATTTTCAAACTGGGGACAGATTTTTTCAGAATACTCTGAAGCATGCTGAATTGTTAATCAAACAGGGCAAAAAAAAGTGTCTTCAAGTATTTTTATTGTTTGATTCTTCTGTTGGATATTCATCTCATCTGAGGCTTGATTATTAGTGCATTACATTCAGTTCTTTCATACTTTTATTGTAAACAGTTAATTTAGGTCAAGAATATGGGACTAGTGTGGTGGGGTATCAAAATCACCTCTGAGGTTTTTTTTTTAAAAATTACATACTCTCTTACATTTTCCCTCTAACTTTGATTGCACACTTTTTTCTCAGCTCCCACACCAGTTTAGAGCCACTGATAGATTATCAAATCACTGGCTTTCAAACTTTTTTTAAAGCATGGAATCTCTTGCTCCAAACAAAATCTAGCATGCAAAACAGATAAATACGGATGGACTTTTCTGATTGAAGTTGGAGTGAGAGCCCTGTGACTTGCCTGCTCTAACCCCCCTGCCTCCCAGGAATTTGCTGTATTCATGAATGAAAATGAAACACCATTTTCAAATGAAATAATGATTTGGGCAATATAAAATGAGAGACAAGATGCCTTCTTTTGTCTTGTGAGTCCCAGAGACATTTCATTGCCTTTATTCTCAAAGTAAGTGAGTGTGGTTAAGGATAAATTAAATGATAAAAATATATTTGGGGGAATGTAGGCTCCTCATTTAATATTCCTTGTCCATTGTAATTTCTTCTGGACCTTATGTGTAGGATGAAATCTCTCTGCTGCGGTTTACTTAGGTGCTAAATAGGAGGGAGATAATTTGCCTCTTTCCAGTTGAAAAGTAGTCTGTCAAAATAATACAGAGATGGATAGGTGATTGTCTAAAGTTAAAGATTGCTCTTGACTTAATACCTTTAAGGCAGAGTAAGTAAACTTGTAAATGTGGTCTTGGAAGACGCCAAATCTCCAGCATAGTGCCTGATTAAATTCCTTTCTCTACTCTTGTCTTTCTTTGGTGGGCAGGTGGTAGAGAAAACGAACCCTACAGAACCAGTTGGAGTGGTCTGCCGAGTAGATGGAGTGTATCAAGTGGTGGAATATAGTGAGATTTCTCTGGCAACGGCTCAGAAGCGAAGCTCAGATGGACGACTGCTGTTCAACGCGGGGAACATTGCCAACCATTTCTTCACTGTCCCATTTCTGAGAGATGTTGTCAAGTATGGGCAGGATGGGGGCTTTAAAGATTGTGTTAATCAGAAGCCAAGTCACTTGAGAAGTAGGAGGAAACTTCGGGTCCATGTCCTGCATAATCCGTCTTCTTTCCTGAGGGTCACCTTTATCAGTGGCAGTTTGTGGATGAGTTGTAGTTGTGTTTAGTGAGGTGCATGCATCACCTGGTTGAAGTTTGTCGTGGCCCGTTCTCCCCAGTGCGTTAACGAGTCCAAAGCAATTCTCCCCTCTTTTCTCTTCTCCCCTCTTTCCAACTGTGCTAGGTTCTGGTGAAGCAAAGAATAAGAAAGGAAACACCCTCTCTTTGCCACAACTGGAAACCTTAAAAAAATATAGATGTCTACCCTCCATCTACTGAACAGAATTTCTGGAGGTAGATGCAGACATCTGTGTTTTTAAAAAGCTACCCACACAATTCAGTTTAGCGGGTTCTCAGACTAGCATTTAGGAACTAATGCATTTAGAAGGTGAAGAAAAAGGAAGTTGAGACCATGATGGAAATCAGCATAGTAGTGCCAACTAAGGATAAAATGAGAGCTGTTTTATCCCACCAGAATTTTAAGTGAAAGACATTTCAATATCTGATTCTTCACTTGACTGCTTTTTAGACATTCAAGATGACTATATCTACTTTTTAAAAAGTTACTTAGCTTTGCTTTAGAATTTCAACTCCAGTTCCAAAATGTTTCCCATTCCGCTGTGCTTATTGTAGCTGTTAATAATTCATCCACAGTAACTGCCAATACTCACCTTTCCATCCAACCCTTGAAGGCATCTCAGCTGGGAAAGTTGGGGCTAAGAGTAGAACATTTTATAAAAGACATGGAAATTATGGGAGAGACATTGGTGTGAGCTGTGTGTGTATATTTTTTGATTGTAGAGATCATTATTTGATTTTTTCATTTTAAGGAAATGATTAGGGAAATCTATTCATTTAATATTTTATTTAAATATGTGCTGAAATTTAACAAATGGCTCTTCTCTTTGAAAATCTTAGTACTTCTTGTTGATACTAATGTTGGTGCATTTGCTCCTGAGTGTGATTATCAGATTCTTTGGCATTTTAAATTTGCAAAGTGATTGTCCTTTTTTTCCCCCCTACTTAGTATTTATGAACCTCAGTTGCAGCACCATGTGGCTCAAAAGAAGATTCCATATGTGGATTCCCAGGGGCAGTTAATTAAACCAGACAAACCAAATGGAATAAAGATGGAAAAATTTGTCTTTGACATCTTCCAGTTTGCAAAGTACGTTTTAAATAGCATAAGTAAGATTAAGTATGTGCCTGGAAATGTTGCTTCTTACTCTCCCGGCAGGACACTCTTTTCAGAAAACAGTAGATAGCATGTATGTCAGATATGGCATTTTGATCATGAGTATATCGTCTAGAGTCATTATAATTCTCTAGTATGCAACCACCAATCCAATAGTGAAGTTTGAGTACTTTTTAAAAAATTTTTCAATTAGTTCATCATCTGGCTCTCCTGAAAAATTGCTAACAGTCAATTATTTTGGCTGAGAGACAAGGTTGAGATAGAGAATTGGCCCATTTTGTGTTTTGGATGTCTTCCTGGCTTATGAGTAAAGGTTTCAGGGCACGTGTGTTTAGCTTATATGGCTCTCTATGAAAGGTCACACTGATGCTGAGATTTGTGTCTTAGAATTTAACCAGTATGAAAATGGAGAAGATTCATCTTCCCATATACACTTCTAAATCATTCTTTTTGCCTGTTTTTTTTTCTAGAATAGATACTAATATAATCTTTTTTGCATTAAGATTTCTAACCTTTCTGACTTAAGATGAAGTGTTTTATAGTCGGAGGTGGAAATAAATTCTCATTTTGCACAGAGGAGAGAACGCCAGCTTTATTTAGTCCAGGGATGAGCATTATTTCTTTCGGCTTTCATTTGACATTGGGCTGGGAGAGCCTGCTGCTGAAGACCAAAGCCTCAGCTGTACAGAGAGGAGTCAGGAGCTGTGTCTGCAGTTTTATTTCATGATTAAGCAATGTTTGTTTGGCTCCACTCTAGGAAGTTTGTGGTGTATGAAGTACTACGGGAAGATGAGTTTTCCCCGCTAAAGAACGCTGACAGTCAAAATGGGAAGGACAACCCCACGACTGCACGGCACGCTTTGCTGTCCCTCCATCATTGCTGGGTTCTCAACGCAGGGGGCCACTTCATAGATGAGAATGGCTCTCGCCTTCCAGCCATTCCCCGGTGAGTCGGCACCTTTGCTCTTTTGTGTGGCTGCTTCCTGGGCTTTTCCTCTTGGACTTCTTTCTCCTCTCTGATGTATTCCTTGATGTTTTCTAAAAAAGCAAAGTATTGATATGGGCAGTTCCTGATGTGAAGTAATGAAGGCTTTGCCCATTACAAAGAGAATAATAGTTTTACTTCCCCTTAAAGAGGAATCTTCTAAATCTTTTATTTATTTTTTTTTTTTTGGATACGTGTCTATCGTGTCAGTGAAATGGCTCCTACTGATGGTCAGAAAGTAATTATTTTGGTGTGCCACATGGTCAAAGCCGTCGGCAGCCACTGTGCCGCAGGGCACAAGGATTGGTTGTTGCTGCCATGTATCTGTGGCCTCACTACAAGTGCTGTCTACGAGACACCCTGCCCCTGTCCCCTGAGAAGGCCTGCCACCCACAGGCTGCCCACGAGACACAAGCTAGTGCTGATCTCCGCACGGCACGCTCGGGGTGCTGAGGGAGGTGGCAGGAAGGAAAGTGCATGCCACTTAACATTCACTGATGTCAAACTTTAGAAATGTTTAGGAATTTGAGAAGTTTGAAAAAAAAAAGAGGATCCCTGGAGCTACTCAGATCTGAGATAAAGCACTTTTAAGCTAAATCTTGTATTTTGTGATAAAACCTTCATTGGCACCTAGAATTCCCCCTTTCTAAATCAGGCGATGTTTCTGTACTTACATAAAAACATTTTGCCATATAATTTATATTCTTAAGAGATAAAATGGCTGTCTGCATGCACGAGAACACTCGAATGCCTTGATGAATGTTAGAACATTGGACATTGGAACTTACTGGTCCATAGCTCTGTTTTTACAAGAAGGAGCAGCAGTAAACTGTCTCACAGTCCAAGGCCATTTCAGGCTCTGTCTTGTCAACAAGCTTGCTCTGTGGCATGTCAGCTTGTCCTCATGCTTCGTCTTTGGCCATTGAGTTTTTTTTTTTTTTTTACCCCCTCAGATCTCCTTTGCCAAGTTTATGATTTGCCATAAATACAAGCCTTTCCGTCAAGTATATTTTGCAGTTCCACTTCATTTTTATTGTTTGGTTTGTTTCCGTTCCCATTAATGCTTATTTATTCCCACATAGCAGTGCTCCAAATGGAAAGTCAGAGGCCATCACAGCTGATGTCAATCACAAGTAAATATACCAGCCTGCCTGCAGCGCATGGTGGTGGGGCTGCGCTTCCCTCCTTACTAACTGGCGTTGTAGTTTAGTGCTCTCTGCCATTTGGTGGTCTGGGGGGGTGGATGGTTGAAGCTTTGGTGGGGTGTACTGCTTACTTGGTGGCAGGTATCTGTCTGGATGACACTAACGCAGAATCTCAGTGCATGCTGGAAATGGGGAGCATGCTTTACTAAAGAATCTGACCATGGGTATTTGAGCCCGTGGTGGCTCAAATGAAGTAAAAGAGAAAATCTAGAGCAAGTCATAGGCCAGGGAGAACAAATCTGGAATCCCAATTTTCCCCTTTTAGCATAAGCATTAGTTAGATAAAAATAACATTCTGCAGATGTGTCTTGCTGAATTGGATATAGGCTCTCAGAATAAAGGCTAACTGCTCCTGACATATTTGATAGCTCTTAATGTGGAGAAAACTGTTCTTTTGATTTATGTTCATACTTAATAGCTCCGTTTTTGGTCTCTCTGCTAATTTTAGTCAGTTATTATACTGTGCCTAAAGAAAGTATATTTTTGTCTTAATGATAGATAATTTTTAGCTAGGAGTAGCATGTATCCTCTCTCATTATGGTACTGGTAAGATTTGAAAAAGCCATTATCTTTATAGCTAAAGAGACAGCTTGATATTCTTGTTACACTTTAAAAATTATTAGGTTTAGTTTGAATTTTAAGTTTTTAAGAAAATTTGGGGAATGTGTACAGGGCAGAGGATCTGGAGGTGGGAGTTATCTCAGAAACAGAGCAGTAGAGATGTCGGTTTCATCCGTGTTTTCTTCTCCTGCCGGTGCCACTCATCTTTGCCCTGGAGAGACAGGGCCCTGTGACTGTTGGTGTTTCTGGGCTGTGGCCCTGGAGACAAGGAGGTGGACTCACGGAGCTGGCTAGTTAGTTTCTTGTCGGAGCCGTGGGTGAGGTTGCCCCTCGTGTCATGGCAGCTGGGATGCAGAGCCCTTCATCATTTTCGGTTCCATTCATCGTTTTTAATATGTGGAAGCAAGTTGCTTTTACAATTAAAGGAATAATTTTTTTGACTCTAAATTTCCTTTTCATTGAACCACAGCTTTTAATCTAAAAAGTAGAATAGTTTCTTAGTTATACAACTGAAAACAACATTCAGCTATCTCAATTAAGATACAGAGAGTTTTAAACATTACTTAGTTCTTATTTGGATTTTTCAGTTTCTTATTCCCCCGACTCCGTTTACTTCATTTTAGCCATTTGTAGAATAATTAAAATGAAATAAAAGTTTGGCCCCAAATGAGATCATGGACTTAGAAGCAATAGTTCCTGCTGGAATTCTTACCACTAAAGGATGCCCTCATAGAGTAGAAAAAGGAAGTATTCTGTATAAAAGAGGGAAAAGACAGCTTGGAGGTACTTTTTTTTTTTTTTTAAACATTTTTTATTGATTTATAACCATTTTACAATGTTGTGTCAAATTCCAGTGTAGAGCACAATTTTTCAGTTATGCATGAACATATGTATATTCATTGTCACATTTTTTTCCCTCTGTGAGCTACCATAAGATCTTGTATGTATTTCCCTGTGCTATACAGTACAATCTTGTTTATCTATTCTACATTTTGAAATCCCAATCTATCCCTTCCCACCCCCCGCCCCCTTGGCAACCACAAGTTTGTATTCTATGTCTATGAGTCTGTTTCTGTTTTGTATTTATGTTTTGTTTGTTTTTTTTAGATTCCGCATATGAGCGATCTTATATGGTGTTTTTCTTTCTCTTTCTGGCTTACTTCACTTAGAATGACATTCTCCAGGAGCATCCGTGTTGCTACAAATGGAGTTATGTTGTCGGTTTTTATGGCTGAATAGTATTCCATTGTATAAATATACCACATCTTCTTTATCCAGTCATCTGTTGATGGACATTTAGGCTGTTTCCATGTCTTGGCTATTGTAAATAGTGCTGCTACGAACATTGGGGTGCAGGTGTCATCCTGAAGTAGGGTTCCTTCTGGATATATGCCCAGGAGTGGGATTCCTGGGTCATATGGTAAGTCTATTCCTAGTCTTTTGAGGAATCTCCATACTATTTTCCACAGTGGCTGCACCAAACTGCATTCCCACCAGCAATGTAAGAGGGTTCCGTTTTCTCCACAGCCTCTCCAGCATTTGTCATTTGTGGATTTTTGAATGATGGCCATTCTGACTGGTGTGAGATGATACCTCATTGTAGTTTTGATTTGCATTTCTCTGATAATTAGTGATATTGAGCATTTTTTCATGTGCCTATTGATCATTTGTATTTCTTCCTTGGAGAATTTCTTGTTTAGGTCTTCTGCCCATTTTTGGATTGGGTTGTTTGTCTTTTTCTTACTAAGTTATATGAGCTGCTTATATATTCTGGAGATCAAACCTTTGTTGGTTTCATTTGCAAAAATTTTCTCCCATTCTGTAGCTTGGAGGTATTTTGAAAGAAGGGAAGCAAGGATGCTGAGTTTTGACAAAATGACATTATTTTAATTTTTCACCCTAACATCTGCTCAACAGTGTTGGCTACCAAAAAGCTGCGGGACTGAAGAGCTGGGAGACAGCACTGTTAGGGGCTTATTTCCCATCTCTTGAGGTTTTACATTTAGTGATGGTCGCTCCTGTCTTTCCTCCTCCCGGGCATCCAGCTTTGTTTATTAAAGTTGACTTTCTCAGTTTCTTGGGGCATCTTTGTGTTACTAGAAAGGAAGTTACATTTAGATCAGCTACGGGTTCCTTGGCTTCTGATCCCGGCACATCAGATCCTTCAGGGGGTCAGGTAGGACTGGGCTACATACATATTATCAGTGGAGTGGGTCTTCAATTTTCCTGTTTGATTTTACATGACTGAGCTGCTCTAGAGCATCTGGACCAGCTCTCTTGAGCTCTTTTGATAGAATCTGACAGATGTCTACATCTCTGGCTGGAGAGAGAAGTGCTTCACCTTTTAATTTGTCTTTTATCTGAATTAGTCTGCTGTCCACCTACTCTTACAGTTCATTTACTCATTCAGCCAACAAGCATCTGTAGGTCCCGCACACAGACCCACAGGTACTGTTAGTATCCCCGTCACTGCAGTAGTTTACACAAGAGAAATGTGATTTCTTACAGCCTGCTGGAGGTCCAGGATGCACATGCATGAAAGTTAGGTAACATAATCAGGCAGCATATGTTTACGCGTTAAATATGTGGTATAAATAGTAGTCACCCTAGGAGACAGGGACTTCTCAGATGTCTAATTTATTTACTGATTTTTTGTATAAATAAACGAATGAAAGTAATCAATCACTATGAAATGCAAATCAAAGGAAGGGTGGGGCTTGAGTGAAATCTTGAAGGACGGGTATGATTTGGATAGTCAGAGGGTATTCTAGTTTGGATAGTCTCAAACTAGAAGGTTGAGAATGACTTGGAATAAGCCAGAGTGGGTGCAGCTGGCCCGGTGTGAGTGGCAAGTAACAGGACAAGTAGGTTGAAGTATGGTATAGAGCACCTTGAAGGCTTAGCTGAAGGGTTCTGTTCAGAGGAAGACTGAGTGTGGCTAAACTCAGAAGCCCTTGATTTTGTTGACATCACCAAAGCTTCAGACTATGTGTTTGGTAAAACAAAGGAGGGCTATGGTCTGAGGCTGCAAGACACTAGATTTTTGTCTGCCCCATATTTTATTGGTAAAATTCTTAAAATGGTGAAAAACATAGAGGTCTGATGACTTTAAACATACTAAAAATACTATTGACTTTTGTATTAGAAAATTTAGGAACTGAGGATTATAAGTGGCTGTAAATGTTAGAATGTGACCTAGAGGAAGCAAGTGGTGACTTCAGCCTCGCCTTCTCTAGGATACATTCTCTTTAAAAGGGAACTTTGGCGAAAGTAACAGTTAAACACCTTGAAACACTGAATAAATCATCTCAGCTAATCTAGGTTTGGGCTGTACAGACAGACACTTCCTGGGAAATAATTTAACTCCCGTTTAGAGCAGTACTATCTAATAAGAGTCTTCTGCAGTGAAGGAAATGTTCTGTATTTGTGCTGTCCTATTTGGTAGTCATTAGCTATTCATGGCTACTGAGCACTTGTTATTATGACTGAGGACCTGAGTTTTAAATTTTTAATTAATTTAAGAAATTTTAATTAATCTAAGTTTTAAGTAACCATCTGTGGCCAGTGACCACTGTATTGGGCAATGCAGCTTTAGAATATTTGTCATCATCAGTACCTGACACGCAGGGTTGTGGCAAGGAGTAAAATGAAATACAAAGGATGCAGAGTGTCTAGTGGTGAGCCTGGAACAGTGTATGCTCCATAAATAGTCCCTTATTTATCAAATTAAATTTTGGAAGTGACCAAAAATGAGATGTACATTAGGGGGTAAGTGTGTCAATATTGGTGAAGTGCTTCGAAGAGCTGCTGGTAACCACTGGGCACATACCCCAGATACTGTCTTTTCGACCATAACGATTTTGTATTAACTTCATCCTTGGGGAATTTAGTAATCATGAGGGTAGGATCTGTTCTATTTATTTGGGAGAGTTTTGCTACCTACAGGCTTCTCAGAGAGAGCTTATAGCCTGTATTTTCACTCTGGCAAGTAGCATGGGAAGCTGAATCTTTAACACGTCTGATTTTTTTCCCTTAGTTTGAAGGATGCCAATGATGTACCAATCCAGTGTGAAATCTCTCCTCTTATCTCCTATGCTGGAGAAGTAAGTTTGCTTTGCTTTTTTCCCTATTCATTTAGAAGTAGGCTTGTGATATTGTTCTTTGTTGAAGTGGAGCATACCCTTAGAGAAGATGCAGCATTTTCCAAAGGTCCTGCCCTGGAGCTAAGCCTGGGAATGAGCCAAGAGAATCCTTCCTTCTGGGCATTCCTGTTTTGGCTTTGCATCCGTCCCATAAGTGGGTTAGCTGCCATGAACAGAAGGTTTAATGTTTGTTCCATTTCATTGACACACTGAAATGCACTGGGCTTCTAAACAGTCAGCATTGTTTTTAGATAAATCACCTGGCCCTGTTTTAGTGCAGTGTAATTTTTCTTCTCAGTGGGCTTATTTTGTTCATACCCTTAGTACTCTCACTTTTAAAACCGGGGGATTTAGCGGCTCCTGCTATTCTAATATGTAATTTTTTTTTTTTTTTGGAGATTCTTGTCAGATCGTTTAGTTCTAGCATCAGAAATAGCTACCTTGCTTAGTTAGAATGTTAACTCCGTTGGGTAATGATTATAGGAAGAATTGCTATCATCTTATTAACTTTAAAAATTATATTATCAATAATTTTCCCCTTTCGTTGTTTCTTTTATGCTTCCATAAATAAATCATTAAGCCCAGTTTAAAAAGTATACTGAGTAGATTTTTAATTGACTTTAAATTCTGTACCTCAACCCAACTTTCAGCAGTTTTGCTTTATTATCATTATTATGGCCACTAAGTCCAGCATTGCATGACTAGTGTCCACCAGTTTTCTAAGTGTGTTTCATTTTAACCCTTCTTTTAGGGACTGGAAAGTTACGTGGCAGATAAAGAATTCCATGCACCTTTAATCATTGATGAGAATGGAGTCCATGAGCTGGTGAAGAATGGTATATGAACCAGATACCAAGTTCCACCACCACAAGAAGAGCTTTTATTTTTGATAGACCGACTGTGAACCTACAGGGCCCCTCCTAGAATACTCAAGTTTGAACGTCCACAGGCTTTCATTTTGCTTGTTGAACTCTTGTCACTACTGCTCTGCCCCAAGATCCAGACAACTGAACTTCAGAAAGCATTTTTATGATTCTCAACTCATTGAAGGTCTTATTTATATTTTTCAATTGTATAATTTTTTTTCAAGCTAATGAAAACATTGGCCATGTAGGAAATTTCCCACAGCTGAAGTAGAGTCAGGGTGTTCAGCCTCACTTTACTTGGAGCTGGAAGCGTTTGTTTTTGAAGTTGTACATAGTAATAATATGTCATTGTACATGTTGAAAGGTTTCTATGGTACTAAAAGTTTGTTTTATTTTATCAAAAATCAAATTTTTTTAAGAAAATAATCGGACAGTAAAATAAACTTTCTTCTTGTCTCTGCAGTGTCATTTGTACCTTGAGTTAATTATTCCATTGGGAAAAATGAAACTTCAGAGAAACTCTGAGATAATGCAAAAAAACAAATTGATACTTCTGGAAGATTGCAGAGTCATAGTTTTTTCTTTTTTAATGAATATCTAACTTTGGACTTTATCCTCTATCACTGTACAGTAGTGGCTCTCAACCAGAGATGCTTTTGCCCTCTTCCAAGGGACATTTGACAGTGTCTGGAGACACTTTTTGTTGTGCTGAGAGGGTGGGTTGGTAGTACTGGCTCCTAGTGAACAGGGATCAGGGATGCTGCTACCCGTCCTGCAATGCACGGGACACCTTCTTTAAAGAAGAATTGTCTGGCCCTAACCATCAAGGTTAAAAAATCATTGGTTTCATATCATTGGTTTATTCCCATTTGCCTAAATACTTGGTAGCACTTAGGAATTCAAAAGAATATAATTCCTGCATTTTCCCAGGCAAGTTAATCACTACCATTCGAGTTTTGTTTTGCGGTTTTCAGCTAGAGGATTAAAAAGACAAAGGTGGTTCTTTAAATGGGCCATAGATCCATTGGTCATTAGTAAGGGTTCTCTGTCTAAAATGTAGTTTGTGTGAAAGTATTGAGCTTTATAAATGTGCTTTATATAACATTTAAGTATTGACTTTAAGCATAAAAATTGACATCTGGATAAATAAAAAAATTTTTAAATTAATTCCAGAGAAGAGATTAGTAAATTTTATTTTCCACTGATAAGTTGTCACAGGATAGAATGTTATAGATGGATAGGTCTTTTGTTCTCTAAAGGTACAAAATTTAAGGATCACTTTTTAAAGAGTGTATTATACTTACATCTATTTAAATTTTTTGTATACTAAGGCTTAAATAGTATGTCTAGCATTTTTCTATTTTATTTCAATAACAGTGTGATTTTGCTATTGTTATCCATTCCATTTCTCAAAAGGATGTGAGGTTTGAGTTCTTCATCAGAACAAGCTCCAAATGGACTGTGAGGACAGAACTGCAGTTTTTAGCACCTGAATGGTATGCATTATTTCCGTTTTTTTTGAGCCTTCACCTACTATTTCCTCTTTCCCTCCCTTTAAGATCATACTGGTAATGCCAGGGAAGGGTAGGACTGGCCCCGTAGTATTGTGGTAGTGGTTTTATCAGAGAGGAGCAGTGGCTGGGGAACACTGGGTGCCTTAAGGGCAAAGAGTCTGGGAGATTCTGAGCTTTGAAATTATGAGGTGATAGCATTAGGTACCTCAAGTCCTTGTTATTTATTCTAATTCAGCAAATATAGAATTGGGTAAAAATGTTTATTAAAATATGAATTAGAATCACTAATTCTATCAACAGTGTGATAGAATTTATATGAGTGTTAGTAATCAGTGAATTTGATCAAGGTCACCCTTGTTATGTGCCAATAACTTTGCTGATGGTTGCAAATGAATGTATAAACTTAACAGAGTGTGATATTTTAATATTTGATTTTTTGTTCCTCAGTTTCCCTCTTGGTTCTCAAAATTGATTGTTTTGAGATCTAAAAAAGAATTACTAGTGACATCTATAGAAGATGAACAAAAAGAATTCCATTTTCAATTTCTAGCCTTTCTATTCCTGGAAGTTTGGGCTGTTACTGGTAACATGTGATTTCATTTCTAAGCCTAACTTACTATCTCCAGTGTTTCCTCTTGATAATTCATCATGGTACAGTCAGATCTCAGTTACCCAGGTAAAAAGAGGCAAGGAAAAAATCGTACATAACCCATAAGGGTGACTGAAACACAAATCATTCAGTTGTCTTGGAAATCTGGTTTTCCTCTGACTGAGAGTAATGCTTTTGCAGTTGATGACCCTCTTTAGAGCCCCGGTTTAAGAAAAGCACGTTGGGAAGTGATGAATGAATGAGTCAGCCAGTGAAGGCTGAGAGCCTGTCACATGTCCAGCCCTATCAGGGGATTAAAAAGTGTAACATAGAGTCTTCTCCTTGCAAAGCTTGCATTCTACTTGAGGAGATAAAATTAACCAGCTTAAAACACTGGAAAGAGAATTTAGTACTAAAATGTGAGGAATGCAAAGTACAGTAACCGTTAAAGGTCACCTTTATGACCTGGAGTTTGGTGTGGCAGAACTCCTCAACAAAGAACCACATCATTCTGAAAGTGGAGCTGTTTCCTCCTCAAATTGGGCTCAGAGGTTTCCGTTCTAACAAGAAACTGTACCTCAATAATTTTAACCTGTATTATGAAAAATCAGTGAAGTCTTTAATAATCAGAACCCCGTTTTGCCCTTAGTAAGCACACAAATGTTTTAACTCTGATTTATTGAATTTAATTGCCTTAAAACGCAAATGTGTGCTGTGGTTTAGAAATGGATTGTTAAGGGGGGATATTATTTCTGGGGAGAGTCACTTATTGCATGAAATTGCCAGGTTACGCCCAAGTTATAGGTTAATTAGAAAATCTAAGTGATTTTCTAAGTGTGCTCCCCTGATCAGGTTCATCAGTGTCCCCTGGAAACTTCTTTGAAATGTAAATTTTCAGAATTGCTGCATTACACATTTGAGACAAGCCCTCCAGGTGATTCTGATGCACACTGAGGTTGGAGAACCGCTGTGGTAGGGGAATTTGAGATGGCTAATCAAGTGCAAGGATGGTACAAAAAGAGAACATAAATTAGGAGAAGAAACAGAGAGAACAGTGTTCCTAGAAAAAGAATAGTTAAGCCAGAAACTGAATAGAGATGTCCTTTGTAAGCTTTATTCTTTAAAATACGAAGGGAATGTACTGATACTGGTAAAAGAATGGAGGATGAAACTGGCAAGACCTGACCAGGACAGTTGTAATTACTAGAACAGTGGTTTCCAAACCTTTTAGATTCAGTGAACCACTTGGAGAGATTTAAGGAAAACATACCCCAGTCCTAGAGATTATGATTCTCAGTCTGGTAGGAGGCCTGGCTAATTTACAAAAGCGTTAGATGATTCCACAGGGCAGTTAGGAGTGAGAATCCCTGACTTGGAGATGTAGCCTTAGTTTAGAAGTGAACCACCAAAGGTGAGAGGGGAGAAGTTTGAATGTGTTCTGGCTTTGAAAAATTAGGCAAGGAGGGGCAAAGAGTGAAGATGATTTCACTTGAGAAGAACAACACAAACAGGACGGGCAGGTGGGGCCAGAAACAAGCATTCTGGAGATGACTCCGTTTTGCAGGTAATCTCAGTCTGCTGGAAAAGAACCACCCTCTAAATTTTATCCCTCTTTGACTCATAGCATTTCCTAGAACAAGGGGTGGTAGGGGACAAGAGAAAGCTAATGCATAATTTAGTTTAAAAATACTATGTTTCAGGCTGAATGAGCAGTAAAAAAGTAAAATGATGTGTTAAGGTGGTGATATTATGGGTGGCTTTTTTTTTTCTCTCCATTAAGTTTTGGATAATTCATTCTTAGTAATTTTATGATAAAAAGTTTTACCTTTTATGAAGGCACAAAGGATAAATAAACCAAGGGTATTCACGTTAACCAGTTAGGTACAGCTGTGAGAGAACTTGGAAATAAAATTGGCCATGGTGAAGTTGGGGGAATGTAAACATACCTTCAGATAATGGAGTGTTGACAGTGCACCATCGAGGTGTAAGGCAGCGTGGTCTCCATATGCTCTCACCTCTGCTCTTGGGCATTATTTGTTTGAGAAATACGGTAATTTCAGAGGGATGTATGAAGCAAATGTACTGTATTTGTATGTATCAAGGTAATGCTGTTGGAGTTAAAGGCTTTCTGCAGAAGGCTTAATGTGAGTCCTCTGATATAATAAATGAACTCAGTATTATGCCCTCTTAAAGACAAGGGGCCTGTTAGGCCTGCCAGAAGCTCAGTGAGTCAGTGGCGACACCAAATATGTTTATATAGACGCCGTGTTTTCGAAGTTCTGAACAAAGATAGCAGGACAACGTAAGAACAAAGTCTGTCATTATAACTTGATGACTCATTGTTTCCACATCAGTTCTTTTATTTCTATCTCAGTAATTCTACTTCTCAGGAAATATTCGTTTGCACATTTTCTTCTGGTGGTCAAAGTTTTTTGTTTTTTTTTGTTAACAAAATGATGTGTAGAACTCATAATGTATGTATTTTATATGATAAAATATATAACATATGAATAAGATTGAGATGAGACTCGATAGACTTCCTTTTAAAGTTTAAAATTTCTCCTAATTCATGTACTTTTAAAAGCTCAGCATCGTATTATAGTGCTTACCCACGAGCCAGACATCACATTAAGCATGTTATGTACATTATCTCATCTAATCCTTACTGCTTTCCTATGAGGTGAGAGCTCTTATTGTTTAATCCGTAAGGAAACTGAGGCTTCAAGGTTATGTAAATTGTTTAAGATTATAAACCTCATAAAAAGCAAAGCTGGGAAGTGAACCCAAGAGTCTGAATCCAGAGACCCACACTCTTTTGTTAATTTTTTTATTTAAAATTTTCAAACAAAAATTAAAAACAATAGTAGGAAACAGAATAATGACCCTCTGTTACTTAATTTCTAACCGTTAACATTGGCTAATCCTATTTCATTTAATTCCCACCCCCACACCCCCATTGAATTACTTTAAAATTAATTCTACATACCTACATATTGGAATAATACTTAAAATTATTATCTAAGAGAGAATTCTATTATATATAACACCTTACAAACTTTAATAATAATTTTTTAATATCATCTGCCATTGACTGGATGTTTGTGTCCTCCCAAAATTCCTGTGTTGAAAGCTAACTCTCAGTGGGATAGTATTAGGAGGTGGGGAGGTGATTAGGTCATGAAGGTGGAGCCCTCATGAATAGGATTATTGCTGTCATTAAAGAGACCCCAGAGAGTTCCCTTACCCCTTCCGCCCTATGAGGACACAGTGACAAGATGGCTATTCATCTATGAACCAGTAAGTGGAAACTCACCAGACACCAAATCTGCCAGCACCTTGATCTTAGACTTGCCAGCCTCCAGAAATGTGAAAAATAAGTTTGTGTTCTTTGTAAGTCATGCAGTCCATGATATTTTTGTCATAGCAGCCTGAACGGTTGGAGACATCATCTAGTATCCAGCCATTTTTCAGATTTCCCCAAATATCATATATATATCTGTTTAATATTGGTTTGTTTGAATCATGTTTTAATTCATTTCATTTATTGCCTTTGACTGTTTTGTCTCTTAAGTGGTTTTTAACCTATGCAGATATCCTCCTCCCTCTTTGTTTTTTTAATATTTATTTGTTGGAAAAAAACTGGTTATTTTTCCAGTGTCGTTTTGTAGATTTTGGATTTCATTTTCATGATGTCCTTTAACATTTCCCTCTATCTTCCATATTTCTGAAAACTGTAGCTGAATCTGAGATTTGATCAGATTTAGGCTCTTTTTAAAAATTTTTTTGATAAAAAATACTTCAAAGATGATTCTGCATACTTCTTACTGAACTTCATTAGAAGGCACGTAATTGTCTTTCTCTTTCAGATTAACTAGTGTTTTTAATTTAGGTATTGCCAACCTGATCCAGCCATTATAAAATTCCCTATGAACCTTTCACTTACTGTCTTAGCAGCTACTGATGATTATTTCCTAGAGCCATTATTTCATTAGGGGCCGAAAGGTGGAGATTTTATTACTATTTCTTTTGTATTTATTAGCAATCATTCTTTGCAAAGAAAGAATTTCCATTATTTGATTATCTAAAGCAGTAGAAATGCTTGATTCTTTCCCTTTACCAGTTTCCAGAATAATGAGTTGTGTCCTCGCATAATTCCAAAGGTGATCAGTTCAGTCCTGTCCAGTTCTGAGTATCATTATGAATTCATGGATTTAAAGAAATATATTTGATGTGTTTCCATCTATTACAGTCATTTTTAGTTTGGGCCAGTGAACCCCTTCAAATTGCCTCCTGGGTTCCTCTGACTTTGTTCTTTTGCTTTGTAGCTTCTTTGCTTCCTGGTATCACAAGATGTCTCAGGACCAACTTACATATTTCCAGCCCTACTCTAGGCAGATTTTTGGTTTTGAATACCACTTTAAATGTTTTATAAAATATATTAACTCATTTATTGTGACACATTACTTTTCTGACTTTATTTAGGGGAGATCCTTGTGATGAAAATTAGATTTTTAAATCTGAATTTACTTGTGGGATCAAGCCTGCCCTCTTGGACCACAAGGCTGAGACCACATTCTAGAAAGACCCAGTCCTCTCTGGGATGAGAGTATAAGAAATGACTCTAGTCACATGTGCCAGGAGTCAGTTTCTGGGAACTGTGGCACCCACAGTCCTCTCTGCGTGCTCCCAGAAGCTGTGACTCACCTAGTGCAAGTTAAGTCTGAATAGTTCCTACAGACTTCACTGAGGTCACCTTCAAGTGAGACATTAAGTCCTTTAAAGAGAGAAGTGCCCGGTGGTGTCCAGCACTGGGAGGAGAGTCCAGCTTGCCAAAGGAAGCCATTTCTCCAAAAAGCCTTGGCTCCTTTTAATAAGAAATGGTATTTACATACTATAATCTAGGTTCTATTTATTGCTGGAGGTTCTAGACCCTTTTAGGGGACTGAGCTAGAAAATGCATTTTGTTTGTTGTGCAGAAGAAAAATATGACATGAGTTTATACTCATAATTTCAATTTTTAAAAATCAAGTCCTTTTTGACTTTATATTTGTGTCTTTTTTACCTTTAGCTAAAAATTTTGTTTCCTGACAGTCAACGTAATTATTTTCTTTATATTACCATGATGGTTAATTTTATATGTCAACATGGGCAGGCCACGGTGCACAGATAACTTGGTCAAACATCATTCCGCATGTTTCTGTGAAGGTGTTTTGGGGTAAGATTAGCCTTTAAATTGCTGAACTTTGAGTAAAACAGATTGCCCTTCATTACATAGGTGGGACTTGTCCAATCACTTGAAGTCCCTAATAAAACAAAGACTGACCTCTCTTGGGCAAGAAGGAATTCTGCCAGCAGATGGCCTTTCAACTTAAATTGCAATGTTGGCTCTTCCCTGGGTCTTCAGACTGCCAGCCTCCCTTGCAAATTTTGGACATGCCAGTTTCTACAATTGCATGATGTAATTCCTTAAAACAAATCTCTCTCTCTGTGCACACATCCTGTTGGTTCTGTTTCTCTGGAGGTTAAGAGAGAACTAATTGGAACTTCCACTTACAATGAAAATGATATAAACAGAGACTGGGTTTGCCTTCCTACCTGAAACAACTAAAAAACCAGATGAAACAAATGAAACAATGGCACTGAAGACATTGGACATCAAGAAGACGGTCAGTGATCCCTAGGAGACAGGACACAAAAGAAGTAAGCCCTATGATTGTTCCAGCTGGCTGCCTGGAGAGAATCTGCAGGCCTTAGCACAGGAAGGAGGAACCAGGAAAAATCTGACTGTCTCCCTGAATTGAGGAGATGGAGGGAGGAGTTTGGGAAAGCCGAGGTAGCTGGAATTCATAGGGCAGAGTACTGGAGAAGAGAGAGAGCTGCACACACACACACAAACTGGAGATCTGCAAAGGCACTGCTTTGAGTATTGAGTTGAGTATTATCAGCACACGTGTGTATAGAGAAACTGCTTGAGGCTGAGGAAAGAACCATCTGAAAGAACAGAAAGAACAGTTCCTGGAGTGGAAAGCCTCATAATTCAGAGTATTGGGTAGAGTATGAAGAAAGGTCTTGCTTGGACTAACTGCAGTTCTTGTCCAGCCTAACAAAGCTTAAAAGCCACACTTGAAAGGATCAGACTGTTTCCATGTAATTTACTGATGCCTGTATTACTTTATTGCTGCCTGGCAAAACACATAAAGCATACATATCTATAACAGTTTCTGAGGATTTGGAATCCAGGGAGAGCCTTAGCTGGATGGTTCTGGCTCAGGTTCTCTCATGAGGTTGCAATCAGTCTGTCAGCGAAGGTGGCAGCCATCTGAAGGCTTGACTGGGGCTGGAGAATCTGATGTTAAACTCACTCATGTGGCCATTGGCAAGAGTCTTCAGTTCCTGTGCTATGTGGGCCTCTCCACTGGGCTGCTTATAACATGGAAGGTGGCTTTCCTCAGCATGAGTGATCCAAGCAAAAGAGAGAGTGAGCAAGATGGAAGCAACAGTGTCTTCTGTAAGCTAATCTCAGGAGTGACATAGCAACACTTACAGAATATTGTATTGGTCAATTATTGTGCAGTATGGGAAAGAGCTGCTCAAGGGAGGCAGAGATCACTGGGGGTCATCTTAGAGGCTGACTTCCATGAACGTAGGGGTAAAATTCTTCACAGTATTCTAGCAAATTGAATCCAGTGGTATATAAAGTGGATAATGTATTGTAACCAAATGAGGTTTATGCTGGGAATGAATGTCTTGCTTAACATTTGAAGATTAATCAATGTAATTCACCATATTAACAGACTGAAAAAAGACAAATTACAGATTAAGAAAATGCATTTCACAAAATTCAACATCCTTTCCTGATAAAAAGTCTTAGTGCAGTAGGGATAGAAGGGATAAATGTGATAAACTGAAGATTCTACATAAATGACATTTGTTTAATATCACAATGGTGAAAGATTGTATGCTTTCCCTCTAAAATCAGGAACAAGGCAGTATGTTCATTCTTGCCATTTTCTATTCAGTGTTGTATGGAAGTTTTAACCGGTGCAAGGAAAAGATAGAGAAGGCATCAGACTGGAAAGGAAGACGTAAACCTGTCTTCATTTGCAGATGACATGATCATCTACCTAGAAAATCCTATGAAATCTACATGAAAGCTGTTAGGACGAATAGGTTGGTTTAGCAAGGTTGTGGGATACAAGATCAATATATAAAAATTATATTTTTATATACCACCAACAAGTAGATATTAAAAATTTAAAAATCAGTATCATTTACAATAGTGTTAAAATGCATGAAATATTTATGGATGTTATCTGACCAATACGTGAACGACCTGTATACTGAAATCTGCAAAGCACTGCTGAGTGAAATTACAGAAACAGATCAGAAGATTCAGTGTGGCTAAGATGTCAGTTCTCCCCAAACTGATTTACAGATTCAACGTAATCCCAGTTAATACCCTGGAAGCCTTTTTTGTAGATGTTAACAAGAAGATTCCAAAGCACATACGGAAGTTTAAAGCCACAACTTTGAAAAGGGAGAACAGGGTTGGAGAATTTATACCTGATTTCAGGACTCACTATAAAGCTTCAATCAAGATTCTGTGGTAATAATGACAAGGCAGACAAACAGATCAATGGGACGGAATAGGGAGTCTAGAAATAGACCCTCATATGTATTATGGTCAATTGATTTTCAGCAAAGTGCAGAGGCATTTCCGGGGAGGAAGAATAGTCTTTTACATAAGTGATCCTGGAACAATTAGATATCCGTATGCAAAAAAGTGAACTTTCGGAGGGTTGGTTATAGCTCAGTGGTAGAGTGCCTGCCTGGCAAGCACGAGGTCCTGGGTTCAATCCCCAGTACCTCCACTAAATAAAATAAATACATAAACCTAATTACAAAAAAAGTGAACTTTTATTCATACTCTGCCCTTTACATAAAAATTGACTCAAAATGTAGAACTAAATGTAAAACCTAAAACTATAAAACTTCCAGAAGAAAACATGGAAAGTCTTTGTGACCTGCAGTTAGGCCAAGACTTCTCAGTTATGACACCAAAAGCACAATCGATAAAAGATAAAAAGATAATTAGAAGTTTATCAAAATTAAAAACATCTGTTCTTTTTGACACTCTTCGATAGTATTTGCAAATAACATTTATGATAAAGGACTTGATACGTATCAAGAATACATAAAGAAGTCTCAAAACTCAGTAATAAGAAAATGTAATTTTAAAAATAGACGAAAATTTTAAACAGACGTTTCATTGAGGAAGATATATTGATAACAAGCACATGAGAAATGCTAAGCATCATTTGTCATCAGGGAGTGGAAATTAAAACCATAATGATGAGGTACCATGACACATCTATTAGAATTAAAAGAACTGGCCATACCAAAGGTTGGCAAGGATGTGGCACTCATACCTTGCTGGTGCCAATATAAAGTGGTGCCTCCATGGTAGAGAATACTTTGGCAGTTTTTTAAAAACAGTTAAACATAAATTAAGCATATTGCCTAGCAATAATGTTGGGAGAAAGAAGCCAGACACAAATGAGCACACAGTATGCTGTTCAGTTAATAGGATGATCAAGAAGTTGCAAGCCAATCTATGGTGAAAAAGGTCAGAACAGAAATACCTGTGGAAAGGTTGTCTACTGAGTTAGCACAAGGGAGCCTTCTGAGAGCTGGAAATATTCTGTGTTTTAACCAGCAGAGCTTACAGGTGTGTATACATTTGTAAAAATTCATCAAACTGAACACTTAAGATTTGTTCATTTTACTCTGCGTAGGTATATCTCAGTTAAGAAGAAAAAATAGTTACCTTACTCTCTATGCATTTTGAAGTTTTAAAATACATCTTAAAATAATTCATTGATCAAAGAGGAAGTTTAGATGACTTATCTAAAATTCCATACCTCAGTAAATGGAATAGTAGGGATTAAAATTGTCCGTATCCCTCTAAAATCCCTGCTTTTAATTACTATGCTGTCTGCTTCCTGCCATGCCTTCTTCTAATCCCAACAACATTATAAAAAAACTGCTGTGTGCACCAACTATAGCTTTTGAAAGAGAAAAGGAATGAAATAGTTGTGTGTTGCAATTTTTAAGCTATCAAGTTTAAGGAGGAATGGAAAAAAACTAGTAATGAAGGGAGGAGAGCGGTTGCTCTCAGTGAACCTCACAATTAGCCATTCAAGTGAAAGACAGCTTGGTAAGAGATTGGTTTGGCCTGGAGTCTCAGAGGAGGAAGGATCATAAGGACAACAAGGGAGAGACCGGATGATGATCAGGACCAGATGGCTGTCACCAGGGCCACGCTCAAGTTAGTGCGAAATAAGGGGAATCACAACACGGTTGTGCAACACCGGTCCCAGGCCGGTTACTGCTCTCGAGAGCCCACACTCCACTTCCTCCTTATAAGAAAGAAAGTGCGTGTGTGTGCACGTGTGCGTGTGCGTAGTTGCAGGGAATAGCAAAAGCAGTTCTGGGAGTCACTAAATGTTTGAGAGTAGAGTTGGGACTATATTTAGGTAAGTGTAGTTGTTTCACTGGAAAAAGGTTTTCTCATACTTTCCCCCTCCTTTTATTGTATTCTCAGCATGCATCTGTCCAGTGCTCATAAAAGACACACCGAGGGGCAGTGTGTTTTTTACAGGCTGAATTTGGCACCGGTCAGATTGTCTTCGCAGAGAAAAAGGCCAGAGGACACTAAATTCTATTCAGTACCATTTACTGAGCTGTTAGGAAACGGAATGGAATGGGAATCTTGATAACTCATTTCTGGGGAGTAAGAAGAAAAAACAAACTACAGTTGTACCTTGAGTTCCAGGTGGAGGTTGAAAACTCTGCCCCTGCAGAGAACAAGCTGTAAGGCTAACTGCTTTGCCTTTTGGCCTTTTCGTAGTAAGAGAGATGGGAATATCCAAATGGTGATCGAATTAAAGGCTCATAGTACTCTTTTGACTAACATCTACTAGGAAAGAGCTTTTTTTTGCCCCACTATCCTTGTATCCATATTTTGTTGGCCTTCCAACAGTGACAATCCCTGGGACTTGTTTCTGGAACTTTCTGGAGTCCTCTGGAATGTCCTACCTTAATCTGTCCTGCTGTTGGGGCAGAGGTCGGGGGCTGCAGTAAGCAAAACTCGGGGGTAATGATGAGGTCATATCTGAAGTCCTGGAGCAGAATATATTTACTTAAGCAGATTTTTATGGCGTGATTTTTCACGTATTTTCTGACGGCATTATAGGCTAGTTCCTGTGACTCAGCTGCCTCCATGGGGGACTTGTCCTGGCTGGCTGTGGTTCTCAAAGGTCTTGTAGCCAGCCTTCCTGGCAGGGTTATTTCTGTGCAGTAGAGGGCAGCAGTTTCAAATGCACAGGTGTTAGGAGAAAATTGGGAACCTGAGGTTCCAGAATGTTGGGATATGCCTGTTTATCTCAGAATGCCAGCATAAACGCTCTGTGAGCACTTCCCACTCCAGATCAACATTTCAGGAGGAATCCTACTGCAACTTGGCCCCCACAGACATGTCTCCGTCATCACTACTGTCGTCTGTGGAAGGCCTAAGAGGTCACGTAGTCTGAGTACTTCACTTTGCAGACAGGGCCACCAACGGCCAAAGAGGAAAAGTGACTCCGTCCAAGTTGCATGATTAGTTCGTGACAAGGTTCAGGCTATACTCTAGGTCTGGACTAGAGTTAGGATTTAGAGCTCATCAATTTATTGAGAGTAATGAAAGGTCTAAGTATGGATAAAATGGTAGAGCTTATAGAATAAGACAAGGAGGGGCAGCGTTGGATGGAGCCCAGGACTCAGTACCAGAAATGGTACCAACCATATGGATTAAGTAAATTAGTGAAATTTTCTTATTTTTATATGATCTCTCCGGATGTCACTTCAACAAAAGCCCTTTTGCAAAATAATAATCATTATTGTTAATGAATTATTATATAATTGCAATATATTACAAAATACTATATAATTGCAAAATAATTTTGCAAAGTATGTAATAATAATAAATTCATAATACTAAAATGTTAACTTGACAGATTTAATTTGTTACTTCTGCTGATGTGTTTAGAGAAATAAATGATAGTAAAAGATTTATTAAAACAATACTAATCCTCTGCCCCACCCCTACTCAACCTCTTCCCAGTCCTGTTCCCAGAACAAACCACTTTACATACAGTTTCACCAAACTCACTCTTTTCAAATCTGTGCCTTCTGCTGCCCTCTGCTATGCCTGATACTCCTCAGTCCACAGCCTATATGGTTAAATTTCCCTGAGAATAACTGTTGGTTCTCCCCTGGCCGAGTGGGCAAAGTTGGAGATCCTGACTGCTCGGGTTGTGGAGAAGAGTGTAACTCTCCGGTGAGCCTGTGCCTCCCCACTGGATGCTTGGCTACGTGGGGCTTCTCAGTCCTAAGCTTTTCCAGGGCTCTCTGGAGACAGTGTGGCCCACTTCTCACCCATGTCTCTCTGTACAAGCACTTAAGTTTTATGATACCTCAGCTCTACCAAGTGTGTTAACAATCCTCAATCTATGTTCTTTCCTAAAATGTGTTGAAATTCTTGATCACCATTGCTTCCAGTCCCACATGGTCAATTCATATTTAATTAGGAAGTATTGTGTTTTTATTTTAGCAGTAGACAGAACTTTAAGTCAGAGAAATTCATAATTGTCTAATTTTGGCTATAATGACAGTTGTTTAATACGAGATTTGTGTGTATGTGGAGGTGGAGTGGGATATGTGTTGGGACACTTTAAAGAAATCTTAATTGAAAACAAGACAAAATCTTTTCTGTTTGCTACCTCTTAGTAATTTAAAGGAAAAAGATTGTCTTTTAAAAAATAGGTGAATGAGTGAGGGTAGTGGGACTTCAAGAGGAATTAGTGAGTTATTAATGAAGAATATCATGCTAGTTTTCTAAAAAAATTCTATAAAGGACAAATCAAATTCCTCTGTAGAAATACTGAAGGTAACATGCTATTGATGTCATCTGAGACAAAAAGTTAAGAGTATTTGTACTCATAGAGAATAGAAAAGTATTTTAAAAATAACTTCTCAATAGGAACTGCAAAGAGAGTAGGGTCGCTGTAAGATCTTAGAGTAGTCCCAGAATTGAGACAAAGATCAGAGACTTCTGTAGCTGTAGAGAAAACAAAAATGTAGATACATGAAGCTTATACAAGTACAGTAGACCAGGTAGCACACCCAGTGTCAGATCTTGGTTCCTAAATACCATTTCCTAGAGCTTTTTGTAGTAACAGCCAATTCTGTGGCCAGGACAGGGAGAACACAGATAAGCCTGGCACATCTTGTAGTACCAGAAAGGAAGGAAGTGCACAGCCAGCCGAAATGTTGGGGCATGTCAAAGGAGCACAGGGGTCACCCTGAAAGGGTCCCTGATAAGCAAAGCTGGAATAATCTGAGTCACGAAATAAATAATGTAGTATTAGACGATAAGCTAAGGTATGAAATAACTACACAGGTGTCCATTCTGATATAAGTAAGTAAATAAATAAGAAGCAAATCTTTCTTAGAGAAGAATTCCAGGTAAAGTTTGTAGTTACATCCTCCTCCTGGAGGTGAAGCTTAATTATCATCCACCTCCCCTTGAGAGTGGGCTAGGCTTAGTGATTCACCGCCAAAGGCTAGAGCAGGGAAAGGGGACACCACTAGCTTAACAGTGGAGAAAACCTGCAACCCCAGCTTAACCACGTGATGAAGGTTAACATCACCCATGACGTCACGTGTATGTCATTGGTCACCTGGTAGGCAACAAGACAAGCAACTTCACCTCTGTGCTATTTTTTTTTTCCAAAAAGTTACAACCTCAGTGTAATCATGAGAAAAACATCAGACAAATCCAAACATTCTGCAGGCTACGTGACAGTACTCCTGAAGCCTGTCAAAATCATGAAAAAAGGGAAAGACTGAGAAACTGTCACAAACCGGAGGAGACTGGAGAGACATGACAACTAAATAACAAGGTGGTCCTGAATTGGATGCTAGAATAGAAAGAGGACATTAATGGAAAAAATAGTGAAATCTACATAAATCTGTGATTTAGTTAATAATAATACTCCAATGTCAGTTTCTATGTCTCGACAAATGTGAGATCTTAACAATGGGGGAAAATGAGTGAAGATCATGTGGGATGTCTTTGTACTTTCTTAGCAACTTTTATAAATTTAAATCTGTTCCAAAGTAAGTTTATCAAAAGGAAGAAAAATTACAGTAGAAAGAAGGCTACTTCTGTAACTTATACTGGAGCACTCTGTATGTCTTTTATCCCCTGTTCTCTCTACTGCTTTTGAATAGAATTGGTTTAATTTTATTTTTATTTTTCTAACTTCTTTTATTGAGTTATAGTCATTTTATAATTTTGTGTCAAATTCCAGTGTACAGCACAATTTTTCAGTTATACATGAACATACATATATACATTGTCACATTTTTTTTCGCTGTGAGCTACCACAAGATTTTGTATATATTTCCCTGTGCTATACTGTGTAATCTTATTTATCTATTCTGCATGTGCCTGTCAGTATCTACAAATTTTGAAATCCCAGTCTGTCCCTTCCCACTCCCAGCCCCCTTTGCAACCACAAGTTTGTATTCTATGTCTGAGTCTATTTCTGTTTTGTATTTATGTTTTGTTTGTATTTTTTTTCTTTAGATTCCACATATAAGCGATCTCATATGGTATTTTTCTTTCCCTTTCTGGCTTACTTCACTTAGAATGACATTCTCCAGGGACATCCATGTTACTGCAAATGGTGTTATGTTGTCTTTTTTATGGCCGAATAGTATTCCATTGTATAAATATACTGCTTCTTCTTTATCCAGTCATCTGTTGATGGACATTTAGGCTGTTTCCATGTCTTGGCTATTATAAATAGTGCTGCTATGAACATTGGGGTGCAGGTGTCATTTTGAAGTAGGGTTCCTTCTGGATATATGCCCAGGAGTGGGATTCCTGGGTCATATGGTAAGCCTATTCCTAGTCTTTTGAGGAATCTCCATACTATTTTCCACAGTGGCTGCACCAAACTGCATTCCCACCAGCAATATAAGAGGGTTCCGTTTTCTCCACAGCCTCTCCAGCATTTGTTATTTGTTGACTTTTGAATGATGGCCATTCTGACTGGTGTGAGGTGATACCTCATTGTAGTTTTGATTTGCATTTCTCTGATAATTAGTGATATTGAGCATTTTTTCACGTGCCTATTGATCATTTGTATTTCTTCCTTGGAGAATTGCTTGTTTAAGTCTTCTGCCCATTTTTGGATTGGGTTGTTTGTCTTTTTCTTACTAAGTTATATGAGCTGCTTATATATTCTGGAGATCAAGCCTTTGGTGGTTTCATCATTTGCAAAAATTTTCTCCCATTCTGTAGGTTGTTGTTTTGTTTTACTTATGGTTTCCTTTGCTGTGCAGAAGCTTGTAGTTTAATTAGGTCCCATTTGTTTATTCTTGCTTTTATTTCTATTGCTTGGGTAGATTGCCCTAGGAGAACATTTTTGAGATGTATGTCAGATAATGTTTTGCCTATATTTTCTTCTAGGAGGTTTATTGTATCTTGTCTTATGTTTAAGTCTTGGATCCATTTTGAGTTTATTTTTGTGTATGGTGTAAGGGAGTGTTCTAGCTTCATTGATTTACATGCTACTGTCCAGTTTTCCCAACACCATTTGCTGAAGAGACTGTCTTTATTCCATTGTATATTCTTGCCTCCTTTGTTGAAGATGAGTTGACCAAAAGTTTGTGGGTTCATTTCTGGGCTCTCTATTCTGTTCCATTGGTCCATATGTCTGTTTTTTTACCAATACTATGCTGTCTTGATTACTGTAGCTCTATAGTATTGTCTAAATTCTGGAAGAGTTATTCCTCCAGCCTCTTTCTTTTTCTTCAGTAATGCTTTGGCAATTCTAGTTCTTTTATTCCATATAAATTTTATTATGATTTGTTCTAGTTCTGTGAAATATGTCCTGGGTAATTTGATAGGAATTGCATTAAATCTGTAGATTGCTTTGGGCAGTGTGACCATTTTAATAACAATATTGATTCTTCCAGTCCAAAATCTTTCCATTTTTTAAAGTCTTCCTTAATTTCCTTCATCAATGGTTTATAGTTTTCTGTGTATAAGTCTTTCACCTCCTTGGTTAGATTTATTCCTAGGTATTTTTTTACTTTGGGTGCTATTTTAAGAGGGATTGTTTCTTTAATTTCTTTTTCTGTTGATTTGTCATTAGTGTAAAGAAATGCAGCTGATCTTGTAACCTGCAACCTTGCTGAATTCTTCGATTAGTTCTAGTAGTTTTTGTGTGGACCTTTTAGGGTTTTCTAAATATAGTATCATGTCATCTGCATATAGTGACACGTTTACCTTTTTTTTTCCAGTTTGGATCCCTTTTATTTCTCTCTTTTGCCTGATTGCTGTGGCTAGGACTTCCAAGACTATGTTGAATAGGAGTGGTGAGAGTGGGCAGCCTTGTCTTGTCCCAGATTTTAGTGGGAAGCTTTTGAGTTTTTCACCGTTGAGTACTATGCTGGTTGTAGGTTTGTCATATGTAGCTTTTATTAGAATTACTTTTGAAAGAAGTTAATCCATATCTTTAGGATTTGCCAAACCAAGCAGTCCTTATCTAAGTTCTGTGAGATGCCCACAGGCCTTCCTGGTTTTCCTTAAATTTATGCTATGGAGAATTTGCCTAATTCATCTACCCTTGAAGCCAGATCCAAGTTACCTGTAATGAGTAAAAACTCACCTGCCTGCCATCAGAGAGGTGCTAACATCTTCCAAACTTGCACCCATCTGCCCTTTTCCAGCAGACTAAGGGAATTCAGGCTCGTTAAGGGAAACTCAGAGATGCGGAGAAATCAAAGGTATTATTTAAAGTCTTCTCTTCTCTAATGCAGCTGCTGTTAATGTTTTTGTGTGTTTTTCTCTCAGATATTTTTTCTATGTACTTTAAAAAATATTGAAGTAATTAATGCTATCACATAAACATTTCCTCATATTATTTAAAATTTATAAACCTAATTTTTTACTTGCTGAATACTGTTTCTTCAGATGGACTTGTTAGTCTAATCTTTCCCTTAGTGTTGAACATTAATATTTGTCTTCTAGCTTTTTGCTACTATAAATAATGCTGTGATAAATTTTTTAAGTAAGATGTTTTCCATATTTATGACTATTTCCCAGAAGTAGAATTATTTGGTCAAAGGAAAATTTCAAACACATAAAAGTGGAGAAAATAGTGTAATGAACTTGCATGTATTCATGAACCTCTCACTCAATCCTGACAAGGATGAATTTATTTCCAGTCTTGTTGCATTTCACTATCTTTTCACTATCACCCCCAACTGAATTATTTTGAAGAAAATGAAAACCATATATAATTTTATCTGTAAATAATTCGTTGTTTCTTTAAAAGATAAGGAATTTAAAATTTTGTAATTTTTAAAAAAATTTATAAATTAAAAATTTTAAATCTTTAAATCACACTAATATATACTGCAATTAATTAGTCTCTTAAGTCTTATTTAAGCTATAAATTTCACACACCCGTATATCATTTCAAGAACATGGTAAACAGCTTCCCACAGCTGGATCTTATTGATTGCATGTAACAAGCTCCTGTATTTTTTTGTGATTTAGAATGAGGTAAGAGGCTTGATTATATCATATTTGATTATTATTATTTTTGGCCAGAATATATCATAAATGGTATCTGCCAGAAGGTACATAATATCTGTTTCTCTCTTTTTTCTATTTTTTTTTTAAAGCTTGATTACTTTCTTTCCTGCTACAGGTATTCCTTACAATCTGGTAGTCAGCTCTTGATTTGTGTTTAAAGGGAGGCAACATACAGCTGCCTAGGAGCTCTGTGATTGTTTCTTTCTCCTGGTAGTCTTCATTTTAGCACAGATGGGCAAGGAGCAAGCTGTTACAGCAGTACCTCCCAACTGCCACAACCTGAGGGCTGTCTCCAGTACTGTAGCTTTGAGAAGTGCGAGTCCTCCAGCTTTGTCTTTGCCAGGATTGTTTTGGCTATTCTGGGTCTCTTGCATTTACCCTGAATTATTGGATCAGTTTGGAAGTTTTTGTAAAAGAAAAAAGGGGCTACTGTGAATTTGATAAGGATTATATTGTACCTGTGTATTATTTTAGCAAATACTGTCATCTTAAAGATATTGTGTTCTGATCTGTAAGCATGGAATGCCTTTCATCAGATCATTTTTTTAAACAAGTTTTTGCAGTTTTCTGCATACAAGACTTGCACTTCTTTTACAAATGTATTCCTAAGCATTTCACTGATTTTGATATGATTATAAATGGAATTGTTTTCTTAATTTCATTTTTGGAATGTTCATTGCTAATGTTTAGAATTAAAATTCATGTTTGTATATTGAGGTTGTATCCTGCAACCCTGCTCAACTTGTTTCTTTCTTAGTTCTGACAGTTTGTGTGTGTGTGTGTCTGTGTGTGTGTGTGTAGATTTTCTAGTATTTTATATATATTAGATTGTATTATATGAGAATAGAGATATTCTTTCTTCCTCCATACTAGGCCTGATTACTTTTATTTCTCTTTCATGTCTAATTGCAGTGGACCTCCAGTTTGATGATGAATTGACATGGCAAGAGTATACATTCTTGTCTTGTTCCTGATCTTAAGAGGAAAGCTTTCAGTCTTTTTTCACTCAATATGATGCTAGCTGTACATTTTCATAAATGCCCTTAGTCAGATTAAGGAAGTTTCCTTCTATTCTTAGATTGTTGAATGTTTTATCATAAAAGAGTTGGATTTGTTAATTCTTTTTCTACATAATTCAGATGGTCATGTTTTATTTTTTCCTTCATTCTATTGACGTGATGTATTATACTGAATGACTTTTTTTACATGTTGAATCACTCTTATTCTTGATAAAAATGCCACTTGGTTATGTGTAAAATCCTTTTAACATACTGCCGTATTTGTTTTGCTAGTATTTTATTAAGAATTTTTGTGTCTATATTCCTAATGGATATTGTTCTGTAGTTTTCTTTCCCATGGTGTCTTTGTCTAGCTTTAGTATCAGAGTAATGCTCGCCTTATCAAATAGTTATAAAGTGATCCCTTCTCTTCTATATTTTGAAAGATCTTCAGAAGAACTGATGTAAATCCTTCACATGTTTGGTGGAATTCACCAGTGAAGCCATCTGGGCCTGTGTTTTTCCTCATGGGTAGTTTTTTGATTACTAATTCAACCTTCTTTATTATTTTAGATCTATTCAGATTTTCTGTTTCTTCTTCTGTCAGTTCTTGTACTTTGTATTTTACTAAGGAATGGTCAGTTTCATCTAGATTATCCAATTTGTTCACATACAGTTGTTTATAGTATAGTCTTACAATCTTAAAAAATATTTTTATAAGGTCGATAATAATGTTTTCTTCATTCATTTCTGATTTTAGTAATTTGAGTCCTCATTCTTTTCTCTTGGTCAGTCCAGGTAACAGTTTGTCAATTTTGTTGATTTTTTTCAAGGAACCAACCCTTGGTCTTGTTGACTCTCTTTATTATTTTTCTATTCTCTGTTTTATTTATGTCTTCTCTAATCTTTATTATTTATTTGCTTTTGTTTGCTTTGGGTTTATTTTTTTTCCATTTCCTAATTTATTAATTAGAAAGAAGTTAACCATGACTACAGATGTGTGTGGCCTTCTAGGAATATGATGGGCTTTTCAAAGTCCCCCATGGACCTACATACCCAGATTTTCCTTTTACACTTTTTGGCCAGCCTCTTGTTTTCCCCAACTGGTATTGCTGCCTTCTATTACTGCAGTGTTAAACCATTACCACTGATTGCTTTAGACAAATATCTTAGGAATAGGGTTTTATTACTGAGTGAGATACGAGTCAGATCAAGCCCTGTGAGTGGAGTTTTTCCAGACAGTTATCAGACAGGTAAAATAGTGGCAATTTTCTGGGGATTTGCCTTTTGGAGAGCTCCAAACCCCTCTGTCCCTTCTAGTATCTACTAGGCTGCTGTTTTTTCACAGACATCTTGGTTTTGAGGCTGATGGTGTTTTTTAAAAGCCACACCACAGAGCTAGACAAAAGGGGATGAGAATATAGGAAACGAAAACTACAAAACTCAGTTTTCCTGCCTACTTTCAGCCATTTTTCTACAATCAGTGCTCCTCCGATTGTGGAAAGCCTTTGGTTAGCTTCCAGTTTTGACAAAGTTGATTTTAACAACATTTTCAGTGTTTTGTTGCTTTGTTGGAGTACATTTTTGGAGGTGCCTTTTCCATCATGCTGGAAGTTCTCCTTTTCCTAACATTTCGATGCAAACTCAGGTGGAAGTAGGTACAAATGCATGTAAACAGATCATCTTGAAGTGGCTAACCTGATTTTTTAAAATAATTGAATGCTCATATTACTATTCCTCTTGTAAGATACTCGCCTTAACATATCTCACAAGGGCAGAGTATTTTATAATCATGTCTCAAAGTTTGTGAACATAACCTCAAAATCTGGAGTTTAGCTTAAAAAAGAAGACAATACCATGATTTATCCAATGACTGATTTTTTGGAGAGAATACAAACTGGTGAATGGCAATGTACCTATATGCTTTATTTTTTAAAGGAGTCCATTTAGAAGATACAAACATTTTTCTCCCTTGACAGTTCCCTTAAATATATACAAGCATTGTCCTTACAGTCGCTTGTATAAGTGGACTAACTGAATCATTAAATTTTACGGTTCGGACAAAAACAATTTGTAACCTCTGGGTAGCTCAGAACCGTAAGTCTTTGAGCCTTTGTTCATCTTACTTGGTTTAGGTGAGTGAACCAAAAAGAATTTAATGAGTAGGTAAGTTAGACCCAGAATTTTGCTGCACCGTTATAGGAATGCAAAGGATGAGACCCAGAGGCCCCTGTCTCGGCTGTCGTTAAAAAGTCTCCCAACATATTCCTTCTCTTACTTCCCGTACCCTCCAGAAGATTCTTTATAGGAAAAAGCTGTTTAACTCTTGGAGCAAGACTCTACCTAGTATTTACAAATAAGCCCTTGACTGAAAGCATAATGAAAATATCAATTTTCAGTTGGCAGGCCAAATAAAAGTTGTTTTAGACACTTTTGTTTCTTATTTTTTTTCCAAGTATACAGCTGAAATTATGATGATAGTTTCACATTTCTCTAATCTATTTTTTCTTTTCTTACATTGGGCCTGTTTAGATCCCCAAAGCCAGAACACCAATTTTATTTTCATTTGATTCTTCTTTTCTCTGAAAACTACAAATTAAGTCCCTTTATATTATTCCAAAAACAGGCTTCTTTTCTCTTCTCAATCCCTGGTTTCTCAAATAATTGCTCCTTTGTGAAGAACCAAACAATAGTAAACCACTAGTAATCTGTTGCTGGTTTAAGTCCTATATTTAACCGGCAAGTTGTTTAATCAGAAACATAATCTGACCTATTGGGTAACCAAACTTTGTTTAATATATCTGAGGATAATATATCTCCATTTCTGACTGAGACATTCTCATCTAGTTTTCCATAGACAACAGACACTTTTTAGTATAAAACAGGATATACCAAAATTATATCATTTGATAAAATTTGAAAGTGGAAAATTAAAAGTTTAACCAATATTTTATTTTTATGTTTATCATTCCACAGAAGGTTTTTGTGTGGTTTCTTTTTCCACTTTTTTTTTTCATTTTCTTTAAAACATTATTCTCAATGTACATTTTGGGATGTGATTATGATTATATAATTTGTTTCAGATTTGAATACTCTGGGTTGTTTCTAGAGACACTGTCTTTTAAACTAATTTCAAAATGGAAATAAAAATGCTGGAGAATTGAGATTGAGAGATAGGAGGCCAGTTCAAATGCAGCTGGAGTCTCCCTTTTATTCTATTGCTAACTCACTTCAGATCTTGATCAACTGGTTGGGTAAACATTACAACATTTTCTGCGAGATGGTTGCTCTACACTGGATTAGGAATCAAAATACTTAGGTCTTCATCCTGCCTTTTTATTAACCAGAGTGACATGGGGTCAAGTTATTTATTCTTTCTAAGCCTCAGGTTTCCTCATCTATAGCATAGAGCAGACTGTGTGTGGGGGGGAAAGAGTTGGGTTCAGTGAGCTTTAAGTATATTTTTCTATGACTCAAAAAAAGAAATATTTCTGGTTGTGTAATATAAGTCTTAATTATCCAGTGCTTTTGACTTTCCCTAATTTCCTTGATAATCATCCTTTTTCTATATATTTCCATATATATGTATATGCACATTTTGTGTGTATTTCTGTCTTCTGTATTCTAGCCAGTTAACAGTTATTGGGTGTAAGATACTATCGTAGCTGCTTTATATTTATTAGCTCATTTATTCCTCACAACAAACATCCAAGATATGTATCTGGGAAATGGGGAACAAGCAGAGTAAATAAGTTGTTCAAGATCACTCTGACAGCAAATAGCCGAAGTAAGTATCCAGGTACCAGAATCATGTTCTTAACCACTGCACCAGAGCACTTTTTGTGTAAGCATCCTGTGTTCTGTCGTAATATAGTTTCAAGCTACTATCTTTGCCTTTCACTGTAAAATTGTATAAAATATTCCTCATTCACTGTTCCTCCTTTTATCCACGTACTCATTCCTCAACACCTTCAATCTGACTCTTCATTCCCATTTTTAAGAATTATGGCACCTAATTTTTAAGAATTATAGCACCTTCCACATGCTACTATAATCTTCTCTGAGCACAGGTAGATACCTGGTTCTTACTTTTGCTCTGTCTTATCAACCATAAATGGCTTCCTCTCTTCTCGTCTTCAGATGCACACAGGTGTTTAACATTTGGGACCTTGTCATCATTTCTTTTTGCCTCTAGAATGTGGTCTGCACTTTCTGGCCTTGATATCTTTGCTGGCTTGGTTCTGTCTGCCTGGAATTCCAAATTGTCTTTGTTCTCTAAGACCTTTTAAAATGCTTTCTTCTCCGTGAAGTCTTTGTGGTCCATCCAACAAGAAGTTCTCTCTTCCTGAAAGGTCACGTAACAGTTGATCTAAACCTCACTGGTGGCATTTATTTTCTACCATGTTATAATTCTACTGGCATGGATTGAATTCCTACTAAGAACTGGAGGTACTGTGGATACAAAGATGAATACGGCATAATATTAACTCTCAAGAGGTTTTGAGGCTGGTGGAGGAGACACATTTGAATATTCAATGTGGAGAGGTGGGAAAATAGGGTGAAGGCACTGCGCCAGTTAAGAGTACTGAAACGGAAGTTGCACTGCAAATATGCCTCTGTGGGAGGGTTTCCTGGAGAGACTAATGGACCCCAGTTAGTCATCATGCTCTGTGACTGTACAGAGGACCCTTCTTTTCTTTCTTTGGGAAAATATCTGGCAGAGACACTTGAGGATTATTGTAATCATTTAGGAAAGTAACTGCCATAGTTTCCAGATGGGAGCACTTAACAGTTGAAAGGGAATTAAGACACTGATTAACTTAGATATGGGTAGGACTGAAGGAAATGGTAGCTGGGAGCCTAGAGTGAGCAGAAAGACCACTAAGGGAATTGGTCAAGTTTGCATTTAAGAGTATAATTATAAAGGTAATATATAATGGTATAATTATAGTAGTAATAATGGTCTAACACTAACTGAGGAATACCAGCACCGTTGTAAACTCTTGAAGTGTACTAACTCATTTATACCTGTTAACATTTCCACAAAATAGACACTATTAACATCCCCATTTTATCCCTCAGAAAACTGAGGCACAGAAGTTTTAGGTCATGGGTGGAATGGCTTCCTCTTAAGTTGCACAGAATGCTAGAATGAAAACTTGCCTTGCTCATTGTGGGAATTTTGGTAAAAGTCTTCCCCAGATTCTCATGGCTAGTAAGTGGCAGAGCAGCGAATGGAAAATGGGTTAAGGGAGCAAAGTTTCAGTTATGCAAGATGTATAAGTTCTAGAAATCTAATGTACAGCAATATGAATATAGTTAATAGTACTGTATTTTGTATTTGAAATTTCCTAAAGGTTATATCTTAAGTGCTCTCACCACACACACAAAAAATAAGTATGTGAGGTGATGGATATGTTAATTAGCTTGATTATGGGGATTACTTCACAATGTATATTGTGCGTATATCAAAACATCACATTGTATACCTTAAATATGTACTTTTTGTCAATTACAGCTTAATAAAGTTGGGGGGAAATGTCAGAACTTGGTTTAAACTCTGTAATTCTCACGTATCAGCCCAATCACTTGATGGGAGCATGCTCAGCAACCAAGCAGAAGCCACACCCAACTGCACCCCTGGTAAAAGTTCTGCCAACTGCAGACCTGACTGCAGACCTAGCAACAGCTATAAGATCTGGCTCTAACCCTGCTTGATCACAAGTCTGGAGGCAGGCCCATTAGTCCAGGGACCCAGCAGGAAAAGATCTTCCAAAACCAGGCTATAAAGACTGGAAGAAGTGTATACTTTTTCAGATGCACAGACATCAAAGCAAGACTGCATCGATCATGAAAAATTAGGCAAACATAACTACACCAAAGGAAACTAATGGATCTCCAGTAACCAGCCCTAAAGAAATGGAGAGCCATGAGCTGCTAACAAAGAATTCAGAATAATCATCTTCAAAACCTCAGTGAACGTCTGTGAGAGAACACAGACAACTGAACAAAATTAGGAAAACAATACACGAGCAAAGTGAGAAGTTTAACAAAGAAACAGGAGCAATAAAAAAGACAGAAAAGAAATCCTGGAGCTGAAGAATACAATGACCAAAGCAAAAAATTTCAATAGAAAGCTTCATCAATAGACTTGAACATGCAGAAGAAAGAAACAGCAAACTCAAGGACAAGTAATTTGAAATGATCCAATTAGAGGAACAAAAAGAAAAAAAATGAATAAAAAAGAGGAAAGAAAGTCTACATGACCTGTGAGACAAAAGCAAAAGAATTAATATATGCTTTATGGGAGTTTCAGGAGGAGCAGAGAATGAGTCATAAAGCTTATTTAAAGAAATAATGTCAGAAAACTTTCCAAATCTGCAGAGGGAAATGAGCATCCAGATTCATGATGCCCAAAGAACCCCAAATAGACTGGACATGAAAAGATCTTTGCTGAGACATATTATAATAAAATTGTCATAAGTCAAAGACAAAGAGAGAATTTTGAAAGCAGCAAGAGAAAAACAACTCATCACATAGAAGGAGATCCCATAAGACTAACAGCAAATTTCTCATCAGAAACTTTGGTTGGTTTCTTAAAAATATAAGCCAAATTGATGATCCTTTAGTTAGACTAAGGAAAGACTCTAATAAAATAGTAAATGAAAGAGGGTACATTACAACTGATACCACTGAAATACAAAGAAAGAAATAAAAGACTACTATGAACAGTTATATGCTAACAAATTGGATAACCTAGAAGAAATAGAAAATTTTAATAGACCAATAATGAGTAAGGAAATTGAATCAGTAATCAAAAAATTCCCAACAGAGAAACGCCCAGGACCAGGTGGCTTCACTGGTGAATTCTACCAAACATTTGAAGAAGAATTAAAGCCAATCCTTCTCAAACTCGTCCAAAAAATAGAAAACAAGGGAACACTGCCAAAATCATTTTATGAAGCCAGCATTACCCTGATACTAAAGCCAAATGAGGACACTACAAAAAAGAGTTACATGACAATATCCCTGATGAACATACATACAAAAATCCTCAATAAAATACTAGCAAACCAAAATCAATAGCACATTAACATGATCAAGTAGGATTTATCCCTGGGATGTAGGGTTGGTTCACTATCTGCGAGTCAATAAATGTGATACACTACATTAGCAGAGGGAAGAATAAAAGTCATATGGTCATCTCAACAGATGCATAAAAAGCATTTGGCAAAATTCAACATCCTCCCTCTCATGATAAAAACCCTCAAAACCTTAGGTATAGAAGGAATGTATCTCAGCATAATAAAGGTCATTAAGACAAGCCTACGACTAGCATTATACTCAACAGTGAAAAGCTGAAAGCTTTACCCCTAAAATCAGGAACAAGATAAGAATGCCTACTCTTGCCACTTCTATTTAATACAGTACTGGAAGTCCTAGCCAGAGCAATCAGGCAAGAGAAAGATGTGAGTCATCCAAATTGGAAAGGAAGAAGCAAAATTGTTTATGTTTGCAGATGACATGATCCTATATATAGAAAACCCTAAAGACTCTACCAAAAAAAACTGTTAGAACTTATAAAGGAATTCAGTAAAATTGCAGGATACACAACATACAAAAATCAGTTGTGTTTCTACACACTAACAATGAATTATCCAAAAAAAAAAAATTAAGGAAACAATTCCATTTATGACAGCATCAAAAATAATAGAATACTTAGAAATATGTTTAACTGAGGAAGTGAAAGATCTGTGTATTGAAATCTATAAAACATTGATGATAGAAATTTTAAAAGACACAAATAAATGGAAGGTATTCTGTGCTCATGGAGTGGAAGAATTAATATTGCAAAAAAAGTCGATACTACCCAAAGCAATCTACAGGATCTATGCAATCCATGTCAACATTCCGATGGCAATGGCATTTTTCATGGACATAGAAAAAACAATTCTAAAATTTATATGGAACCACAAAAGACTCTGAATAGCCAATGTAGTTTTGAGCAAGAAGAACAAAGCTGGAGGCATCACACTTCCTGATGTCAAACTATATTACAAGGCTATAGTAATCAAAACAGTATGATATTGGCATAAGAGCAGACATATAAATCAATGGAAGAGAACAGAGAGCCTAGAAAAAAACCCAGGCATACATGGCTGGTTGATTTTAGACACAGGTGCCAAGAATATACAGTGGGGCAAGTATAGTCTCTTCAATAAATGGTGCTGGGAAACCTGGACAACCACATGAAAAATGATGAAACTGGACCCCTGTCTTACATCATACACAAAAATCTGCTCCAAACGAATGAAAGACTTATGTGTAAGACTTGACATTGTGAAACTAGTAGAAGAAAACATGGGGGAAAAGCTATCTGAGATTGGTATGGATGAGGATTTTTTGGATATGAGCCCCAAAACACAGGTAACAAAAGGGAAAATAGACAAGTGGGACTGCATCACACTACAAAGCTTCTGAACAGCAAAGGAAACAGTCAACAGAATGAAAAGACAACCTATGAAATGGGGGAAAATATTTACAAACCAGACATCTGATATGGGATTAATATCCAATATATATGGGGAACTCAAACACCCCAATAGCCAAAACCCAAATAACCCTATTTAAAAATGGGCCAAGGCTCTGAACAGACATTTCACAAAAGAAGTTACACTAATGGCCAAGAGTCACATTAAACAGTGCTTAACATCACTAATCATCAGGGAAATTCAAGTCAAAACCACAATGAGATGTTAGCTCACACCTGTAAAGATGACTTTTATTAAAAAGTCGAGAGATAACAAGTGTTACCAAGGATGTGGAGAAAAGGAAACCCTTGAGTACTGTTGATGGGTATGTAAATTGGACAGCCATAATGGAAAATAGTATGTAGGTTCATCAAAAAATTAAAAATAAAAGTACCGCCACTTGATCCAGCAATCCCACCTCTGGGTATATGTACAAAGGAAATGTGGTATGGAAACAATCTAAGTGCCCACTGACTGATGAATGAATAAAAAAAAACAGGATACACACACACACACACACACAATGGGATGTTATTCAGCATTTAGGAAGAAGGAAATTCTGCTATTTGCAGTAACATGGATGAACCTGGAGGATATTATGCTAAGTGAAATAAACCAGACATAGAAACCCAAATGCTGCATGATCTCGCTGATGTGTGGAATCTAAAGAAGTTGAACTCATAGAAGCACAGAGTAGAATGGTAGTTTCTATGGACGGGATGGTGGGACAAATGAGATGTTTGTCAAAGGGTATTAAGTTTCAGTTATATAGGATAAGTAAGTTCTCGGCACCTAATGTGCAGCATAGTTAAAAATTCTGTATTGTATACCTCAGACTTGCTAAGAGAGTAGACCTTAAGTATTTTCATCACACACACACACACACACACACAAAAGGTAACAATGAGAGGTGATGTAAATGTTAGCTTGATTGTGGTAATCATTTGACAATGTATATCAAAACATCACAGGTAAACCTTAAATATATATAATTTTTGTCAATGATACATCAGTAAAGCCGTTAAAAAAAAACACTATAGTTCTTACTCTACAGCCCCTGCTTCTTACTGCTCAGTTTCCTGTATCGTTTTGGATTTTTCTTGCTTCCGGTGAAGGGAGGGGGATCAGTGCTACATAGCCATCAGCTTTTATTCTTTTCTGGTCAGAATGCATTGGCAGGTGGGGAAGACAAATGGAGTTGTGGGAGGCAGAGAAAGAGAATTAGTGTTCAGGGAGATCCCCCTTAGGGAAGTATTAGGGCCAGGCTGGCCCCCAGTTTTAGGGTTCTTCCATCACTAGGCGTCTCAATTACTGGCATAAGGAGGGTATTTCCTAAGCACTGCCGGGATTTCAGGCCCTACTAGCACCATGTTTTTCCTTAACTCATTGTGACTCACCCTCCAGTGATGGGGACATAGGGTGAATGATGCCTGAAATTCTTTATTCCTGGACGAGAAAGTCATATTCTCTCCACCTTATGCAAGTGTAACTTGTTTTCAAGACAAGGAACAAAGCTCATTGCTGCCTGGGCCTGTACTTGGATTTTCTGAAGGGAGGGACGCCCTGTTGGCTGCCGAGCCCCAAGGTCTCCATCCCATCCACATCCTGATGTCCCACTGCTCCCCTCCTGCCACCTACATGCCCTGCTTCATCTTTCTCCTTTGACAAACTGTCTTTCTCCACTGTGAGGTTTCGATACCCCATGCTGCAGTAGCTACAGTTCATTCGGCTTCTGGGAGTAAAAGCTGCTGAAAGAGGTGGGCGTTCTTGACCTCTGACTTTCCCCTATCTTGTCCTTTTTAGTTCTCATTCCACAATGGCTCTGAGGGCTATAGGAGTGTTCATCTCATGTTCATCTGACTCCCAGCTGACTCCCAGAAGTGACTTCCAGGGTGAGCAAGAGATACTCTCTCTGCTCTCCTTCTGTGTTCTTTGTTTAGGACACACACTTTCCCAGCTCACTCAGGTAGTATTGTAGGCATTAATTAATTTAATTAATTCATTCATTCAACATTCAGTACATATTTATGAGTTCCTACTACGTGCCAAGAACAGTTATAGACCCTTGGGAGTATGGGAGTAAACAAGATAAATGGTATTTACATTCTATTGGATATAAAGAATTAAATATATAATGTGTTAATCAGTTGTAAAATGAAAAAGAAAATAGGAAAGGCAGATAGAAAGTGTTAGTGAGGGCAAAATATTAGAAATGGTGGTCAGAGTTCACTGAAAAGTTGCATTTGAGTGGAGCCCTTAGGAAGTTAGGGAACAGTCCAGGTGATTAGGTGGGGAAGAGTATTCTGTGTAAAAAGAATATCAAATGCAAAGGCCCTGGGGCTGATTATCTGATCTGAGGAGGCATACTGGCATGTTGGAATAGTTGAAGCAAGTTAGAGCTGCCTTAAGAAGGCCATGGTTTAGGATTAGAAACACCCTGTGGAGAGGAATGGTGCCTGTTAGACCGCATCAGGTCTAGCCATTGATGGAAGGTTTAGGTGGCACAGCAAAGATTGGCATCTAAGGAAGGAGGACACACACGGGTGGCAGTCTAGACAAGACATTGGCAATGGGTGGAGACTGTCCAAGTTGTGGTGATTTGCCTATTGTCTCTCAGCTTTAAATCCATTTTTCTGTGCTTTGCTCCGTGATGTTGGAGCTGGAAGCTCTGCAAGCTACATTCAGAGATTCCTTTACCAACAGACCTCCCTTTAGATTCTGCCAATAGGAGACAGGAGGTAAGGACTGAAAGCTGGGAGGAAGAGAGTAGAGAGTGATTTCCTGTTTCTTGGTATCAGTGTTGTTACCCCAGCAGTAGCATTTCATGCTACCATTGCAGTTCGTTCCAGCCTCCAGCTTCTTTCCACGCTCCCAGAATCAGCTTCAACATGGTGCGTCAACGATACTATCAGAAACCAGATTATGAACCACCTTAGAGACCTGAGCTGTGGTTTCATGGTGCCCTCTTCCTTCTGGCTCCTAAGTTGTAGCCCAAATCCCTCTCCTTTTATTCTCCCAGCCTTAGGGTAGCAGCTGTTTTCTGCAGTGATTATTTCTGATTGGTCAGCCCTCCAACACCTTTGTGGCCAATTCCTTGTATTAGATCCCTTCAGTTGAAATACCTAGTATTCTGTCTGTTTTTCTGACTGGATCCTGCCTGATTCCAGAGTAGAGCTCAGAGCACAGAACTTAAGAGGGAGGTGTTACTCAGAGATCCAGGCAAATAAGTAGTTGGGCAACATGTAGCCAAAAAGTTACTGGAAATGCCATGTGAGTCTCTGCGTGGGTCTTCTTGTCTATTATAATTGGAATTCAGATACCCACCTTCTATTCTTGCTGAAGTGTTGGTTAATTCACCAGAAGAGATGCCTATGCAGAGAACTAAAAGGAATGTGGTTTCAAGTTACAGAAGCCCACCTGATGTAGTCTGAACAACACTTGGGGATGTATTATAAGGATACAGAGTGTCTTGTGGGATCCAACAACAGAAAGTGCATCTTGATTGTGGAAAGAGCTTGGGACTGAGACTAGAAAACTGCCAGAATTCTCACTTGTCTTTGCATTTTTCTGACCACTGCCTTAATTCTTTTCTCCCCGTAGACAAGCTTTCTCTGCTTCCACAGTCCATGTGATGCAGAGAATATTACCACCTAAGGTTTCACAGTCAATTCTCCTCTTTCTAAGAAACGAGTCCAGACTGGACTTGCAGTTCCTTGACCCATTTTCGAGTCTAATGAAACAATTTCGTGCATTTTATGAAGTATAATTCAAAAAGTAGCTTGGGCCAGCTGTGTATTTCTGATCCCTTCAATTACGGCCAAAGAAGTGGAGGTTCTGTAACGCAAGCATGGATGTAGGAGACAGGGCAGTACTGAGGTCACTGTGGATTGAGCAGACCTACAAATATTTACTATCCTGGGCCTCAGGAATGTTGATAAAATTTGGAGTCAGGGCCATGACCAGATGTAGGTCTTTAATCGAAGACAGACCAGTCATGACTGCTCAGGTCCTCCTATATCAGGATTGGGCTGATTCTGACAAGGTGGGGGAAGGGGAGCTGAGGCTGAGTCTGCAGGTGAGGATCCAGGGGCCTGCTGGGAGTGGAATGGATGCAGACTCAGGGTCTGTCTTTCCATTCGCCTCTGCCAGATCTCTCTTAAATGTATTTAGACTTCTCATGAAAAAATAATTCTACCTCTAACCTTCATGCTGTTGAAGGAACTGGGGCTGCCTGTCAGCAAAACTAAGAACAGGAGGTTGCAGGACTTCAGCTGTGTTCTCAGCGACCGCTGACATCGCATGGGGTGATCTTCCCCACGCTCCGTTCCCAGCCGGCCACTCCCCTAGCCCTCAGTTGGCCTAAGGATGCTTTACCTATTGTTTCTTATTTAGTTTGTTTTCCTGAAATCTTTTTTAAGTGTTTCAAGTAAAAGTATTCTTTATAATTGCATGATGTTTTGGAAAGTGCAGTGGACAGGGACTCAAGAAATGTGAGTTCAAGGCTGTGCTTTCCCCTCCTGTTTTGAGTGACTTCAGACAAGTCACTTAACTGTGCTGAGATTCGGCTGTCAAACAAGGGCACTGGGTTGGGTTCACCTCTGAGTCTCCTCCCAGCTTACACTGAACTGAGGTCAGGGTAGAAGAACTTGCCCTTGCTGTGTGCTGCACGGGTCTTAGAATTGAAACTTGCCTTGCTAGTTGTGAAAGCTCTGGCAGTAGGCCACTGGAGAACTCTGATGGATCCTGGCTTTGTATAAATGGTTCCTCTCTGGGATGTGAAGGGCCCTGGAGAACACAGATTCCATCCATGCGACTAACATCTGAGCTTTCCCAGAAGCCCACGAAGATTACACAGAATCAGAGTCTGGTCTTTATCTTGAAAGGCAATTTGAGTGCTGCTGGACATTCCAAACTGAAAGTGTACATGGAAAAATAACATTGGCACTATAAATTCCTTTCTGCTTTGAAATATGTTGTGTATTAGAAACAGAGAGGTGGTGTTTATGGTGTAACTCAGGGCAATGGGATGGAGTTATGCATTGAGAGCTAAATGATAGGGCATTGAGCAAACAGATCTCTAAAGTGAGATGTTTTAAAGGATCAAAAAATTTTAATAATTATGTAAATCTCCCCTCCCACCCCCCAAGTAGGAACTCAGATTGACCTCTCATGGTTCTCTGTGCCCTCCAGAGATGCAGGAGGAAAGGGGGCTGCATCCCTAAAAACAGCAAGACTCCAACAACTAAAAGTCCTTTGACTTTCCAAGCTTCTTGGATCCCTAACAGGACAGTCAGTGGGGATTATGTTGTTTCTCTCCCAGACGCCGGAAAAACCCCAGCCCGGATGCAAGGCAGCTGAGGGTCTTCAAATTTCATAAGGAAGGTTATCATTATGTATAAGATGATTGCTCCAAACTGGGCCTGAGCATGGAAAAATAATACTGCTGTTCAAACTCCACTCTGCTCTGAAAATGTGTATGTGTGTGTGAGGAGCAGGGAGGTCGTTTAACTAGCTGAGGGCTGTTTTCACCGAGTCCAGACAAGGGTTAAGGTAAAATGGTAGCAGGGGAGATTCAGGATGGATACAAAGCAGAACTTTTGCCACTGAGTGTTGATATACACTCAGGCTGCTGAGAGATCCTGTGCCCTGGAGCTGTTTAAAAGTAGGTTGCTTTCTTATCTGACAAGGACAGTTTAGGTTTCCAGACTTTGGCTTGGAGAAGGGTTGCATTCCTAGGATGAGGATGTGAAATGCATTGTTTGAAAAAACTCTTTTCGTAGCTCTCACTCTCCTTAGGGAATCCAAGGCTGAGTTACACTTCTGGGTTTCCTGTGCCTATTTTTTTCAGCCCTCATCTCAGGATTTCTGCCGAGGTGAGGATTTGTTATGGAAAAGGAAGTGGAGGAACAGCGAAGCAGGCGGGGAAGCCAGATAACCTAGTTCCCTAGGATTGGGTGTAAATCAAGAGTCTAGAGCCTCTGAGGTTTGTTGTTGATGCCAAATGGGCAGAAAGAGGACTGAGAATCAGAAGGAAAGGAACAGATTCAAACTCAGATTCTGCCATTTCCCAGCAAAAACCCGTATGTAAGTTGCTACTTCCCTGAGCTTCATTTTCCTTATTTGTCAAGTGAGGACATTGCTCTCTGCACTGCGTACATACTGGGGCTGTCTGAGGATCGGGTGAAGTCATGTCTGTGAAAGCACTCCTTTAAACTATGAAATATTATATGTGCCATTGTTAAAAAAAAAAAAACACAGGCAAAGAAGAACCTTATTTTGGTTATTAACCCCAACTTCCTCTTTACTCAACTTGACTTTTCAGCTCATCCATGGAAGAGTCACGGAATGATTTTAACTTAAAAAAAAAAATCTCTTTTCTTCCTCTGAAGGAAGGGCTAAGAAACAGTGACACAAAGATGGGCTTCAGCGGGAAAAGGATGGAAAGGAAAATAATGTAGATAATTCTCCATAGGGAAGCAAGACTTTTGTTCCCCCCGACTGACTCTTTCCCACTAAGTCTACATCTGTTCTGTTTGCTACATAAACACACACACTTTATTGTCAACAAAGCACGTAGATACATATAAATAGTCTAGCTCACCAGGTAGGAGCTTGGGCAGTTTAAGTGTTTTGTGCATTAATTCTTGTGTATGGACATTGGGGAAATTATAGTACCTATCCCATAAAGCTCTTTTGAGAAATGAAATAATAAATGTAAAGTTCTTAGAAGAATGCCTGCATACAGTAAGCCATCAGTAAGTTATTCTTTCATGATATTTTATGTTCACAACCCTGTGAGTGGTCAGTTCATATCATCCTTCACTTTATAGACAGAAAAGTGAGTGACTCGTTGAAGGTGACTCTGCTCACAAGGAGTTTGAACTTGGATCATCCTCCACTAAAGTCCATCACAGAACAGCACCTAGAGGCAGGTAGTGTTAGGACCCAGCCCACAGAGGGAACAGTCTCTTAGGGGTCAGGTGACCTGATATCTTTAAATCACTTGTAAAGATGGTATTCATGCCTTTGTGGTTACAATTCCATAGGGTAATTCTTAAGCAAACTAGGACTCTTGAATCATGAGCTAAATTCAGGAAGAAGCCAAATGAAATTCTCTATACAGCTGTCTGGACATTAAGACTATTCTGCTTTTAATAAAACCAGAGTATTTCTGTTGCCTACAAGATTTCCTCTGTATTGATTTTTTTTTTAATTAAGCCTTTATGACAACATATGTCAATGGATTTCTCTATTATGGACAGATTGACCAGTAACAAGACATCTTATTTTAAAGATTAGGTCCTAAAATGGATACTTAAGCTAAATGTGTACATACTATGGCTCCACAGTATACAACGTTCAGTTGTTTGGTGAGGTATAATTTCTATAAAATTCAGGGATTGTCAAGCTTAATTATTGATGCAGCAGATAATTTTGGCCTGTCTTTCAATGTATGACGGTCTTTTCTGAGAACTGACCACCCTGTGAGCGTGATGGAGCAGTATTTGTATTACATGACCCACTGCCCTCCACGGTTTAGAGATGGAGGATAAATACATGAAACACACCTGACCCCTCAAATTCTTCATCTCAGGATTCCAGAACTGGGCTTCAGTAAAACTAGTCAGTCTCTTGTGTTCACCTGAAATGAAGAGAGATAATTTGAGAGCTAAGATATCATTTTAGGACAATCAACTTCAATAATGTGTGGAAAGTAGTAGAAAAGTCTGCTCTACCTAAAAGAATATGTTAAAGCAAGATGTGTAGAGATGAGGAGAGAGACGAATGAATAAATGAGAGAGGAAGGAAGGGAGGGAAGGGGAGAGAGACAGAGAAAGAGAGGAAGGGAGAAGGAGAAGGAGAAAAACAGAAGGAAAAGAAGAAGAGGAGGAGGAAGAGAAGAGAAAAGACAAAACAGCTAACTAGGCATTAGGTTACTGGTGGCTAATTTCTGGTTTTAATTCCTTGCTAATCTTAAATGTACCAACTGGGTTTGGTTTCTGTGAATTCTGGTATAGCCTTTTAAGGGGTGTATGTGTGTGTACTTCTTAAACTAAGTTATTTATGCTCCTTTTACTTCCATCCTTTATTTTACTTCCTAAGTCACCATAAAGGTGTCCAACCCTTGCACATTTGGAGATGAAATACTACAGTCATTTCAATTCTTAACACTTGTATTTACTTGAACCTTGGTTTGTAGACTAGGAAAGATCTTGAAAAATAATCTTGCACATTTCCTTACTTCTAATTAATACTGCATCTCGACCATTCCAGATAATTCTATCTTATTTTTTAGTACAGTCCAGGTAGTGGAATTCTGTACTGTTTGTCAGTAACTCCTTCCTAGTGCAAAACAGTCTTTACAATGTGGATGTGTTACCTCCCGTGGAACATAAATCATTCTGATTCCAGTGACTCATGTCTCCCAAGCCAGTCCAGGGGGCAAAATCTGTTCACAAAAGAGTAACAAAATAGTATTTCTCCACATCTGTTCCCACAATTTTAGGAATTCCAGCTTTACTCAAAACTCTGTCACATAGTTCTGAGAATCTCCAGGAAATTTTTGTCTGTGTATTCTGTGAATTACTCCTCTCGGCTTTGAAGTGGTGTTTGCCATTTTCTTTCCTTTCTGCTGTGGCTTTGGGCAGCCATGGCTGTTGTCAAGTTTGAAGGAGTGTGCCCCTCCCCGCAAACCAGATGTCTTCCAGAGTGGAGGCTCAACTCTGATGAGTCCTCCTAAGGCTTTCAGTGTCCCTCAAATATTTCAGTAAAATTTTGCTTTCAGCTTTTCCTTGCTCTGTTTTTGGTAGCATCTTCTTAGAGTTCAAGGTTAGATCCCCGATTTGCCTATGTGTCCATCACCTGAGTGATAGACATGGTATTTTTCTTAGAGCTTCTCCTCACCTTTTGACATGGCTTGGTTTCACTTGGGACTGTCTTTTGTCCTCTGGTTCTTTCTTCACTCAGAAAATTCTTCCCAAAAGTCTCCTTGGTCTGCGTACCCATAGACTCTTGACAGGGCTAGCCCTCATTCCTCACAGAGACGCCAGTGTGTCTGAGTTTTGGAGTCGGCATCACTGGCCCTGGCTGGATTCCTAGCCATACATGTACACGGACAGCCAACCAGCCCTGACTATGGGGTGGCACCGCCTTAAGACCTGGTGTTTGAGGACATATACGGTATCTGTCCTTTGTTAGTATTCGGCTTTATGAAATCATTAAACTGCTTCCCACATTTGACCTGTAGTCTCACCAAATCTGTGAAATTATAGGTCATGCTATCAGTGCATTCTTCATGGTAATGCCAAAGAGGTAAATGATTGCAGGCCTAGATATTTGGGGGGACTCTAGGACTATCCCTAAAACCAGATGTCTGCAGCTGTCTCAGGCAAGCACCCAGGAAAGTGCCTAATAAACGCTCAATATATACTTATTGAGTTGAGCTGAGTGTCCTGGCCTTAGTCACCATCAGACCTAACTTTAGGTTTTCTAAGTTCCTTTAAGTCTTCTTAATAGGTTTGTCTCTGTATTGTTTCTTCTCTTTGCAAAATAACCCTAGTTCTCGTGTTTTCTCTTAAGTCTTCTTTTCTACCTTTAATCATGTTTGTGGCTGCCCTCTGAACCGTCTCCAGGTTCTCCATGACTTCCTCCATCTGGGAAGCACAGATCTGAAAGGCCAGTTTCTTTTCTTTTTTTTAATTTTGATTTTTATGGGGGGGGCAACTAGGTGTATTTTTATTTATTTATTTATTAATGGAGGTACTGGGGATTGAACCGAGGACCTCGTGGATGCTAAGCACACGCTCTACCATTGATCTGTATCCTCCCCCCATTGAAAGCCCAGCTTCTGATTGAACTTAAGGATCCCTAGGAACTTAACACTGGCAACTTGACTCTTCATGGCCATTCCAGTTGAAAGTCTTGCCTCCCTGTTCCTCTTATGAATTAACCCCCACTCCAGACTTACTCTGGGAATGTCCTTCCATGATTCCTTTTCACTTTCCTTTTCCTGTTCGTTCCATCTCTTTTCTTGCTTCCCTTGGGGGCTGTGCAATCCCAGACTACTTGCCAGAGAACAGGCAGGGAAGAGATGCTGATAGCTTAAGAGCCCAGAGACCGGAGTCTCTTTACTAGGAGGCCCTCTGGCAAAGGTGGATCTGGTCTTCTTAGTCACTCTCTTGCCATCTACCTTCTTCTCCGGATTTCCTGACCTTGAGTCTCTGCTTACTCTGCACTCCCTGTACTCACAGAGAATCCAGACCTTCAGGACAGACCAAGGCTGTGCTTGGTAAGGAATGATCCAGACTCAAAGGGTAAAGGCCAAGAGCCTTGATGGATGGAGAGGAGAATTAGTTACTCATTTATAGAGCCGAGGGAAAGATTTCTCCCTCTCACCTACATTCCCCTTTCACACCATCTATGGTCTTGGCCATGGATAGGAAAAAAAGAAAAAAAGAGAAAAAAGGGAAAAAAATTTCAAAATAATTTAGAACCCCTTGTAAATGCTTGTGTTTTCATTTAGCAGCATGAATCAGGGCAGCAACAGACCCTCAGAGGAGGCAGCAAACAACTGGGAATTAAGTGGAAAAAAATAGGAATCCTAGACTCTCAAACTGTCCAGTTTTTTTTTTTTTTTGGTGGGGGAGGTGGGGGTGGAGGGATTAAATCAAATCTTTTTGGGGGAGGGTTCAGCGCTAGCTTTTCATGGATAAAACACTAAAGATCAACTCCATGTGTGTGACCCAACTGTCCTGGAAGCTACAATCAGAAGCGAATCCAAACCCTAAGTTGTGCTTATAGTTTCAGCTCAAGTAAGAAAAATGAGGTGGGGGGGCCTCGCGGGGTGGGGACCAGGTCTTAGATGGTGAGGGGGGCTTAGGGATGGATGCGGTAGGAATAAGGCGGAAGGGAGCTATGTCTTTAAGTCTGTCCTATGGTTATACATATTTTTTCTTCTATGAATGGGTTTTGCTGTAAATTATAGCTTTGCCCGTGGTCCCTTGGGTCAAAAGAAATAGTCTCTAAACAGAAAACAGCTCTGATTGGTGACTTTCCTTCTTCCCTCCCCAACCCCCTTTCTAATTGAAACCAAATGTGCAATATATTGGATGCTGGGATCCCTGGCGCTTTCCCAGGAATCCTCAGAATGTGAGGTTTCTCTCAAAGGCATCTTGCATCAGCCTGTGGATGTATGCCTACCGCCGGGCTCCTCCACCGGCAAAGTGGAAAAAGAAGCGTTTCACAACAAAGTCTTCTTTTTGGGTTGGGGGAACGCAGTGGATTATAGCTCTGTTTTCTTCTTTCCAAAACTGTGCACTCCTGGATGAACGTAAGTTATGTGTTTTAGCTTTTTTTTTTTTTTTCCTTCATTTTTTTTTTTTTTCTTTTCCGAAAACGAAAGCTCTGGATATCCTTCTCCTGGTGTCTCAGAAAAAGTTTTGAAAAGGAGGCAGAAGGGGGTTTCAAGTCAGGCGAGGAACGGAAGGGAATGGGGCACCGTAGGCTCGAGAAATCCATGATCTTAGGTTTCTGGGGGGAGGCTGGATGCATGTTATGTAGAGAAGAAGAAAGCGCTGCTAACCAAAGAAGACTGAAGCAAAGTAAACGAACCCATAGCAGCTGCAAGATACAACAAACAGCATTCGCTGAGTTGAAACTGTTGGCAGTCAAGACAGGCCGATCGCAGAGCTGGTTTCAGGGATGGGGAAGCCAGAGCAGGGAGCTGGGTTTTCGGCATTCAGCGGCGGTGTTTAAGGTCCTGAGTTTTGGAGAGGACACCTTTTTGTAATTTTAATTTTTCGGGGAAGTTGCCGACTTAACTGTGAGACGGACAGCTTTGGGTGAGGATTGGGGCGGCCGGGCGGGGGGCTGGGTGGACAGGGTATTTTTCAGTTGGGGACGAGCCTCACTTCCCCACCTCGCAGGCCTGGGTACCTTTCCCTTTGTTATCGAACGACTTGGGACTGTTTGCAGTTGGGACCTCTGAGTCCTGGCTGAAGTTCAAGACTCCCATCCAAGGGGAAAGAGAATTTTTCCAAGCGGCTGAAAGTCTCAGGCCAGCCATTTGAGGCGGGAGCTCGCACGGTTCAAGCCAGGAGGGGTGCAGCACCATTTTGCTGACTGCTGGCCATCTGCATCTGGCCCTGGAGGAACGGCAGAGGCAGAGTCTGCGAAGGGCCTTAGAGATCTCCTCAGACCCTCTCATTTCACAGATGGTGGATGTGGTAGAGCGGCGACTGACACGTTCAGGGTCACACACACAGCACGTTAATAGCAGAGCTGAACAAGAAAGCAGGGTTCTCTTTGCTGCTAATCCAGCGCTCTTTCCACCCCATACCTCCGTGTTTTTGTGTTCATTTCTCTTGAGGCTGTGGTAACAGAGGCTGTTTAACTAACAAGTCACCACGAAGACGTGAGGTATCAGCAAAGGAGGATGCTAAGGGTGGTTCATCGGCTAATGGCATCCATGGCGATACTTGGTGGCCTGTGTAAAACTTAAAAAGCGACCATTTGGGTACTTGCTGTGCACCAGGCTCCGTGCTCAGGGCTTTACATACATCATTTGATTGACTCTCCGAGTCCCTAAGGCATTATTCCTGTTTTATGAATAAGGGGATTAAAGCTTAGAGACGTAGAATGAGTTGCTTAAGGAGCTGCAGCTAATAAGGTTGAAACTCTCGTAGGTCTGACCCTAAACTCTGTGCTCTGAGTCACTCGGCAATGACCCTCCCCTCCCCCACTCCATACACACATTTGATGACTTTCTGAGTCAAACTCCGTGTTTCCCTCGGTGACGAGGTGGCCACGGTGTCAGGCCAGGGGAGCAGCGCGGATCCTCTCTGGGAGGCGACCTCCACACTCGGATGAGTATTTATCTGGCTGCCAGAAAGGGACTGTGGTGGGCAGCTCTGTGCATTTGTTCTGGGTGCTTGGTAGGTAGGTGCCTACCTTTCTTGTGCAAAGAGCCTGGGATTTAGAGTCTGAAGTCCCAAGCGCAAGTTCTGGCTCTGCCTTTCAGCACTTGGCAAAGCTGCTTTCCCTTCCTGCGTCTCAGCCTCTGTGTTTATTACGTTGAAATAACAGTAACACTTTCTGTGTTATTGTTCAGGAGATACTGGACATGAATGCGTCCCGAAGGCTGTGAAGGGCTTACAGGACCGGTTCTCGGGACGGTGATCACTGAAGGCGGGAACGTAATGTCAGGTGGCCTCTGCCATGCTGGGTCTGGCAGGCAGTGCCAGTGCTGGCAAGAGGGCGGTTGCGTTGGGCTGTAAACTCTAAAATGAGTGGCTTGGGTCTCGGTGCTCATCTCTTTTGAATGGAAGCAGCCCTCTACACGGGGAATATTCCTGGCTTTTCTTTCTGAAACTTGCCTCTGGTGGCCTGGCTTGGCCATGATTCCCTACCCAATGAGCTCAGTGGAGGCTGAAGGACGCCTTGCTGTTCAGGCATCCCTTGGCTGGGTCTGCGCTGTCTCCGAACAAGAAAGGGTTAGTCGGGATCAGTTCTCTGGTCTCTCCTCAAAGGACATGGCTTTTGAGGGGCTTCACATTTAGCTGAGGGTAGATCCTTGACCCTGGGCCTTCTTGTCACCAGAGGCACATCTCACCCCATCCTTCACCACATGTTCCTCCTCATAAATTCTCCTCCTGCCTCTGGTCAGAAGGCATGCAGCTGCTCCTGGGGGTGGGGGCTGAGGCCCAGGAGGTAGCGGGGGCCTCTACCTCCGCTTCTGCTGAAGAGCTGTTTGCTTTATAAACACCAAAGATAAGGGAAGTGGGGAATTTCCAGATTCTTTTTCTTAGACTCTTCAAGTTGAAACTCCCAACGGTATCCATGTCTGTGACATAATGGAAAAAATACACAGTGGTCTCTTCCTCTGGTTCCTGGAACAGAGCTCTGAGACCCTCGTCATTTCCTAAGTGAGAAAGAACACTAGGAGCATCTTTTGTTCTAACTTTTGGTCTTTGACGCTCCACTCCTGGCACAGAGCTCTTAATTCCCTCGGAATTTCCTAGGTGACAGGAGTGTCTTCTATTCTAATAAAGTGACTCTGGGTGGGCTCCTGGGTAGGGGCTGGTCCCCAGAAAGACCAAGCCATGATTAGAAACTTGGAATTTTTGGCCTCACTTCCTATCTTCCAGGAGGGGGAACAGAGCTGGAACCTGTGTTGATGATCAGTCATGCCTATGTGATGAAAATCCCCAAAGTAGGAGGTTTAGGGAGCTTCTGGATTGGTGAACATATGTCGTGCTGGGAGGGTGGTGCACCCCAACTCCACAGGGACACAAGCTCCTGGGCTCAGGACCCTCCCAGACCTCCCTCTATGTATCTCTTTGTCTGGCTGTTCATCTGTGTCCTTTATTATATAATAAACTGGTACATGTAAGTGTTTCCCTGAGTTCTGTGAGCTGGTCTAGCAAATGATTGAATCCAAGGTGGTTGGAGGGCTCATGGGAACTGCTGATTTGTAGCCAAGTTGGAAAGAAGTTGTGGGTAACTTGGGGACCTGCTATTTGTAATTGGTGTCTGCACTGGGGGGACAGTCTTTAGGGTCTGAGCCCTTAACCTGTGGGCTCTGCACTAACTTCAGGCAGGGAGTATCAGAATTGCTTGATATGGAAGCCCACATATCTGGTGTCAGAAATATTCTGAGTGTGTGAGTAGAGAAAAACAGTGAGTTTTTCCTAGACAATGTCCAAGCACCAGTGGGAGTGTCAGCCCGAGGAGTCTCAGTGCTCCCCACTGTCCCCTAGCCTCTCTGTTCACACACTGTTTTCTTTCCCTTCCTATGTAGTCACTTCCAACACTTTAAGTCGTATGAATTACCCATCACATGTCACAAATCTAGTTCAGACCTTTCCGTATGATTGCATTTTCAATAGACACATTAAAAATTAGAGTGTAGCCCCACCCCCACCCCGGTATATTAACTTCACACCGTTTTAAATTAACATTACCTCTCATGTACTTCTTTCCAAGTTCCTTTATAAGATCGACTTTCAGACACTTTACATCACCCACACCTCAAATACACCATGCAAACATATTTTTCATGGGCATCCAGAAAGCTAACACCCCTCTAAAAGTGGGCTTCCACAGACCTGCTGACGTTGTGTGCCAGCTGACATAAATGGTGGCCTGGCCACAACGCAGATTCTTTATACCCCTTGCGTTGTTTGAAGCCAAGCAACATAAGAATCAACTCTCTCCCAACAGTGACTACTCAGTCCAGACACGTGTCCCACATCCCCAGGCATCCCAGAGCCTCTCTGAATTAGCAACCATCTACAACGAGGCTCTCGCCACTAAATTAGAAACCTTGGGTAGACCTTAAGGGTCTCCAGATCAATTAAATACGAGTATCTGAGTACTTTGAAGTGTTTCCCATGTGATTCTAACCTGAAACTTCGCTGATATGTCTCCAAGTTTGTTACCTCAGTCGTTTCTCAGCACGAAGTAAGTGAAGGGTTGGTAGAAAAACCATCCATGGTCATATTCCACCCCCCACCCCACCTCTCCATTGTCCTGTGAAGAATTTACCTGTCAGTGCCTCCTTCCCCTGGTTGGCTTCTTGGAGTTTTGTCGAGACCTCCTCATAATGTCCACAACCTGCCTTTTCCTCTTAAGTGGAAGCTTGTCCAGGCCGCAGACTCTTTCCGATGTGAAGTCAGACAGACCTGATTTCCAGTCTGCACTCACTGGTTGTGGGCAAAAGATCTGAATGGACAGCTCACCAAAGAAGATATACAAATGGCAGGTAAACATATGAAACAGTGTTCGACACTATCTATCATTTGGGAATTGCAAATTAAAACAACAGTGAGTTACCACCGCACGTCTATTAGAATGGTCAAAATCCAGAACACTGACAATACCAAATGCTGGTGCTGATACAGAGCAACATGAACTCTCATTCATTGCTGTTGGAAATGGGAAATAGTAGAGCCACTTTGTAAGATAGTTTGGCAGATTTTTACAGAACTCAACATATTCTTATATATGATCCAGAAATCATGCTCCTTGGTATTTACCCAAACAGATCGACAACTTATGTTCACACAAAAAACCTTCACACATATATCTAGGTATACCCTAAAATTAGGTTCCTGGACCCAATTTCCACATGCGTGTTGTATGGGGGGGGGCTCTGCCCCCACCCCCCGCCCCACAACACCAAACAATTCTCTGGACAATAGCTGGGTGTCCTACAATTCAAATGGATTCTGACACTGTCTACCCAGAGATAGCATCAGATTCCACATGTTAAGGGTTCAGTCCCACAAGATCGCCCCCAAGGCCCCACTTCAGAGGCCAGTTGTAAGCCCAGGCTGTTACCTGTGCTTCTGACTATAAATTAGAGGCTTCTGTGCTATCAATGAGAGGCTCCGAAGACCCCTTCCTCTGCTTTGACTAATTTGCTAGAGTAGCTCATAGAACTCAGAGAAACATTTTATTTACTAGATGACTGGTTTATCATAAAAGGATGTAACTCAGGGACAGCCAGATGGAGAGATGCATAGGGCAAGGTACTGGGAAAGGGTGAGGAGCTGTTATGCCCTCTCTAGGCACCACTCGCCCCTAATCTCCATGTACCCATCAACCTGAAAGTTCTCTGAACCCTCTCCTCAGTTTTTATGGAGGCTTCATTACACAGGCATGATTGATTAAATCATTGGCAATTGGTGATTGATTCAACCTCCAGCCCCTCTTGTCCTGGGACGTCAGAAATGTGGTACTGAAAGTTACAATCCTCTAATCACAAGATTGGTTTCCCTGGCAACCAGCTCCCATCCTTAGGTGGGGTCCTAGGGTTACCTCAATCTAACAAAGGGCACCTTTATGGCTCCCATCTCTTAGGAAATTCCTAGGGTTTTGGGAGCTCTGTGAGCCTGCATCTGTGGATGAAGACCAAATATATATAAGAAATATATTTTGGTCCTCTAAATGACCAGATATATATTTCTTATAAACTCCAGTATCACAACACTTCTTATGCTATAGTTCTTTTGCGACTATAAAGCCAAAGCAAATTGATAGATGAAATCAAACATAGCTATAAACTCAGTAAAATAATAAGCCATTATTCTAATACGTGAGATGATGTGGTTTGTTAAAACTAACCACTTCCAAAAGGGGACACATGTGGCATTGAGACCTGGTCTATGTTTAATTTGGGTCTGTTGTTTAAACAAAATTAATACTCATGCAGAAAATGCCTATTGGAGTAAGTGTGTTAAACAGATTGTTAGTAATAGCCTCAAGGGTTTATCTGTTTCGGAAGATCAGATCTCATACTTAACCAAAGCTCTGCTAGTAGGCAATGGTCAAATGTTAGTTTTAATGAGGTACCATCTGATAATTTGGTAAATTGTCTATTCACTCGAAGATAAGGTTAGCATCGGGTGACAATGAAACTGCCACAAAATGGGTATCTAATCTGATTGCTGATAGAATTAGTGACAGAACCGCTGTGCTTGGGTTTATGCCTCAGGTTTCTGCTTTTAAGCCGGGAACCGTTGGTATGGAAAGAGTCAGAGTCCGCATCACACATCTGCTCCCCGGGGGATCACGGCACTGACCCCACTGGCTGAGTAGATTAAACTGCCCCACGCCACCTGGTGACTCAGCCCTCCCACTGCTTCCTCTGTCTCTAGATCACTTCTTGACTTGATCCGGCTTTCCTTTGGCATTTGGACAATTGTAAACACAAGTGAAAGGGCAGGCACTGGAATTGCATGACAGTGCTTGGTCACCACTAGTATCAAAAATTCCAAATTACAGAGTCAAAGATTTAAAATTTTAGAAGTTCTAGAACTGTCGTGGACCTAAAGAATACATTTACACTTAGAGGCACTCTGCTTTAAAGCTACATTCAAGCTACATTTTCCCCCCCTCAGGAAAACCTTTGTGATCTGCCCTCTTTCTTTTAAATTTCATTAATAATGAAAAGTAACTATCCTGGTGACTTAGTGATGAGTGCCTATTGTGTACCAAGATTTATGTTAAGCGCTGTATGTACATAATCTCATTGAAGCTTTCTAAGAATTGTGTGAAGTGGGTAGAGTTAAACTGCACTCAATGGTGCCTCTAGGACCTGGATGGTTTTTTCTCCACCCTTGTATCTGGAGGGCTCACTCCGGGGCTAAATGGTTGTTGAATAATTCAAAGAATGAATGAAGGAAAGAACAATTGTCAATAGAGAATACGTTCTTGGAAAGAATATTCTTTTGGCCAGACCTTTGGAAAATTTAGAGATACATGTTTAAATATCACTTAATATACTCGGTCTAGACTCTCCTGGAGGCCAAGCACGGCCAGGGGAGCCTGTGAGAAGGTGGCAGAAAGCACAGCTCTGTCAATGAAAAAAAGAACGCAGACCTGCCAGGTGCCCCAGAAGATTGATAGAATCAATCTTCTCCTTTCCTAAAACTAAGATCAACTGGACTAGGAAGGCTTAAGAAGCCTTTGAGGCCCAGAAAAGGGTTAATTTTCCTAGTGTTTTGTAGGCATGAAATTTTCTGCTTAACTCATGATTCTGAGGTCAATATAGATTTATTCCTTTATTCAGCAAAAGTTTTTTTTTTTTTTTTTGAGTGATTACTAAGTGCCTTGAATGTCATCAGACACGGTCTTTTCTTGTGTTTATTATCGGTTAGAAAATTCAGGAAATGATAAAGGAAATGGGGGGCTAGTTGCTCAGTGCCTGCAAGCACGAGAGTGTGGGGACGGGGCTGGATTGTCAGGGGACTGGAACTGGATCCTGGAGGTGGAATAAGACTTGGATAGAATCAGAAAGGCAGGAAGCAAAGAGCAGGAAGCCCAGAGGCTTGGCAGTCAGTCAGACTGCCTATGACCAGCCAGCTCTGGACAGTGAGGTGGTGGGAAATTTGCACTGGGGAGCCCAGAGAAATAGCCTTGCATATCTGTGTTTTACTACATTAAGGAGAGCTTCAGATTGTGGAGTTTTGAACATTTGCTTTTATCTTAAGGCAGGTGAAGTGTTTTAAGATTTAACTGCAGCACGTAAGGAAAATTGCAGGGAGAAGGAGTTAAGTCAGGGAGACCCGTTAGAAGGCTGCTCTCAGTCCTCCAGATGTGAAGTGACTGGGTTTGGACCACGGTGGTGGAAGGAATGAGCAAGGACCAGCTAGAGCTGCTGCGTATGTAACCTGAAGGACCCTGGTGAGATAGCATTTCTACTCACCATGCGGCAGAAGCAGAGTGAAGCTCACACGTCTGCTGTGGACTATGTGAGGACCTGGAAACCCGTTTTCCCACAAGAACTCCAGGCTGGAGACGAGTCCTTTAAGCTTATAACCAGGATCCCAAGTCAAAATTTCTCAAATGGCTGTTTCCCCCTTTGATGGGTCTGGATGAGACTGGGGCTCTTGGTTATTTCTCTTTCCTTCTCTGTCTCTCATCGCTCCCCCCAACCCTGTTCCCACAGCGAGGACCCCTCCGTATTTGACACTTCTGCTTGGAAACTACTAAGGAAATCTTGCTAATTGGACAAAGCTGGTGCTTCCCAAAGTACAATCCTTGGAAACCTGTGGATTTTTAAATAGAGAACAACAGGGGCGGAGCAAGGACCAGAGTCCTGTGGCCAAATAAGTCTGGGAAATGCTTACAGAATTAAACAGGTTTCCTTCCTGCAGGACTTCCCAAGGTCTTCAGTGTGGCAGTAAGCATCCTGACCATCCAAGAGTGGTGTAGCTTCTAGTTCTCTGCAGGCTTTTTGGACCATGGAACTCTCTTTTTAAAGAAGCATCTTGAGGGGAGAGGGCTCTAAAGCATATATTTTAAGAAATGAGAGACGAGGGAGTTTGTCTTAAAAATAAGTCTCTTGCACTAAAGGCTGGTAATTTAATGGAAAGAAACAAGAGGCTGGAATTTTGGTCTGGGGTCTACTGCTAACTGGTCACCTCGTCACTGAACTTCTCTGAGTCTGTTTGCACAGAGTTTTTATTAATGCTAGATGAATTCTTAAATTCTTTCAGCTCCAAAAGTCTGTGATCACATGCATATTCGGGACAGGAAAATAATCTGATTTTCCTACTCTGTAATGACACTGGTGGTGGAGAAAGTGGTGGGAAAAGTGAGGGCAGAAGGATGGTGACAACAAGGTGAATAAGATGTGGTTTGAACCCCTCAGCTGATTGTCTGGCGGGACTGATGCAGCAGAGAGCCGTGACGTTTCTCGTTTGCCCTCAGGCTTCTCTGAATCCAACCATGTCCTATGGTGCACGTGCAACTATCTCAGTTACTATGGCAACGCTCATCCCCAAAAGTTGCTTAATCCATCTAGTCTCAGTTTTGCCGATGAGCAGCTCTGAGACCTTGGATAAGTCAGTTAGCCCTCTGGGCCTGAGTTTCCTTCATCCGTGGACTAAGGGGGCTGGGTTAGATCAGGGAGTCCTCATGCTGTGTGAGGAGGAACTGCTTTTCAGTTGTCCTGAGTCCTGCCCAGAGGGTGATAGGGGAAGCAGAGACATCCTCCCCTCATTCAGGGCAGGAGAGCCTCAGAGTCCAGTCTGCAGTTTTCTTCTCTTCCTTCTTCCCAGATCATCTCATCTGCCTCAGGCCTCAATTGTTTGCCTTTATGTGCTTGACGTTCAAATGTGTATCTCTAACACCAAACTCTCTCTTTATGTATTTATTTATTTATATTGAAGTTATAATTGCTAAGCAATATTATATAAGTTACAGGTATATAATATAGTGATTCACAATGTTTAAAGGTTATATTCCATTTATACTTATTATAAAATATTGGCTATATTCCCCATGTTATACAATATATCCTTGTAGCTTATTTTATACCTAATCATCTGCCCCTCTTAATCCCCTACCTCTGTGTTTCCCCTCCCCCGCTCCTCACTGGTAACCACGAGTTTGTTCTCTGTGAGTCTGCTTCTTTTCTGTTATATTCACTAATTTGGTGTAATTTTTAGATTCTATATATAAGTGATATCATACAGTAGTTATCTTTCTGTCGGACTTATTTCATTTAGCATAATGCCCTCCAAGTCCATCCATGATGCTGCAAATGGCAAAATTCTGTTCTTTTTTATGGCTGAGTAATATCCCATAGTATGTATGTGTGTGTGTTTGTGTGTGTGTGTGTGTGTGTGTATCACATCTTCTTTATCTGTTCATCTGTTGTTGGAACCAAACTCTCTCTTGAACGCCAGACTCAGATTTCTACCCCTCTGCTTGGTGTATTTACCTGTTTCCATTGAAAGGAAACCAAATTCGTCATGTTCAACACCAAACTCGTGATCTTTGCTTATGAACTGATTTCTCTTCCAGTTTCCCCAGATTTCATCAATACATGAGGATGGGCTCCTGGTCTCCTGCAGCCGGGGAACACGGGCTTCCTTGACTCCTTCCTTCTCCCCTGTGACAGCCAGTTGCTGGCTGATCCTCTCTCCTCTCCACATGATTATTATCACACCTCCATATTCTTTCTTTTCCCTTCCCGATGTCACTGTTCTAGGTCAGGCTCCCTTTGGCCACTCTGCCCCCTCTCCTCCAGAGCCTCCCACATGCCAGCTTAAGTCTTGTAGAGCCTCCCTCCACCTCCCATCCCTCTCTTCCAAAGCTCTTCCTGGGTCACCCATGCTCACTTCCTGCCAGCACCCACAGCCTCAACCACCTTCCAGCTCTAGCGTCAGTTTCTGAGGTGTTCCTGTCCTCCAGCCCCTATTTGTTGATTGTCTTATTCCATAACTTGTCTATTTAAATTGTTCCCTTTTCTTAGACTTTTATTTATTTTTTTCTAATCAACAACAGTTTTTTAAAATTAATTTTTCAGATTCTGTCACATTATTGAAAAAGTTCGCTGGAATCTAAGTGTTTAATGGACATCACATGTCTTAATGCATCTTTCTTTTCTTCAGTGCAGTTTTACTATCTGCCGACATTATATTTTTCCAATAGATGTAAAATCTTTTGTACAGTTTCCCATTTCTCACTATTTTGAATTAAATGATAATGAACGTCCTTATGCATACAGCTAGCTTCTTTGATTGAATTATTTATTTTCTTATGATAACTTCTCATGTATAGAATAACTGGGCCAAAGAGGACGAGCTTTTATAGGCTTTGATAAGTATTGACAGATAAGAGTTCCCATTTATGTAACTGTTAGCAATGTGAGTGAATTCCACTTTGACCACTACTTAACAGCATTGAATTGGGTTATATCATCTGTTAATTAATGTATACAGTGATAACATTATTTTAGACATATCTGATATTTCAACTATTCCTTTTTTTTTTAAATGAAGTATAGTTGATTTACAATGTTGCGTTAGTTTCAGGTGTACAGCAAAGTGATTCAGTTTATTTATATATATATATGCTTTTCCATTATAGGTGTATTTGTATATTCATATACAAGGCCTTGAATATAGTTCCCTGTGCTATATAGTAGGTTCTTGTTGTTTTATCTATTTTATATATAGTGGTATGTATCTATTGATCCCAAACTCCTAATTTATCCCACCCAACTTCCTTTCCCCTGAGTTTGTTTTCTATGTGTGTAAGTCTGTTTCTGTTTTGTAAATAAATCTATTTGTGCCATTTTTTTTTTAGATTTCACATGTAAGTGATATCATATAATATTTATCTCTGTCCGTCTGACATACTTCACTTAGTATGATAATCTCTAGGTCCATCCACGTTGCTGCTAATGGCATGATTTCATTCCATTCTATGGCTGAGCAGTGTTCTGCGGTATAAATATAACACATCTTCACTATCCAGTCATCTGTCGACGGGCATTTCGATTGCTTCCATGTCTTAGACTTTTATATTTACTTTCCTAGTTATATTTCAAGGGTCAGCTCAGATGATGCCTGCTCCCTCCTTCAAGTCTTCCCTGAACACTCTACTGGCTTGATTTTTCTTCTTTTAGCATCTTATTCTTTCTATTTCATTATCCCACCAACCCAAATATATATATATTATTGTTATATATATAGTTATATCTATTATATCTTATATTCACTTTATCTTCTTCAAGGCCAGGGAACATCTTTTCTTTGTCTTTAGCATTTATAGTATCTGATACATACTAGGGGCTAGAAGTGTTATTGGCTAAATCAATATTAAATTATTAGTCTATTTTGAAAATAATAATGATAAATTAAAATAATCTATTTATCTTAATGATTGGTCTAATCAAATACAAATAAAATAAATAATCTACAAATCCAAAACTAATAAAATATTGGTTCTGGTGTCCTGCCATTCTGCTTTTGTGTCTAGTCTAGATATGGTTCTTTGAAGAATTTTAGTTTTAATTTTTTACAATATTAGGTTAGTAAAATCACTAACTTACAGTTAAGGATAATTTATCTCTCTTGTGAGGCCATTATTATGAAGCCTTGCTGTGTCATGACAGAGCTGGTTTCCTTTCTAGTTGGAGCATCATGTAATGACGTGGTGAAAAACTTGAGCTTTGGCGGGGAGAGTATAGCTCAGTGGTAGAGTGTGTGGTTAGCATGCTCGAGGTCCTGGGTTCAATCCCCAGAACTTCCATTAAAAGAAATTTTTTTTAAACAAATAAACAAACAAACAAACAAACCTAATTGCCCCATCCATAAATAAACTAATAAAAGGAAAAAATGGCAATGGTTAATTTAAAAGACAAACAAACAAACATAAGCTTTGGAGTAGGACAGACCTGCTTTTGAATTCTAACTCTGCCTTTGTTAGCTGTGTTACCTTGGGAAATTAACCTAGTGTCTCCAAACCTTAGTTTCCTCGTCTGTGGATGGAGGTTACAATGCATCTGTAATACGTGAGGTCCTGTAATTCTTGCAAGTGCTGGTTCTACTCCTGGGAATTGTTCACAAGTAAATCTCTCTTCATCCTCACCTGAGCGGTTCTCCCAAACCTGGTGGATTTTCACTAGGTTTATGGGCCTGAAAATGCAAACCACACCAGCCTAGAGCATTTCAGAGGCAGACTGGAAAGTTGAAGCAGAATTGCCAGGAATGTTGATGCCTGTTTTCCTGGCCTGGTGAGGAGGAAAGCAGACTGTGTCTCTCATTTTTTTTTTTTACATTTTTTGTTGATTTATAATCATTTTACAGTGTTGTATCAAATTTCAGTATAGAGCACAATTTTTTCAGTTATAATTCATTGTCACATTTTTTTTTCTCTGTGAGCTATCATAAGATCTTGTATATATTTCCCTGTGCTATACAGTATAATCTTGTTTATCTATTCTACATTTTGAAATCCCAGTCTGTCCCTTCCCACACCCTGCCCCCTTGGCAACCACAAGTTTGTATTCTATGTCTATGACTCTGTTTCTGTTTTATATTTATGTTTTGTTTGTATTTTTTTTTTTTAGATTCCACATATGAGCTATCTCATATGGTATTTTTCTTTCTCTTTCTGGCTCACTTCACTTAGAATGATATTCTCCAGGAACATCCATGTTGCTGCAAATGGTGTCATGTTGTTGTTTTTTATGTCTGAATAGTATTCCATTGTATAAATAAACCATATCTTCTTTATCCAGTCATCTGTTGATGGACTGTGTCTCTCATTTTGAATCAGACAGATGACCAACATCTCATGGGAAAAAGAAAAATTATCTGTCATCTTCTATTGTCCCAGTCTCTGCTAACTCCATACTTACTTAAACACTAGACTCCGGGGTTCCCTGAAAAGCCAGTTCAGTCCAGGACATAAGATCAGTCTCACATATTATTTCTGTTCGCAGAACAATAAACGAGGGAGGCTAGCAATTACTGCACATTGAGCACCTACCATGTGGAAGGCACATTTAATAGAGAATTACAACGATTCTTCTTAATAACTTTGCAAGATAGGTATCATTATCTCCATTTTATAAGTTAGTAGAAGCTGAGCAACAACCAGGATTATAAAGCTGGTGAATCTCAGAGTGAGGAAATGAACTCAGATGGTCTGCATACATTTTAGCATTTGAAGCCTGCAATGTAATTGGACCGAATTAGCCATACGAGGTGAGAGTTTCCTCTTCTATGTCAGGGAAATTGTGCTCTAACAGGGTTAACCTTTGGCACCTTAGTACCACAGGGAAGCAGGTTTCAGAAATCCCGTTTGGGGAACACCTGGACCCTGGTCCTGCTTTCTGCCCCCATGATGAGGTGACACTGATGGTAGTATGTTTCAAGAGAGGTTGATGTTTGTAAACATTCCTGCACAAACAGGCACAGATTATTAGTGCAAGTTTTTCTAGAACAGTGAGGTAAGCCCCAGATATTAAAAGACTGTACCATAGCACAAATTTTGATATTTTCTCAAATTTTGAAGGCTTCAGCTGCCTACCTTGTCAGAGAACTAGAAGCCAGAGGAAAGCTGTACTAAAATACATGTGACATATGTTCTTGCTCTCTGTGGCCACTTTATTCCCGTGAAGTTCTAGATCTTTCACTGAAGAAACTGGCAACTTACAGTAGCCATTCGGCAACCCACGTGGATGCTCTGGCACTATGCAGAGTTATGTATCATTGTATCTATTTGGCGGAATAAGATAAACCTGTGGAAAGGAATGATATAACTACATATGCCAAAATGCAACTCCCCCCAACGTGTATAACAGAAAACCCAAGGTGAATAGGATGCTAATACTTTTTTTTTTAATTAAAAAACCCACTGTGGATGGGAATGTAATTTGGTGCAGCCATTACGGAAAATAGTATGGAGAGTCCTCAAAAAACTAAAAATAGACTTACCATGTGATCCAGCAATCCCACTCCTGGGTGTATATCCAGAGGGGACTCTAATTTGAAAAGAAACATGCACCCCAGTATTCATAGCAGCATTATTTACAGTAGCCAAGACATGGAAAGAACCTAAATGTCCACTGACAGGTAACTGGATAAAGAATTTGTGGTATATTTATGCAATGGAATACTACAGTGATTAAAAAAGAATAAAATAATGCCATTTGCAGCAACATGGATGGACCTGGAGATCATCACTGTAAGTGAAGTAAGCCAGAAGGAGAAAGAAAAATGCCATATGATATCACTTGTATATGGAATCTAAAAAAAAAAAGACACAAATGAACTTATTTATAAAACAGAAACAGACTCACAGACACAGAAAGCAAACTTATGGTTACTAAGGGGGAAAGAGGGTGGGAAGGGATAAATTGGGAGTCTGAGATTTGCAAATACTAACTACTACATATCAAATAGATAAACAAGTTTCTACTGTACAGCACAGGGAAGTATATTTAATATCTCATAGTAACCTATAATGAAAAAGAATATGGAAAGGAATATGTGTATGTATATGTATGACTAAAACATTATGCTATACACCAGAAATTGTAAAGTAATTATACTTCAATAAAAAAATGAAAAAAACCCCTGCACATCCATATCGTTTTATATATGTGTAGGATGCTTCTAGGAGACTACTCTGTTGGTAACTGATAACCAACTGCATCTAAAGAAGGAGAATGACAGTCTGAGGTAGAAGTGAGACCGTATGGAGTAGTGGGTCCAGTCTGGTCTGGGGAGTCCTGGGATTTCTTGAGACCCTTTCAGGGGATCCCCCAGATCAAAACTATTTTCATAAGTAACACTAAGATGTTTTTGCTCTTTTGACTCATTCTCCCATGAGTGTATGGCAGAATTTTACAGATACTAAATGACATATGCTTTTGCAACACGCTGAATCCAGAAGCAGATAAGAGAATCTGTTCGATTGAGCCAGATATCAAAGAGATTTTAAAAAGTATAAAACAATGTCACTTTTCTCCCTGAAGTTTTTTGAAAATAGCTGTTTTTACAAAAAAAAAATTCTTTATGTTAACATGCACTTACTGTTTTAATGAGTTAATAAATAATAAATGAAAAAGTCTCTGTTTTAAATTTCTAAATTGACAAATAGCAATTGACAAGTAGAAAATAGCAATTGACAAATACCCCGTAAACAAAATCTCTTAGAGGATTTGTCAGATTCCCTCAGGGCCTGGGGTACTTGGGAGGCTTCTGTTTGATAGTGGTGGGCAGAAATGTCAAGTAGAAAAGAAAATGTGAGCGAAGAAAAAGCTTGTGGTAAAATACTGCTTTCCCTTTTCTCCCCTTTCCTAAAGGCAGAGCTACAACTGGCCGGGGGTTCAATGCTCTAGAAAGTTCCGAGGCACGTGGCTTGAAGCAAAGGAGCTGCAGTAATTGAAGAGAAGCAGGGGCCGGCTGTTCTTGGGGATCCTGATCCTCAGAGAATGTTCTGCACCCGTTGATGTAAGTAGGACCAGTCACTGAAGCTGTGTTGCCACATGAGATTAGGGTGACAGTGTGGCTCCCCGTGAGCCCCTCACTTACCCTGGAGGGTGTCGCAGGGAAAGGTGAGCAGCTGGGTTCCGTCCTAGAGCTGATATCAAATGAAAGACCATGCATTTGGTAGTTTGGGAAACCCAATGCTGTGTGTCAGTTTCCTCTTTGTACTTCACTGATCCATTTGTGGCCAGCCCAGATGAGAGGCCCATCCTGGGGTGTCCTGGCTCAGGGTGTCTTCCCCAGCTCTGAGTGGCCCAGGAAATCTAGTCTGTTCCTGTCCCTGCAGGACCCACTGGAATCTCAGGAGTTCCTGGGCCACTTCCAATAGTACAATTTCATATATATATATATTTTTTTAATAAATAAATTGTAGTTTTCCAGCAATAATTTGAGATGCTTTAGAGGAAAATAATATTTAATAGAACAACTAAAACTAGAGTAAGGGAACCAGATCCCTGTAATAAGGTCTGGGGGAATTAAATATCCAGGAAAACCTACCCCAGGGATATTTACTCTGGATAAGTGCAACACTTAGCCCTGGAACTCACGGCAAAAAGAGAAGCAGAGCTTTCATGAGGAAACCAAAAACATCTGCACGGGTCCAAGAGGTCTGCTGTAGGTGAATTTTGGTGTGAATGGGACTTCCCAGTTTATCCTTTAGCAGACTCAGATCCCACCAGCAAAGCTAGTAATTGCCACGTCTGAGACCTTCTCAGCCTGGAGCTGACTGAAGGCAGAAACCTGCCTCCTTGCTGCCTGGATCCCCAGCATCTGGCTCGGGGTCTGGCTCGCGGAAGATGCCCGGTGAGAACTCACTGCCTTGACTTAGGCTTACGTCACTCTCAGCTTCTGTGGTGCCTGTTGAGTGAAAGGACGATTGAGTAAATAGTGGGGACCAGTGAGTTCCTGGGACGAGGGCAGGAGGTTAAAATTATTTCCTCATATCCCCAGGAGATTTCTTCCCGCTATGAAATGCTGCCGGGATTATCTACTCCTTTCTGTTTGTTATCTAGGTAACGCCTCCTCCCCCCCCCCCCATTACCCCTTAGCCTCCTTGTGGTGATAAACTATCTTGGGTCCCCTTCTTATAGGTTGCCTTGAAACCAATTTCCTTTCCTTCCTCCCTCCCTCCCTTCCTTCTTTCCTTCGTTCCTTTTCTTCCAGTAGACTCTTGATACTGGAGAATGATGCACATTTCAGAATGAATAACCCTTAGCGACATTTTACCACTAACCAGAGGCGAGTGCAGATTTCCTCTGTTACATCAGACTCCTCAAACATTACTTAGCAGTGAATCATTTCATTTTACCTTTCAGGAGGGTAAAGGTACCTGTCACTGTGGTCTTTTCTTCCCCTGCCACCCGGTCTTAAATGACTATTTCGAGAAATTATTTCAATATCCAAGGCATGTGCTATGAATAGCCTTGGTTTGAGAAGCCTGATCTGGGTGCCTCCCCTACCCCCACCATCCTAGAATTATGCCTAGAATTATCTCAAGCACTTTGGCTCCCCCAGGAAAGAGCCCTTCTGGTTTCTTCTAGTTGCCAATGCAGGCTTCCTCCTTTTCTGAGAATGATGAGACCAAGTATTCCAGTCTGTTTAGAGACTTAATAAGTCTCAGCTTCCTGTGTCTCTAGTTAATAGGAAGAGCAAGTCATTTAGCATCTAAACTGGAACACTTGTGAGGGAAGGGGGCGTTATTAATAATAGAAACTCTGGAACACGAGGCTTAGTCTGTGTGTATGGTCACCGACTTTTCGAAGATCTTGCATCTTTAATGAAGTCGATGAGCTCAGAAGGTTAACGATAGCTTTTGGAGATAAACTCCCTGAATTCTGTGCAGTTGTCTATTTTGGGCCCCTGGGGACTCTGGCATAGACTTCCTAGCGCCGAGAGTGTCTGATAAGCCGGTGGAGAGCCCATCCCCGGGGCAGACCATCGGGACTGCCACAGACACGGGGGCCTGTGTTTGTGGGACCCAGGGGTGCGGGCCTGCCTTCCTCTGCCCTTCTTCCCTGCCTCTTCCGCCTCCCCCACCTTCTCCTCCGCCTTCTATTTTTTCCTGACCCTCATTCTCTTGCTCTGCCCGCTCCCCGCCACTGTTCTGTTCTCTGGTCCTTTCCTCTTTTGTCTCCCTCTTTCTCTCTGTTCCCTTCTCTCCATTTGTCCCTCACAGTCTCTTCCTCTCTCTCCCAAAATGGCTCTTTCAACACTCTTGGAGAGCAGCTCAAAAGAGCCTTGCTGCCAACGTTACTTTCTCCTTTAAAGGAAAAGCTTGTGTTTCCAACTGTAACTTGATTTTCCTTCATGAGTTACAAACTGTCTTTTTCCCGTTGCAAGTGGCCTGTATCTCATGGGCCTCTTTGATGGGAGGTTCTGGTGTCGTGTGTCCTGGGGGACGGGGACGTGTGCTCGGGCATGAAGACAGCATGGCCTGGGGTGAGGGAGGTGAGGGTGGCGGTGGCGGTGGGTGGACGTTGGGGCCATGACAGGAACAAACCTGGGAGGTGTCTGCTTGTCGTAGAATGGATTATGGGCTGAGATAAATGAGGTGCTGTGATCACGCTGCTGCATGAAGCTCAGTGTCTGAGATTTTGGAACTGGGCTGTGCCAGGATCATTTTAGAGAAGGCAGGGTCTGCATCAGCGTCGAACTAATCAGGGAGCCACAGCTGTGGCGGGCGTGCCACCACAGGACAGGAGGGAGCCCGTTAGAAACGGAGGAAGTGAGCCCTTCACCGGGAACTGCGGGGTAGGTGTGCCAAAGTGTAACACAGACATTCTGAAAACATTCTGAAAAGCAGAAGCTGAGAACAGTCTGCAGTGATCTGAAAAAGGACCAGTGGGCAAGACAACAACATGCTTTTTTTTTCTTGTGGGATCCAAGGACTTCGCGTAGTATGTTTACTTACTAAAATAATAACACTGTTTACCCAGCACCTGTGATGTGTAAGGGACCCTGGAAGTGACTTGGAGGGATTCAAAAATAAACAAGCGATAACACCAGCCTAGGTTGCACGTGGCTAATTGGAGCGGGAAGGGACACAAAAGAGCAATACACTCCAGGGAGGTGAGGATGTATGGCGAGAGTGATGAAAGGTGGAAGGAAGGAGAGAGCACTTGTAGCTGGGCTGTCAGAGAACAAAGGCCTTGACCATGGAGGGCGTGGAGCTTGGGCCAAACCCGGGAGTCTAGGCAGGATTTTCAACATGCAGAGAGAAAGACGTGGGTCAGTCATCGTCAGGGAACTGACCTAGGCAACCAGGATGCAGGATGACCAGTAAACAAGGGCTGCACTGGGCACACCGGTGGAGGGGAGAGAGGAAGTAGCAATCTCCTGGGAGCAGAAGCTCGGGGTCAAGGAGTGGAGGAAGATAAAGCTGGAACGGAGGGTGGCTGCCAGACTGGGGAGAACTCTGCCCACTGGCTGGGCTGAGACATCTGGATGCCATCCTAGGGATTCAGTGTTTGTGTGGTACCTGCTCTAGGAGGGAAGGATGGCTTCGCTTTTGGAGATGCTCACTTCTGATGCCCCTCGTGCTGTGTGTGGGTACAGTTCTCAACCAGATTTAAGGTGTCATAACAATAAGCCATTGGGGGAAATATTTGGGAGCCAAAAAATATATCTACACGAAACACTTTGAGCCAGTGTTTTCTAACATCTCAATCTCTTGCTTTTGCTTTGAGCTTTGTAGCTTTTAAGCATTGATTTAAGGGGGATCCACAAACTGTATGCCCTTAGAGTTGATCTAGGGCTGCTAGAAAGAATCTTATTTGTATTGTGTCAATTTTCATTGCCTTAGAATTTCTTACATTACATCAACCATTTTATTCGGAGATTGTGGGCTGAAGGAATCATGTTGTGTTCCTGGCTGGAAATGGTTGCAGAATTTCCTCCTGACCCTGAATCTGCTCAAAATTCCTGTGTCCTGGCTTAGAGAGCCCCTGGTTCCTCCCTTTATGATGGATGAGAAGGACTGGGGCTTCCTTCCAGACATTCATAGCACTTGTCGGGGTTTCTCACTGATGTCTCATTGTCTTACAGGAGACATTCACAAAACCTCTTGTACTTACTAATTTTGTTATGTATATGAGGCTTCCCCCAAAAGACTGTGAGATCCTCTTAGTCAAGGTCTGAGGCTCTATCAGAAATGTTTGCTTTGGCGTAACATTTAGCATAGTATTATGCATGTGCTGTTCTGCCTGAGGGTAGAGGAGCTGGATGGGTAGTGGTGGACTGCTGGTACCCACCTGTTCCCATGTGCCAGTATTGGGTTTTGTAGAGAGTGGGCTAAAATAGATCTTTGCTAATCAAAGCATCAACCACTGACAACATCAGTATCATCTGGGAGCTTGTTGAAAATACAGAATCTTAGGCCTTGGAATCTGTAATTTGATTAGTGTTTGAAACACATTGGTTTCCAGATGTACTGTATATAGATCACTTGGGGATCATGTTAAATATCAGATTCTGATGTATTTCAGGGTTACTTAGATAATGATAGAACAAGTACTCCTGTTCTTGTAAATAAAGCTTTATTAGAACCCAACTATGTTCATTTACATATTGTCTATGATTTCTTTTGTGCTACATCCACTTATGGCCCACAAAGCCTAAAATATTTGCTATCTGTGCCTTTACAGAAACAAGTTCGCTGAACCTCAGCATATGAGATGAACCCTCACTATTTTCTTAAAGAAAGGACATAGCTGGGAGCTTTCGCCCCAGTGGCAGAATTTGCAAGCCCATCTTAACCCATCATGGCGTCGCTGAATCATTAATTCTTAATTCTCAAGCAGGCAATGAAGGGTCTTGAGCCCCAGATTATTCCAAATAGCGGTACCAAAAAGTCTGTGACTTTCCAAGGCCCATATCATATCTCCCTCCTTGAAGAAATGATTGTGACTTTATTGAGATCTTTCCTCTACAGATTGATCCCATTAATTATTCAAAATAAGTTAGGCTTTTCTCAAGAATTGGAAAGACCCAAGAGGAAATTCTGAATAGAAATGTTTGGGACTAAGGAATAAAAACAGCCTTGTATGGGTTGGGTCGAATCCTCATTTTACTACTGAAACGGTAGCCCTAGCCCCAGCCCACCCCTGGGCTGTTCCCTGGCAGCCAGACTCAGATGGCCAGGGCCTGGAGTCCTTCCTCTTGTTCCCTGGGGAATCCCACCACCTGTCTCTTATTTGGAGCTTTTGAATTGTGAAATGATGGCACACACAAGCGACAAGCTTGCTGCATGTGTATGCCAAGCGTCCGAAGGCAGAGGCAGAGGCTTGGGCGGAGAAGCAGGAAGTGCGGAAGGGGGTTGCTGGCAAGGAGGCCTCTGCTCACAGACACAATGGAGGGGAGCTTGTGGGAGGAGAGAGGCGGCCCCAGGCAATCACCTGAGGATGTGGGCGCACTGAGTCTTGGAGATCCTGGTTCTCCTCCTTCCAGAACCAAGTCTCAGAGGAGGCAGGCGTAGGAGAATTAGGATCCTTTCCCCTTGTCTGGAGTTATCTGGAGACACAGGGTTTTGGTATGGGGTTCTGTGGGAGTCTTTGCTGTAGCACTAGGAACTCTGGCCTTCCTTAGTATCTCTTCTTTCTGTCTGCATAGCCCAGGACACTAAAAAAGGTTTTTTTTGAGGTGGTGGAGTGGACAAAAGTGGCGAGTCCTCTCCTCAATTCCAGCATCTATCCACCAATTCGGAGAAATTGTAGGAGTGAACTGGGGCCTCGTATGTTGAGAACACCTGCCCTGTTGCCAGGGAGCTCTCCTGGAGTTCTCTAAGGTGCCTCAGCCAGTTAGCTCAGCTGATCAGAATGTGGTGGTTTTAAAGCCAGAGTCACTGTCTGGGCTGATATTTCAGCCATTCTCTCCGTTGGAAGAAGCATAATGTATTCATTCATTCATTCATTCATTCATTCATTCATTCATTCATTCATTTCTTCCCTCACTCAATGACTATTCATTGAAAACCTACGGTGTCACAGAATAGTGGGAAAAACAAGAACTGGAGAGTCAGAAACCTGAGTTCACATCCTAGTTTCCCCATCCGTGCGCCAGCGTCTCATTCGAGTTCCAGTTTGGTTGGCACGTCTCTTCCTTCCTCGCCCGCTTTCTCTGACTCTCCCTGACTCTGCAGGTTGCACCCAATGCCTCTTCTCTCTACTTTTGGTGCAACTTCTGCAGTCTGTCCTCACACCTATTATGTGGAGATGATCTGTTGATTTTCTGTCTCTCTCCCCAGATTGTAAAGCCATTGATGGCAGAGATCTTCATAAATACTTGTTCACTCTCACTCCTGACACATATTAGAAATTAAACGTGCATCTGTTGCCCTGAAAGGACCTGGCTGGGTGACGTAACTTTCCTGAAGTGTGTTTTTTCTCATCTGTGGGATGAAGGTGATAAGAACGTACCTCATGACTTTGTCGTGAGGTTTAAATCACAACAGGACATTGTGGGAAAGGTTTAGAATGTTTGGCAGACTGTTCTGTGAACATAAATTGCCCACAAATATTGTGGTTGTTCTCATGTCTAGATTGATTGGGATTTGGTAGGAGACAAGTCCAAGAGAATCAGGAAGGTATGTGATGACCTAGCCCACGTTTCTTAAACAGAATGATTGAATGAAAGAGGGCCTGGAGACTTAGTTTGTCAGGCACGGTTTGGGTGTATGAGTTGACAATGGACAAGGGGACCCCCTCCTGCAAGCTCTAGTTCCCCTCCACTAGATTATATGCTCACAACAGCGGGGACATGCCTCATTTGTTTCTCTGCCCCTTTATGTTCCTAAGCACAAAGTGAATAAGTAGATAATTGAATTTTGATGGGCACTACAAGGCCCAAATCTCCTGACCCTTAACATCTCCCCATATTCCTGGCTTGTATCTGCCTTGTCTTGAGAACTTGGATAGTGGAACCGTTCTACAGAAAACATAGATTTGGGGAGAAAAGAGTAAGTTCTGCTTGAAATACGTTGAGTGGGAGATCTGGCTGTCAAATATTCAGGGCTGGGAGCTGGAGCCTGGTTATGTAACTTTTCACATGTCTGTTTTAGCTCCTAGAACCAGACTCAGAGCTCACTGTATAGCTCCCAGGGTGCTTGACGCTCACTCATTAAAAAGCATGTGATAAGTATTTCTTGATCCATTGCAAAAATATCAGGCTGTTTCCCATGTAGGTAACAAGGCAGTGCCGCAGATGTTGGAGCAGAGGTGTAAGATGATCTGACTTCTGCTGCAGGAAGACCTGACTTTGCTGCAGGGTATGAGAAAGATGGGAAGGGAAAAGACCTGGGGGTGGGGAGGCCCAGCAAGAGAGCAGATGGGCAGTGAGGGAGTCTGAAGCCGAGCTCTGCCAGGAGGGATGGAGTGGAGGGGGTCTGACTCCGCGAGAGACTGGTAACTCATCTCTCCCCATAGCATCAGCCCTAGAGAGGTCTCACTGCTCTGGGAGAAGCACTGACCAACCTCGAGTGGCTTTGGAACAAAAGCCAGTGACTGCATCCAAGGGAAGATAATGAGAAACACACAGGCCGTGAAGATCAGGAAAGCACCACTAATCTTTTTGTTGCAAAACTTTACTTTCCCAAACCATGGGCAAGGGTGCAGAAGACTCTGCGTGTGAACTTGGCCCCTTTACTAGGAAATAAAAGATGGAATCTCCCTTAATAAATCACAGAACTGACCCTATCCAAGAATCTGAGAAGGATGGAGTGGGTGGTGAGGAAAGGGAGGGGGGTGTGATGCTGATCAGTAGACAGGAGAAAGCAACAATGCAGACAGTGGCCCAAGGTGAGGAGACTTGAAATTTCATCTAAGTCCCCCCACCCCTAACAGTGTGATTTTACAAAGAGTGTTCTTTTCTTCAAATATGAAATATTTTTGTAATTAGAGCAAAGCCCTTAAAAAGGAGAAACTGCTTTTATTCAGTTGAAACCTCTAGTAATTCTATATACAGAATAAGATCCCAAGAATTAAAAATCAATTCAACAAAACATATGAATGACCTTAAAAAAATTTCTGTGCTATTTGATGTAGGAGTTTAACTTTTATGAATCTGTTCTAAGAAGACAACCTGAAAGGAACAAAATTTATACACAAAGATAGATGCACTGGGTACAGAAAAGAACTCATCTAAGTGGCCAGTATTGAGGATATGGTTAGATATATAGGTTGTAAGTCTTTAAAATGATGGTTCTGAGAATTTTAGATACCATAGGAAGGTATTTATGATTTTATATTAAGTAAAATTAGAAGTCACAAAGTTGTATAAAGGGCATGAGATCACTTATATAAAAATGCACAGAAAAAGCTCAGGAGGAAATATGCCAAAATATTAGCTGTGCTTGATTTTGGGTGAGAAGATTATAAGGTCATTTTTGGTTCTTTATATAATGGAAAGTTGATAAATAAGCATCTATTATTTTTATATCAGAAAAAGAAAAGAAGGTATACATTTTTTTAAAGGAAGATATTGTAAAAGAGTATTTGTTTTTTTCAGAGAGAATACATGAAAAATCTAGGTACCCTCTTGCCTACCCTGGGATTCTGAGATTATTTTTACCCTCAGGAAGATCTTTCCTTGCTTCTACTTAAATTATCCTCACACATCAGTTTGTTTCTGGGGACAAAAAAAAAAAAAAAAAACAACCCAGCAACTTTGCATTTGATTGCTGCTCAACATATGTGGTAATTCTCTGTTATCTTCATGGAAAAAAAGATATAAACGTCTTGATGTGGTATTCAAAGGCTTTCAGAATAAAATCCCACCTGATCTTTCCAACTTCACTTCCTATCAGTTTCCTATGTGTATTTTAATTAATTTTTTATTTTTTATTGAGGTGTAATTGACCTACAACACTGTTAGTTCCAGGCTTACAACATAGTGATTTGATATTTCTATATTATTAATGATCGCTATGGTAGGTCTAATTACCATCTGTCCCCATACAAAGATGTTACAGTATTATTAACTATGTTCCCTGTGCGGTACCTGTCATCCCTGTGATTAATTTATTCCTACATGTTTTCTACTCAAATCAAAACCCCCCTCGGACTTGCCATTTTTTGTACGTGTCCCCATTGTTCTATCTCTGAACCTCTGCTTCTTCCTGGGGACATGTTTGCAGAGCATGCATTAGAAAATCAAGTGGACCGGGGTCCTCTTTCAGCACGATCAGGCTTACGCTGCTGTGTGGCCTTAGCAAGCCATTTCACCTCTCTGGACCTCAGATAGCATACCTTTGATATAAGAAGGGGCGATAGATGGTTGCCAAGATTCCTTGCAGCTCTAGAGCTGGGAAGCCTTGTTCCCTCACTGCCCTGGGTGTGCTCATGCATCTGTCTGCACCTTGTCTCGGGTTATAACTGCTGCCTTGAGTGCCCCTATCCCTCCTCCGCACCTGTCAGATTAGAGCAGAGAGGTGGGCATCTGATCCCTCCACTTTGCTGCTTTCTGAGCATGTGGCCTTATCTCACCAGTCAGCCTCTCTGTATCTCATCTGTAAAATGAGATGAATAGCATCTCTCCTCTTGTCTCACGTGACAGATCTCAGTGCTGATCAAGGGAGAGGGAGAAAATGGAAAAGTTCCCTGTAAACTCTGAAGTGCCCTACAAGGCATTTCTGTCCTGTTGGCAGAAATCTCACCTGGACCCTGCAGCCTAGCACTTCGGAACAGGCACAGGGAGGAGGGGACAAAAACACCTAGATGCTCCTTGGCCTGGGATGGCTGAGAGCAGAGGTAATCTAGTGAGAAATAGCAAGAGGCTTGCGGTAGGCTGGATGATGCTGCCTCCGGCTCCCTGCCCCCCAAATGCCCATATCCCAATCCCTGCAACCTGGGAGTATGTTACCTCCCATGGTAAAAGGGACTTTGCAGATGCCAGTAAGGTTAAGGACCTTGAAGTGGAGAGATTATTCTGGATTATCTGGGTGGGCCTGATGTAATCACAAGGGTCCTTAAAAGAGGGAGTCAGGAGGATAAGAGTCAAAGAAAGAAGATATAAGGGTGGAAATAGAGGTCAGAGACGGGAGAGGATGCTATGCTGCTGACCCTGGACCGCAGAATGCAGGCGTCTGCTAGAATTTGGAAAAGACAAGAGAATAGATTCTTCCCTTGAGCCCCCAGAAGGAAGAGAGCCTTGCCAACACATTGATTTTAGGACTTTGAGCTCAGGAGAATACATTCATGTTGTTCTAAGCCACTAAATATTTGATCATCTGTTACAGCAGCAATAGAAACTCAGGGCCGCCCGGCCCGGCCTTCAGCTGTGGCCGTGCACCGGCTTGTGCACTGGCTTGTGCACAGCCCTTCTTGCCGCAGGGCTGGAGTTACCTCAAGGTCCTGACTGTGATAGTTTAGCGTTTTCTCCCGTTTTACCCTTGTTTCTTTAGGCTGGTGTGGATAAACATCAAGTTACTAAAACATCAAAAAAAAAAAAAAAAAAAAAACCCCAAAAACCCCGAGTATTTTCTGACTGTCTTCACCCCCAATTAGAGCGCTGTCTGCTCTTTCTCCTTCATGGCATTCGGTCTCTTGTAACAGTTCCAGGGATTCTTCGGGGATGTCTGTCCCCCACGTCGGGAGGAGGCTCCGTCTTGCTCCTCTTCTTTCTGGGCTCCCTGCCGGCTCCTGGCGTGGCCCGCACAGTGGGGGAGGTGCCTGCAGCTGCGGTACCTCCCGTCCCCTCCAGCCCCCAGGGGCCACCTGGGAACGTCCACCCTGGGCCACTGCACCAAAGCTGCACTGGGACGGCTCTGCTGGGCCGCACCTGCCAAGTCTTGCCGAACCCGGGTCCTCTTGATGCCATGATCTGGGTTTTTCCACTTAAAAGGAAGTATCATTTTCATCCCACTTCAATGCCAGGATGCAGTTCTGTCTGGTGTTTTCAGTGCCTCACAGATAATATCTATCTGTCTGTCTGTCTCCCTCTCTCTCTCTATTTCTATATATGTATTTTTATATAGCTATATATCTCTATATAGATATATACTTTTATATAGTTTATATATCTATATAGAGATATATATTTAATGAAAGCATATTTTTTTCAGCCTTAGAGGGATCAGTTCGAGATCCCTTTCCTGGGTGCTGAGAGACACCGTGCGTGTTGTCACATCGCAGCGGCTGGCATGAACAAGACATGGCATGCTGAACTCATTGCCACAGAGACAGCAACACAGGGGAGGGTCAGTTGCCCCAAATGTGTAGCCTTGATTCTCTCTTCCTTAGGAGGAGTGATTTCCTTGGAGGAGCCTCAGCTCCTCATCAGACAAACTTCTGGAAAATTCCATCTCAGAATTCCTCCGCACAGGCGAGGCCATACCTGAATCCCACGTGAGCTCCCCCTCAGTCCTCTGCTGCATATCCACAGTGTGGAATCCCTGCCGGACCTCCGGTTTCATCTGGAAAATCGGTGGGAGACCTGGACTCGCTGGACGCATAGTAAAATGGTCATTCTGTTCTTATTTTGCCTGAGTTTCAAAGTGTTAGGGTTTCAAGTGCATGCCCTCAAACTTACATATAGCCTTTAAAATATGTGCCTTCTTTGAGGCTAAAAAGTATCCACCATTGCAGTGCACTTCCCCCCACCCCCTCAGCTGCGAGAAGAGCGCGTGAAGGTGTGTGTGGTGCGCGGCTGGGGTCAAGGTTTCAGAGGCTTGACCCAAGCCTGGCGAAGGAAGAGAGGTGGTGCTAGGTGCCCGGTTTTCCCTTCTGGCTCCTTCATCCTTCTGTGACTCAGGATCTCCTTCCCGGAGCCCTATGCCCAGAGCTGCTCTCAGCCACCCCTCCTAACCTCACTGCTTAGAAGCTTGCTGTTTTTGTAGAGTTCTTCCCCATCTTAGGAAAAAGTGTCCCAAGATTTTACTTCTGTAAAATGAATCCTATTTCCTTATTCCCTTTAGAGTCCGCAGCTATAAGACAGTTGGGAAAGGGTAGTTCCAGGTATGGTATGTGCATTTAAGAGGGTGTGCGGCAACCGCCAGCACCTAAAAGCAGGTTTTCAGGCCTGTGTGGGAGGAGCCCGTGGTGAGGCAGGCTTGCTAGCACTCATGCATAGCAAGGTGCAGGCAGCCGCTGCCCCTCCACCTGTCTTTATTCTGTTCTGTTGCATCTCTGCCATCTGAAACAGGACGTGGCACCTCGTCAACACTCGAGAAACATTTACTGACTGGGTGCATCTATTCAGAGGTGATTCTGGATTGTATCATTCAGGGTTCAACCAAAGAAGCAGAACCAGTAGGAGGTATATATTAAAGGCTTGATCACAGGACTTTGCTTAGATGATGGTGGGGCCTGCCTAGGAAGGTCCCACATCCGTAGAGCAGGCCGTTAGGAAAGGCAGGCGGGAGCTGCTGCTCACGGTGGAATTTCCTCTTCAGGGAAGTCTCAGCTCTGCTTCTAATGCCTTTTGATCGATTGCATTGTTTCCGTCTGGATTATCCAGGATGCTCTCTCTTACGTAAGGTCAGCGGATTATGGATTTTAATCACATCTGCAAAACACCTTCACAGTGACACCTAGATCAGTATTGAATAACCAGGCACTGGAGCTTAGCCAAGTTGACAGATCAAAAAGACCATGAACCAGTGATTTAAAGAAACTGCTTGCCCCCTAGTTTCCTCTTGGGCATTGACAATATAGCTAATATCAAGCTGAATACTTTTGATGGTATGGACTGAATTCAGCCTTGCTGCTCCTTCTGACTTCAGTTGCTTTAACCAAAAGTGCAAACCCTGAGCTTCTTCTGTCATCTGTTGATGCTCAGAGGCTCACATGGTCTGGAAGGGTAAGTGGCTCCTCTCTGATTTGCCAGGAGCAAGTGGTTATGTTAGCTGGGGAGCCAGCACACTAATTTCAGTGATTTGACTCTGGTACAAGTTCTGTGGGGCCAGAGGGTGGGACGATGCTTTTTCCTCTGGCCCTGGTAAACATTTTATGCTTGTTATGGTGGTTGAAATGCTGGATTTCATCTTTTATTCGTGCGCCAAGAGGTTCACAGTAAATGAGGGGTGTGGTCTGTTAGGGGAAAGTGGCTGTGGCTTGGCCTCTCCACACCCTGTCCTCACACACACATGTTCTGGAACATGCGAATGTGTCGTGGGGGGGCTGCCCCTGGGAAACCATGGACCGTGGTCTGGGGGTGGGGAGGTGGCAGAGCGTGGTAGAAACGGCGCTGGACCAGGAATGAGTTTCGTTGCTAACTAACTACTACTAACTTCTCATCAGTGAGGCTTCTCCAGTCCTCTACTCACCCCTTTATTACCCAGGACAGATTTATTTAGTGCCAGGCTGAGCAGTAGGCTTTAGGATAGAGCAGGGAACAAGATAGATGCTACCCTTGTCCTTTTACAGCTTACCTTCAAGCACTTTGAATGCATAATAATGATCCTATTCATAGTGCTCACTGAGGGTCATCCTGCCCCAAGCATGTTATGACAGAGGAAGCAGGGGGTTCGCATAGGTTAAGATCAGGGAAGACTCTGGGAGGAGGTGACTATTATTAATGCCTTTCCTACTTTGTTTTGTTTGTTTGTTTTTAATTTTATTGAGTTATAATCAGTTTACAATGTTGTGTCAATTTCCAGTGTAGAGCACAATTTTTCAGTTATACGTGAATATACATATATTCATTGTCGCATTCTTTTTCACTGTGAGCTACCACAAGATCTTGTATATATTTCCCTGAGCTGTGCAGTATAATCCTGTTTATCTATTCTGTATATACCTGTCAATATCTACAAATTTCAAACTCCCAGTCTGTCCCTTCCCACCCCCCTCCCCACTGGCAACCACAAGTTTGTATTCTATGTCTATGAGTGTGTTTCTCCATTTTGTATTTATGTTCATTTGTCTTTTTCTTTTCTTTTCTTTTTTTCTTTTTTCTTTTTTTCTTTTAGATTCCACATATGAGTGATCTTATATGATATTTTTCTTTCTCTTTCTAGCTTACTTCACTTAGAATGGCATTCTTCAGGGATATCTATGTTGCTGCAAATGGCGTTATGTTGTCATTTTTATGGCCAAATAATATACCATTGCATAAATAAACCACATCTTCTTTATCCAATCATCTGTTGATGGACATTTAGGCTGTCTCCATGTCTTGGCTTTTGTAAATAGTGCTGCCGTGAACATTGGGGTGCAGGTGTCTTTCTGAAGTCTTTCCTACCTTGGAGTCATGTCCTTTCCCTGACTCTCTTTTCTTCTCCTCTGTGTCCTCTCCCTTGGCTATTTTGGGCCACCCACTGGTTTCTCAGTCTTATTCAAAGGCCTCTTTCTGATCAGCCTCTAGCCCGACCTTTTGCCGAAGCTCTTGTCTTAAGTCTCCAGCTGCATGAAGGACACCTCCTCATGGGGACCCTTAGGCATTTCAAAGATACAGCATCTGTAGAAGAACTCAACAATGCCATTGTATCTTTTTCTTCCCTTTTCTGTCTCTGATAATTTTATCACAATTCCTTTTTTTCATTTAGGTAAAGAACTTAGTCATCTTTGACCTAGCCTTTCTATTGCACCTGCCAGTTGCTTATACCCTTTGTATACTGGGCCAGTTATTAACTACTGTTCTGCAGTTATCTCGTCTATAATAAAAGAGTTGTGCTCATCTCATAAGACTGTGATAAAGATTAAATGAGTCCATGCAAGGGCAGTGATATAATATCAGCAGTCTATCCAGGTAGATCCTCTGGTTCCTTGTTTCTCAGTGTTTTTCCTCTTATACCTTGGCTTTTTGCTTTTCTAACTCTCATTGTCTATTATATTTCTGAATTGTTGTTTGCAGTCTACAGACTAGTAGCTAGACCTTCATGAACTACATGAGACATTATATACTTGTTTTTCTTCACATTTCCCTAAAAACATGCATGCTCTCTCTCCCTTTCTCTGTATACACACACACACACATACACACCCACAAACACATATACATACAAAAATATACACACATATATACTAAACTATAAATGCACACATATATTCACACATATGCATATATGTACTAAACTATACAAACACACACGTATACACATAGACTTACATATACTCCCTTCTTTGTTTCTTAATTAATTGACTTAATGTTTTGATAATGCTTCTAAATGGAAAAGATATAGGCAAATCCCTATTCATTGTGTAATGGTGAAAGATTAATTTTTCCAAACTATCCAGACTAATCATGCTTTCCATCACACTAATCATGAGCTACATTTTTTTCCCCCAATGTACCAGTCTCTCTGATGAGGGTGGACTGTACTCACTGGTCTTAGTGAAAGTTACCAGGGGGCATGCTCTCAGGGACTCCCTGTCCCTATGAGATGGATCCACTCAGAAACACGGAAAACCTTCCTCGAGATAAGCTCATGTAAATGGCTTCTGTGATGAAAATAGCATCGTGACGTAGTGCCAGCAATTCCAGGTTCACAAAGGACGGTTAGAATTTTCCCCGGTTCATTGCACACTGTAATTTCATCATTACATACATCCTTTAATTATGGGCTCTAATTGTGCATTTTAGTTCTGTAATTAAATATAAAGATGTTAATTTTGTAGGTGTTCCAGTCAGCTCAGATATACTTTCAGATTCTTTCCCCTACCCCACCTTTCAAAGAAAATTACTACATCATTAAAAAGTTTGTGCGCGGAAGGAGCCTCTCAGAGGGCTGCTTTTGGGAGCCAGTGGCTGTTTGCGTGGGAGGGGCCCTGGTTCAGGAAGGATACAGGAATGTTATCCTGATTATATTCCCCATAGACTGTGCAGACTCATGTCAGAGAGACCTCGCTGGGTCTAGGGCAGTGAGAACTCCTTTCATTTATATAGAACCGGTTTCTCTTGACTGGACTATTTAAAGGTGACATCAATTCTTAATGAATCATAGGAGAGGGAAGAACTGATGTTAGAGCAGCTCTGGCTTTTTGTTTCTCTTGTGACTTATTAAAGATGAAAAGGCATTTTGGATTACTGGAGTTTATAGTTTTAATTTGTGTATGGGCAGCTGATTATCTATGTTTCTGTCTATCAATCTACCTATTTATCTATCTGTCTATTTATTTATCAATCAATCTATCTGTCACCAGCAAGAGAGAGAGACAGAGAGAGAGAAGAGAGAGCAATTGCTTTACATTTTTAACAAGCACAGACCCAAGTTAAACTAGAATTCATTTTATAAGAACTCTCAATAATTTAGATCTTTCTTCAATTCTTTCTCTACTTTAAAAAAAAAAGGCTGAAAGACAGGATTTTCCCCCATGGACCACATTATGTCCATTGTATCCTATATATTCTACATATTTATCTAGTTGCCCCCATTTATAAATCTAAGCAAAGGGAGGCAATTCGATAGAGCGTATCACAGGACACAGCATGCCTGGTAATTATTTTCCCCAACATGTAAATTCCTTTTGGACAGCAATTCGATCCTTTTCGTATATCCACTAAGAGGTTATCCAGTGTTTAACACAGAGCCTGGAACATATTCCATACTCAGTAATACATATTGAGGAATGAATGGATGAATAACAGACACTCTGCCTCCTAGGAATTAGTCATTTGGAGCAGGATTAATCTGCTTTCATAGGTAGTCAACAAACAGGGTAAAGTGTGACATTTATCTTTTGGTGAGAAAAGAACATCCTTTTTGTTTACTGTTTCACCAACAGATATCCCTTTCCCCCTCAATTTAAAAAAATGTGGTAAAACATGCGTAACATAAAAATATCATCTTAACCATTTAAAAGCATAAAGTTCAGTGATATTAAATATATTCATAATGTGCAACCATCATCGTCATCCATCTCCATAGCTCTTTTTATCCAGTAACTCTGTATCCATTAAACAGTAATTCCTCATTTTTCCCTCCCCTCAGCCCCTGGCTACCACCATCCTACTTCCCATCTCTATGATCCCACTTTTGTTTTCACAAGTTCTTTTTATTTTATTGGAGTATAGTCAGTTTACAATGTTGGGTCAATTTCTGGTGTACAGCATCATGTTTCGTCACCCATATACATACATATATTCCTTTTCACATTCTTTTTTCATTACAGGTTACTACAAGATATCAAATATGTGTTTTCACCAGTTCTTTTGAACATGCAAATCAGTCTGAGTTTGGGTCCTACGTCTGCCACTCACTCATATTCTGATAGAGGCTATTGTATAAAGAAACTTACCATTGGCTAATTTCTTTGTAATTGTTATTACTAAAGCTAATATCAGTGTTGGAGCCCATGTAGAATTTCCTTTCTAGAACCACTTTATCAGCGAGGGATGAATGCTGCAAACCCAAGTTTTCACGATTGGGAGCAGAGGAGAAACACTGCTTCAGTCAGCAAGCATTTCCTAAGAGCTCTTCATGATCCAGGGACTCTGCTGGACGCTGTGGATATGGGAATGGATAATACCAGGGCCATAGGCTAGTAAACAAGTGGATGGAAGAAAGGGATGCTGGCCTTGGCATACATAGCATTGACCACACGGTGGAGTGGTTGGGACCACAAAGGACGTGTGGTCCCTTCTGTGGCGGGTTGATGGTGGGAAAGGGGAGGTTGGTGGTCATGTCACTGTTGGTTGTGAGTTCACCAGTTGAAAGGAACAGATGAGCAAAGGCCTGGCGGCTGGACATAGGCTGGGGCCCTTAAGGAACCACACTTTGGCCTGCTGAAGCATGTATTTTAAAGAGAATGTGCCCGGCCCAAAGATTTGCACATATTAGGCACTTAGTTAATAGTTAGTAAATGAAGGAGTGGATCAAAGCGGCAGAGGGGAGGCTAGAGACACTGGTGGAGGCAGGATCCCTGAGGGCCTCGTAGGCCGTGCTGGGATTGGTGATGGGAACGGAGAGGCAGCCAATGGAGTTCTCTTTAAGCATGGAAGATCTCCTACTGGTTTGAATTTTTTTTAAATCCCTGTGGCTGCAGAACAGAGAATGGATTGGAGAGAATGAGGCTGAAGCCATAAGCCCAGACAAGAAGGGTAGCAGCATTGGCTGGGAGCTGTAGTGCAGGCGAGAAGAGCATTCAGAGGCTGTTACCTAACCCAGGGAGAAGTCCCGGGGCTGCCCTGGCGGTGCGGAGGGGCAGAGACAGGCAGGCGGGACATCGCAGTCTGGCGACTGATTGCAGTGTGTGGGCACAATTAAGTTGAATGTGCGCATTGGAGAGAGAAAGTTGGAAAGTGTGTGTGTGTGTGTGCGCGCGCGTATGCACAAGTTGGAGCCTATGTGTGTGCAGGCAAATGAGTTGAAGTATGTGTGTACGCTTGAGTTGGAATATTGTATGTGTATACCTGTGTGAGTGAGTTGAGTGTCTGTGTGTGTGTGTGTTGGAATGATATGCATGCTAGTGCATTGGAATGTGTGTGTGTTGTGTGTGTGTGTGCGCATGCACCCGTGAGTGCAAGTGAGCAGTCAGAACCAATTTCTCCTAATTACTTATCTATTTGGCCTAAAGGCTTATGAAGTTCTCCGTGTGCCTTACTCCTGATCACATGCTCCAAGTCACACGCAGAAATGGGCAGAACAGCTCAGGGCAGTAATTCCATCCTGACTCACCCTAAGTGGTTTCCAGTCAAATTCATTAATTGCTCCCCCCCTTCATGCTCACACAGCACTTTCCTCCATTACACTTGTCACACCACTGTTTTTCTGAGTTTATATAATACTTTATCCTTGGAGCCTGTGAAACCCTTAAGGATGGGAAAGTGTGTCATTTATCTTTCTATCCTGAGAGCCTAACTTATTCAGGCACACAGTAGGTTCTCAGCTAGCATTTGTTGAATACGCTAAAGGAAACGCAGCATTTTTATAGCTTGCTTTGCCCAAACTGAAAGTCTCTGATGCAAAGTGTCATTATTGTCTCCTGTATTTTGGAAACACAATAACAGTTACCAATGTTAAAGAACCTACCACGTACTAGGCACAATGCCAGGTACCTTATGTGCAATGTTTTTAAAAGTCCTTGGAGTTTAAAGAATCCTAGGAGGTGAATATTATCAACTGCCTTCTACAAATGACAGAGAGAGGCTCACTAAAGCCAGGTAACCACCTGGCCAAGTCACACAGGTAGGAAGTAGAAAGAAAGTAGGAAGAAAGCTTGGCCCCTCCGCTCCGGTGCTCTGCAGCCTGCCCTTCCCCATGGCGCCCCATCCCAGCTCTCCATTTCCTGCACCATGGCAGAAGCCCTGCCCTTCCTGTGAGAAATAAAAGGGTTTAATCTGGTCAAAAGGAAACAGTGTTTCCTCTGTGCTCAAGGGCAGAGAGGGAACCAAAACCAATATTATCCCAGAGATGTGGCCAGTTTGGGTTCACGCCAGCTCTGAAGGCTGAGAGCTGGTTCCCAGGAGCACAGGAGGAATGATAATTGTTCATTTGAGATCCAAGCTCATGGCAGGTTGAGGATAGATTCCCTTTCCCTCGAGGGTTTGCCTTTTTCTTTTCTTCACCCAAGATCTAGGCGGGTTGCTTTCTACTCCAGGCGAAGCCACTTCCAAGTTCTCTGCTACTGGGTTGAAAATTCCAAATTTATTGAGGATTTACTGTTTCCAACTCTGTGCTAGTTATTGTGGTGGATTCAAAAAAAGGGGCAACGACCCCCTATCTCTAGGTTGCCTTGCACATAATTGGTATTCTGTTAATACTTTATTTGTTGATGGGTACCAACTGGCTGGTTACTCTTTGCAAGACTCCATCATGGATGAATCCCAGTTGGTCTTTTCAGGCTGCTTAGCTCTTATGCCGGTGGGTTTCTCATTGTCACGGGGAACTCAGGGAGAAAGAGGAAGCACAGAGGAGGCTCTCCTACGTGAACAGTTCAGGGTACCCAAGGGAGGTCTTTTAGCTTGTTTTCTTTCTGCCTGACTTTTCTACACTCTCCAACTCAGATGACATCCACACAATCTTTTTACTTAGCATCCTGGGGCTGAATAGCATCTCCCAGGGAGCCCTCAGCCCTGGGAACTGGGCAGAAATCAACCTGGGAGGTTATGAATTTCAGGGCCATCGGTGATTTCAGAGCTGCAGGAAGGTGTCCTACTTCCAAAACCACTTCCCTCAACTGCTGGATATTAGCTTGATTCCCTCCACTTAAGGCTTAGATCTCTGCTTTAGATGCACTGCTTATCACCTCTCCCACTTCGCAGTGTTTTTACCTATGCTGGAGCTTGTGCAAAGGTTTGTTTGTTTGTTTTTTTAAAAAAAAACAAACAAATTATAGAAGGGGAGGCAAGAAGAGTTCGGGCAACTTGTAGGGAAGGGAGAAGGTGAATTTGGTGAGACCTGAAGCTAATAAACATAGCTCATTTGGGGAACACTGACGTCCGCAGACAGATCTTCCTACATATAGTAGTTACGTGCAGTTAGATAAGATATAAAGAGTTACAACAGCTAAGGACATGGCCCTGCAGCCAAACTGGCTGCATTCAAGAGCTGACTGTGCTACCTGCCAGTTGTGTGGTTTTGAGCAGGTTAGGGAACTTCTCTGAGCCCTAGTTTACGCCTATGTAACTTAGTGATAATACTTATTTTTAACCTCATGGTGTTGCTGTGGGGATTAAATAAAGCAATATATGTAGAAATCTAAGAATAGTGCATGACACACAGTAAACACTCATTAAAAGAGCTATTATTAATATTTGGTCTGTCTAAATAAAATCTGTCCTACCTGGTGTGTCAGTCTCTCTCAAATAAACCCTCTGGGATTTAGCTTGGAAACCTAGGCTTGTAGAAAGTCAGGGCTGGGAGGAAGTTTAGAGACTTTCTTTTGGAGATGAGGAAATGTAGGCCCAAGGTCACATAGCGAGTCACTGAGGCATTAGAAAACACTGTCCCGTCTGTGGCCCAGAACACATTTCTTCTTACAAAGCTGCTCATCCTTGGCCTGGAGGGTGGATGGACCAGCCCTCCAGGTGTGACCTCAAGTCTCCCTGTAAATCCATCTCTCCTCAAACAGTGGCACAATTTCTATGGGAGTCTCTCAGATCACACCGTAGGTTGTGTCCAAAGACCAGTGAGGTGGAGAAACTGCCCCAGACACTGGTCCCCACATGGAACTTGGTGAGGGGAGCTCAGTGAAGTCTGAGGGGTCTGGAGGCCTGTCCCTGAAGGAAAAGTCTTGAGGTAATCTGATATGGAATGAGAAACACGAAAATTCTCAAAGACACAGTTGAAAATTCTCAAAGACACAGTTGAACATCTTAAAAGTCAAGGACTTGAAATTTTTGTCATGATGGTTCCTGCCATGCAGAGGCACGTTCTTAACAAAAATGATGCCCCCATACTCATTTCTTTCTTGTTTAAGACCTCAGTTCACTGGCCTTAGGCATATCTACAATGACTTTGGGAAAAAATGGACTCCTTTAAAAAGAAGTATAAAAATAATACAACGCTACCTCAGAGAAGATTTCTTTTCTAGGGGAGAGGACTTAACTCATAATCTGATCAGTCGAACCCGTTTCAGTCTTTTTCAAAAGACACTAAATTTTATAAAACTGACATTATGAAGCTGGCTTTTTCTAAGAAATCTCAAGTCCTGCTCTTGGATCAGCACTTGCTCGCTGTTCTCAGAAAAGTCAGCCTGGCTTCATTTTTGGGAGAAAAATGTTGCATCTTTTCAAATGGGAGCATCAGAGTCTATCTGTGACGGATGTGGTAGGAACCAGATGTTGAGTCTGAGCTCTGCTTCCCTGTTTGCTGGATGACCTTGAGAAAGTGTCTTCACCTTTCTGGGATCTGCTTTCTAGCTTTTGTAACGTGGATTACTGCCACAGGCCGACAGCATTAGCTTGTTTCCTGTGTAGTGTGCTCAGTCTTGACACAGGAAAAGGTTTCCAGTGACTGAGGGTAAAATCTCATCTAGTCTTTAACTGCAGTTTGGTTGACTGATCTATGTGATTTATAATTGTGAATTGATTGAGTTTTACTATCTGTTTTTCTTCTATGCTGGGTTCCCAGGTCCTCTCCTCTTTGTGGTGACAGGAGTCATTTACCAGATCATTTTCTCCTTCTATTTTCATTATTTAAGCTGCTCAATCCAGCCCAGATCCTAGGAGACCCAGCATAGATGGTGGGGGTGGTAGGAGAGTACACGTTCCCAGTGCGGGGATGTTCGCAGCTGGAGGGAGCCATGGGTTCTGCGAAAAACACCACTCCTCTGCCCGGAGTCATCTTATTAGCTGCTTCATTTCAAGGGAGGAAGGTTAATTTTGGGTCCCCCTTGGAACATGGAGGGGACTCTTGCCAAATCCAGGATCACCTTGAGCTGTAACCTCATGAGGCCCCTGGATGGGTCTGTGTGTCTGCTTTGGACCAGACCCAGGGTGCTGCCCTGTGTCCTATCCCCAGTGAGGGTGCAGGGTGGGGGTCAGTGTTTATCTTGGTGGGCCTCACTTGAACTGGACACTGCTGTTTTGTTGGTTCAGGCTGAAGTATATTTCTTTTTTTAATTGCCCCGGCACTCTCCCCAGGCGCTTAGTCTGCCAATGCTGTTGGCCCCTGCTGCTCTGATCCCCTGGGATCATGAGGAGAGCACTGTTTCTCCCTGCTGGCCCCAGTCTAGCAGCAGCCAATCATGGCTGGCATGCATGGCTACAAGTACTGTTAGGTCAAAGGTCTAGCCAGTGAACTAGAACTTCAGTTCTCTCCCTAGTTGGGCTGAAGCTCCTGAGCAGGACCTGTTGGGATATGTACAACCTGTGCCAAACAACTCCTGGGGCAAGAACTGGGCAGCCTGCTTGCTGTCGAGCTCAGGTTGTGAAGCACAGTAGGTACAATTAAGCATACTGGAGCCAGGCTGGGTTCAAATGCCACCTCCACTGCTACCTGGATGCATTAATGTAGGCAAACATGTCTCAGTTTCCTAATCTGTAAAACGGGTATATTTTGAAGGTTCTGAGGCTATTGTGTTGAGGATTGAGTGAACTAATACATTAGATTGAAACACATGTGACTGCTGGTATTTTAACTGTTTTAAACCTATGAACATAACAAGGATTAGTAGAGTGTTTTAAAAACATGACAACTATGTGCTGTCTAAGAAACTCACTTTAAATACAATGATGCAGGCATGTTGAAAGACAAAGGATGAGGAAAGCTATATTATGCAAATATTTACCAAAAGAAAGCAGAAGTGGCTATATTAATAGATGTGAAAATCCTCAACAAAATATCAGCAAATAAAATACAACATTGTATTTATACATTCTTTTTAAAGAATTGTACACTGCGACCAAGAGGGACTTATTCCAGCTGGGCAAAGGTAGTTCAATACAAAAAATCACATGATACGTTACTTGATGTAGAAAGCTCATTTGACAACATCCAACACCCATTCATGATAAAAACTCTCAGCAAATTAGGAATAAGAGGAATTGCCTCACTTGATAAGAGTATCTATTGAAAAGTCTATAGCAAACCGTGTACTTAATAATGAAAGACTGAGTACTTTCTCCCTAAGACTGGAATGAAGGCAGGGATGTCTGTCTTGATACTTTTATTCAACATAGTACTGGAAGTTCTAGCCATTGCAAAAAAGTAATAAAGACATGTAGGTTGGGAAGGGAGAAATAAAACTACATTTAAAGATGACATGATTGCTTACTTATAAAATCCCAAGAAATCTATCAAAATCCCTTTCTTGGAGCCAATAGAGGGATTCAGAAAACTCACAGGATACAAACTCACCAAGCTCATAAGATAAAAAAAAAAATCAGTTGTATTTCCATATACTAGCAACAAACATGGATACCAAAATAAAAAAAAAAGACATTTATAATCACTAAAAAATTCTTAAGTATAAATTTAATAAAACATGCACAGAACTTGTTTGCTGAAAATTATAAAACCTGAGGAAAGAAATCAAAAGTCCTAAATAAATGGAGAAACATACTATGTTCATGGATTGGAAAACTCAATATAGTAAAGATGCCAATTCTGCCCAAATGGATATATGGGCTTATCACAACTCCTTTCAAAATATTAGCATTTTTAATGAATCCAGAGCATATTATTCTAAAATGTAGATGGAAAGGGCAAATAATTATAATAACTAGAGCAATTTTGAAAAAGAAGAATAGAGTGGGAGGAATCAGTCTACCCTATTTGAAGACTTAAGTGGCTGCAGTAATCAAGACTGTGTGGCACTGGCAGAAGAATAGACACACAGATCAAAGAAACACAATAGAGAATCCAGAAATAGACCCCCCCCCCAACATGCCTCTGTGTGGCTTTATTTTGCAAAAGAGCTCTAGACCCAGAGTCAGGAGGCCCATGTTCGGGTCCCAGGACTACTAGTCACTTGCTGTGTGGCCTTGGAAGAGTGGCTTCTTCCAGTTCTAAAAGTCTTTGAGGCTTTGGCTCTGAATCACTTAATTTTTTCTGGCTCAGTTTCCTCTCCTATTTAAAGGGGACATCCCGTCCTCTCTTTCTTCCAACCTTCTGTTTGACAAGCGATGACAAAATACCTTTCTCTTTGACGTATCAAGAATTCTACAAGCCAGAAGAGTTGCTACATTGATTGAGTTCATAGGAAACCTCAGCACCGTCAGAACTTGACTCTGTGCCCCCAAAGTTAAATGCCAAGGGCTTTATTATAATTTGTTAATTTGGTTTCTTTCTTCCTAACACTATCATTTCCTCATTTGGACTCCTTAAGGAGCACGAGGAGTGGGACTCACTTTTGTGGAGCTGTTTTTGGAGTTCTTCAAGGTTCAAAGTTCTGGGCTTGGCTATGTGAACCTCTGGGAATGTCTGTCAATAAGAGATTAAGAGAGGTTCGAAGACAGAGGCTCTGTTTCCCGGTAGAATACTTCTGCTTGTGTGGGCAGAAAGATCTGGAAATAATTCAGCCAACCAACAGCTAACCACCCAAAGAGGATTATATGTAGATTCACGTTGTGTGGGTCCTGGGAGCTTTGAAAGCCACATACTTGGAACACACGCACACGCGCGCATGCACACACACATACACACACAGAACAATAGCACCCTTAGCACCAAGGCCACCTTATGTATTTACTACCATAAATAGTCCTGGTTAAAACCAAGTAGGAAAATTTAAAATATACAGATGCTGATAACACCCAGACTTTAACTGGGGCACAAGAACTTTTCTTTCTCAAGCTCGTGAGGCAGGACAGCACAGTGATTAGAAGGATGAATTCTAGACGCAGACTGTCTGGGTTGAAATCAGCATCTCATCATTTATTAGCCATGCTTTTAGGTATCTATTAGTTAACTACTTTGTGTCTGGTTTGCTCTTCTGTATAACTGGAATAATACCTCTCTCATTAGATTGCTGTGAGGATTTGAAGAAATAATTTATGCTGAGCTTTTATGCATGAAACACACTTAGAACAGAGTGAAACAGAAATAATTGTATTCTTCTACATAACATATGAATGGAGTGGGACAGCTGGGGCCCCATTGCCTTAAAATAATTTCTCCATCTATCTTGTCATGGTACTGTTGCCACAAGACTCCTACACCATTATTGATCTGAGTCACTAGGTACAAAAATTTTTTCGAGGAGGGTCAGCAGAGTAGTTGCTAAACTAGCTTATTAGACTGGTGGGTTAGTGACCGGGGTCTAATCTCAGGGCTCCTGTTAACAAGGTTTGTACTTGTAGACAAGTCAGTTGGAGTCCCTGAACCTCATTCTAACCTGTACACCGAAGAGGCTCAACTATACGATCACTGATGTCCTTTCCAGCTCTAGTAGCTGAAGAGATAGGTGCTCCGTAGATGAAGAGAATTTTTTTTCCCCCCATGGAGGCTTAAGAATAGCTGCTTATTCATTAAGTACTTTTTAATGCAGCTGCTACTTTTCTAGCCCTTTGACCCATTTAACCCTTGTAGCAATCCTATAAAGAAGGCTTCATCCTTATCCCCATTTTATAGAAATGGAAACTGAAGCAGAGAGAGCGTAAATGATTTGCCCAAGGTCACATGTCTACCAAGTGGCAGAACTGGGATCACGTCCAGATGATGCAGAGTGCACATACTAGGCATTTCATTCAGTACCAGACAATGCTGGGCAGATAGTAACTAACAAGAGGAACCGTTTCCTCTTCATCACGGACCTGTGAGAGCACCTGGAGCTTCTGGGAGGCCCTCCGTAAACACTTAGCGTTCTTGTTGTTGACGATGATGACACAGCTGTGTTGGGCTCAGGTGACTTCAGCCTCCTGGCCATGTGTCAGAAGCTGACTGTGTTAAGCTTCATTTTCTTTTGTGGATGTTATCCACACAAGCCGATCTGGTCGGCTGGTCAGGGGCACAGGAGGACTCCTGACAGGGTGAAAAGTAGGACAGTCTGGCGCGAGGAGAAGACAAGGAGGCTGCCAGGCTTTGGGCTGCTCCGTTCTCTCCTCTGCCCGCCACTGTCTTTGTTTCACGTCCGCCAAAGTGGCACTGCGTGTTCCTAACACGTCCCTCGAAGGTTCCCTGGGTGTGGTAGAAGGAAGAGGAGGCAACGCACTACCTGCATGAGAAATATGGCAAGGGTTTGCTTTTTCCTGCGTGCCCAGTAGCCTCATCTCAAGCCTAAGAGCAAGTGTGGCCAGCATGGCTATAAAGTGGCACCGCTCCTTGGCTTGCTTTCCCTAGCCTCTGTAAGCTCGCTGCTGCTATTAGACTCTCCCTCGCGATGTTGAGAACTCACTTATTTCCAGAAGTGACCATGGTAGATGAGTAATGTTGCTTTGTTTTGAGCGCTTTTTATTTTTTTAGATTTTGTTTTATTTTTTTAGTTCTGTACATTGTTGAAAGGATGTAATCTTTAGAGGCGTTTTCCCAGCTGTCCTAGGAAAAGAGTTCTGATCTTGGAGCCAGTGTCCTTGGGTATTCCAGTCTCAGTTTTGGTTTTAACTGACTGTGCACTCTTATGACCCAGATTTCTGATGGGGAGGGAGGAAATGCCTGAGGCACTGAACCAGAGGTGATACTGCCTGGGTCAGATTGGAGACAGGGAAGAGGTTGAATTCTAAGACCTTGATCTCATCGATTCTGGCCCTAATGTAGTTACTAACCTGATCCCACAATGAATAATGAGTATTTAGGGTACACATGCCCAGCATTAATGGGGTACCTGGGTGGATGATTTTTATGGGTCCCCTTTTATATGTTGGTAGGACCAGAGAAATGAGACATGATGTAGGTGGGCATCTGGCATTTTCACTCGTAGCTTTTTGAAACTGCAACTCAATCTACTAAAAGTTTCCAGGCCGACTCAGGGCAAAGGTGATTGTTTTGGAAAATGTGAATGAGATTGGTCGGGCAACTCCAGGGTTATGCAAGCGAAGGGATGGAAGCAGTTGAAAGAACTTTTGCTTTGGACACTCTTCGAAGGGACTTTTACCAGGGGGAATACTTGAGCACGGGTTAAGACTGAAACAAGTGAGACCAACATGTTTCTCCAGTCAAGTGCCAGCACACACAAGTGGACACGGTCCCTTGTTCTGTGCAGCGTGAGACTTCTCCTCTGTCTCCTTTCCTTTGCACGGATGCCGTGACCACCCAGTGCTGACGGTGTGCTAATCAAAGACTCACAGCTAGTCTGTCTATAGAGCTTACCATTGGTAAGATACCTTCTACGTGTTTTAGGAATTACCTTGTAGTCTCATGGAAGCCATGTGTGATAGATAGAATTGTTATAGTTTACTAATAAGGCAACTGAGGCACAGAGAGGTTAAGTATCTCCCCCAAGGTGAATAAGTGGTTCAGCCAAGATCTGAACTCAGGCAGCACCTGGCTCTAGAGTTTAGGCTTTTAAGCACAACACTGCGCCGTCTCCGTAACATCTACCAGGTTATGGAGTTCAAGCTCTGTCAGTTGAAAAGCATTTCTGCACCATCTGTATTAAACATCGGGGCTGTGTGTGGGTTATGGTTCTTTCTGTAAGGAAGGCTCTGCCATGACTCACAGGAGAGGGGTGTCCTGGGGAGTGTCAGTAGACAGGATAATCCAAAAGCTGTCCTGGGTTGAACTGACCGGTCAAGGCTGCCAGGACACTGGCTGGAGAAGGTCCAGGAAAGTACAAAGGGTGGAGAGGTAACTCAGCTCCTGGCGGGCCCCTCGGCACCTGCCAGTCCATGGCTCGGCTGGTTCCGGCTGTGGTGCTGGCTCTCCTCAGACTCTTGTCAATGGGTTGGTACGTTGGTAGCCTGGTTTCCTCTGGGATCCCCTTACCATGTTCTGCCAGGAAGGCACCCCCACTTCTGTCGTGTGCCCCAGTTCCTGAATTCAGTCTGGCCAACCGGACTGTGTTTCCGTCATCGTCATTGGCTTTGTGGATTATTCTGTGCATCTTTCTGGGCCGGTGTCAGGGCTGCCTGTGGGCTGGGCCCATGGCTCTGGTGCCAGTTGTAATGTGATCAACCATTGTAAAGATAACCAATGGCAAGACAGCAACACAACCTGTCATGGGGCTGAAGCCGTGGCAACCCATGTGCCATCACATGAATGTTTATTGGATGTGGTGGTGGCTGTACTTGGGGTGCCATCACAGTGCCAGTCACTGTTTTGTTTTCACCATGACCCCACGTGGTAGATGCAGTTATTAAACTCACTTCACGATTGTAGATGCAAAGGCACAGAGAGGGTGCATAACTTGGCCTGGGTCACACAGCAAACACATAGAGGAATTAGGATTTAAACCTAAGCAGTGAAGGCCCAGTTCCTGTGCTGCTGACCACCAGGCTACCCCTCCTCCCCTCTGCTAGGCTGTGTAGGGGATAAAGTGATGGGTAACACAGAACCTTCCTCCAAGGCTGTGTCCTTGGCCTCATTCATTTAGGTTTTTGGTAGCCTTTGGGTTTACTTTAAGTTGGTGAACTTCTGGAAAATGTCATTTATAAGTAACGCCTCAAGGTTTTGTCTCAGGCTAATTTTCGAAAAGGTTTACCAAGAACACAGATGACAATACTGAGCCATGAGGGACCAAGATCATTTAGTCCCACCTTATCATTTGTGATTAACAATAATGGCCACTGAATACTGAGCACATCCTGTGAGCTGGGCCCTTTCTAAACACTTCATACGGGTTTCCTCACCTTCTGCTGCTCTCTGGGAGTGGACTGTGATTATCCCCATTTTACAGAAGAGGAAATTGAGGTTCAAGGATGTTATATAAACTGCTCATGTCACACAGCTAGTAAGTGGTAGGGCTGGCATAGGAACCCAGGCAGCCTGGCTTCAAAGTCCATGTTTTTAATTAACTGCCACTTGAGGGTGGAAGGATCACTGGGGTTAGGACAGTCCTTCCGGCTCTGCCAAATGTCAGCATGTGTGCTGCTGGCCACGTCTCCCCCTCTCTCCAGTTCTCCTGAATTCGTTAAACAAGTCTATAGCACACCTACTGTGTGCCAGGCTTTGTTAGTACTGGGCACATATTGGTGAATAAGACAGACTTGGTCCATGTGCTCGTAGAATTTCCAGTTGAATTTTCAGTTTCCTCACCTGTAAAAGATAAGAATTAAAATATATTAAAAACATTTCTCATCCTTTTGAAAACCCATGCGTCTTCTTATAAACAATAAAACATTATGCCTTCCCTAATGGTCTTTGAAATTTCCAAGTAAGTGAGTTACCATGACTAAAAATAAATTAAAGCTATGATAATATTGAGTAATTTTTGTTTTGAATCACACAGGCCTTCATCCCTACCCCTAGGGATATTCGGATACCCTGGGCCCCCAGCGCTGGGCATTCTTTCAGGGAAGAATCATTGGGATGGTATTCTCGCTCCAACAACAAAGGGATCTAGAGTTGAATTTTCAATTGCTTTGAAATGCTGGGGTTGTGTCTATTTAATTTGTGTTCATTCTTTCACCAGGCTTTGGCCCTTGGGTGTATGTGGCAAATAAACTTTACTCATTCCTTTTACTGAAAACCCTTTCCCCCACCAGGGCATTGTTGTGAGTCACAAGCTCTCTCACCATCTGACATTTCCCCATCCTGTTTATGGAGGGAACACCAAGGGACAGGCCCACGTGTCTGACACACAGGCCCACAGGCTCCTCCCCCTTCAGCGGCCCTTGGGTTAGATGAAGCTTTTGGCTCCAGGGCATGTCTGGTCTGGGCGGTTTGTGCTTTGAGATTTGCATGGGAAACGATGCTTCACAGACCTCTTAGGAACACCAACTGGCTTATAAGTGCCTCCTGAGAACTGGGCCCTGCAGAGATTAGTTTCTTTAACTCAGTGCCTCTCATTTGCTAATCTATTACCCATGCTGTCCTCTGACCACTACAGGGACTCACATATAAACGCTCAGGGATGATGTCTCCACGCAGGGTAAGTGAGCACAATGTGCATGCTGGTTGTACTGAAGTCGCAGAGAGCAGGATAATTTTTAAAACATTTAAAAAAAAATTTTGACAAGGACATGAGATATATCCTCTGAACAAATTTTACAGTATGTTATGCTGTGTAAAGTATGCAGTACTTTTTTTTGACTGTAGGTACAATGTTGGTCAGCAGATCTCTAGGATGTAATCCTCTTATGTAACTGAAACTTTATGCCTGTTGATGAGTAACTCCCAATTTCTCTTTCCTTCCCAGCCCCTGATAACCATAATTCAAGTTATTTTTTCTTTTTAAGTATAGTCAGTTCACAATGTTGTGTCAATTTCTGGCATACAGCATAATAGTTCAGTCATACACACACATACATATATTCCTTTTCATGTTCTTTTTCATTATAGGTTACTATGAGATATTGAATATAGTTCCCTGTGCTATACAGTAGAAACTTGTTGTGTATCTATTTTATATATAGTAGTTAGTATCTGCAAATCTTGAACTCCCAATTTATCCCTTCCCACCCACTTCCTGCCTTGTAACCGTAAGTTTGTTTTCTGTCTGTAAATTTCTTTCTGTTTTGTAAATACGTTAATTTGTCTTTTTTTTTTTTTAGATTCCACATATAAGTGATATCGTACAGTATTTTTCTTTCTCTTTCTGGCTTACTTCACTTAGAATGACGGTCTCTAGGTACATCCATGTTGCTGCAAATGGCATTATATCATTCTTTTTTATGGCTGAGTAGTATTCCATCATATAAATATACCACAACTTCTTTATCCAGTCATCTGTTGATGGACTTTTAGGTTCTTTCTATGTCTTGGCTATTGTAAATAGTGCTGCTGTGATCATTGTGGTACATATATCTTTTCATATTAGAGTTCTTTCTGGATATATACTGGAGTGGGATTGCTGGATCATATGGTAAGTTTATTTTTAGTTTTTTGAGGACTCTCCATACTATTTTCTGTAATAGCTGCACCAAACTACATTCCCACCAACAGTGTAGCATTTGTCGTTTGTGGACTTTTTAATAATGACCATTCTGACTGGTGTGACGTAATAGTAGTTTTGATTTGCATTTCTCTGATAATTAGCAATATTGAGCATTTTTTTATGTGCCTATTGGCCATTTTTATGGCTTCATTGGAGACACAATTCCAGTTTTTGATTTTATGATTTTGACTATTTTATATATCTCATATAAATGAAATCTTGTAGTACTTGTCTTTTTGTGTTTGGCTTATTTCACTTAGCATAATGTCCAATTATAATGAGAATTTATTTACCTGAGGTTCTAAAAGCAGTGATAGATGTTGTGAAAAAGATGCAGTTTAATTCAGTAAACGTTAGTGTGGGCACTATGTTCATGACAAGCATATAGAGATGAATGAGACCAGTGCCCAGTGACTTGCTGGCAAATGACTAACAGGAGGCTCTGTAGGGGAGGGAGGAGCCCTGTTGTGTAGCATTTGCTGATTTCCACAATGTAAAAATACTCTGGCTGATTTAAAATACCATAGTTGGTTTTAAGCTACCAACATGATGTCAACCAGCTTGCAGAATTCTTGAAAATTTAATAGTCAGCTCTCACGAGCCTATATGAGCTGATCCTGCACTCTGTTGCCAATGTATGCTTTCAAGAGGTTGTCAGTTTAGACTGGAACATAGATAATTTGTGAAGCAATATGATGAGAGCAGAGATAGATGTATGTACAAGGCAGAAAGGTGTCATGGGAGACAGTGATTAAATTCTGTGATGGGCACATCCCCTGAGCTGCAGGGGCAGGAAAGATGTGGAACGAAGGCCTATAGATAGGTGGAGACAGGGACCTTAAAGCATCCCCATTGTCTTCAGGTCAGAAGGAATCACCTTGGCCAATCTTAAGGTCCCTCTCAGTCTGATGTCACCATTCATGGCTAACCTTTGGTCTGACTCTTGGGAACACATCTTTGCCCTGGCTCACACTATTGTCCCCCTTTGCAAAACCTTTCCCCTTCATCTCCATTTCCCTACTTTCCTCATCCCCCTTCATGAACTCTTCCAAATCATGGAAAGCACGAACCATAAAGAAAAGATTGATAAAGTGAATTACATCAAAGTTAAGAATTGATGTTCATCAAAAGTCCCCATTTAAAAACTAAAAGGCAAACAAGAGAGTCAGGGAAAATACTTGCAGCACTTATAACCGACTAAGGGCTTGCATTCAGAACACATCAGTAAGTCACAAGTCACTAAGACGAAGACAGAAAAAGGGAGAGACTTGAACAGGAACTTCACAAGAGTGGCTATCCAAATGGAATAAATGAGAAGAGGCTTACCTTCACTAGTGGTTGGGGAGGTGTGATACCACCACACACCCACCAAACTGGCTAAAATTAAATAGACTACCAAGTATTGTTGAAGATTTAGAGCAATGGAAAATAACGTGTGTTGCAGGTGAGAGCTGAAATCGATACAATCATTTTGAAAACTTTTGAAACTAGCTATTGAAATTGAACATACACATACTCTATGACTCAGCAATCATTCCCCTAGATACATATCCCAACCCCTCCCCCAAATACATATGTACTGGAAGTTCAAAGTTATGTACTGGAATGTTCAAAACAGCATCCGTGGTAATGGCTCCAAATTGGAAACACCCAGATGTGTATCAACAATAGGGCATGAGCTATGGACCATTCATAAATTGGCATCCCATTTATGAATGAAAGAGAAGGAAGTGTTCCTCCATATTACACATGGATGAATCTTACAAATCTAATATTAAGTGAAAAGGGTCAGACACAAAGAATACAAATGAAATTATTCCATTTATATGTATTTCAAGAATAGGGTAAAACTATTGATGGGGTTGGAAGTCAGTTTACTGGTTACTTTTGGGGAGGAACAAGGGGGTTAGTGACTGAGAGGGTCACACTGGGGGCTCTGATGAGGTTCCTTTTCTTGCCCTGTGTGCTGGTAACAGGGTATATTGATTTTGTTATAATTCGCTGAACTCTACATGTATGACTTGTGTACCTTTCTGTATGTCTTATATTTTCATTGATTATAATTTTGAAAACTGTAGGAGCTTCTGAATCAAAGTGTTAGCATTAGAAGCGAATGTGTGTTCTCCTAGACCATTTTTGTGTGTTCTCTTTCAGCGTTTCCTATCTTTGTGAATTTAATCATTAAACCTTAAAAGATATGTTGAGAGTGACCATGTGCCAGGAACTATTTTAGATACTGAGGATAAACAGGGAACAAAATAGAAAACATTGCTGCTCTCATGGAATTCACATTTTCATGGGACAGGAAGGCAGTTGAACAAACAAATATACAAAATATCAAATGATGATGAGTGCTCTGAAGTAATATTAGGGGGTAAAAAGATAGAGACGATGGAGCTGGGGTGAGGACTTGGGTACTGTTTAGGTTTTACGTAGAGTGAAGAAGACTCTTCAGTAAGGCAGTGTTGGAGCAGAACCTGAATGAGTGACACATGAGCCTAGGAGATCTACGGGTGAAGAGTAATCCAGGCAGAGAAAACAGTAAGTGCAAAGGCCCGGTGTTAGGACCCCCTCCCCGCCAGCCTGCCCAAGCTGGAAACTGAGGCCTCACTCTTGGCTTTCCTCTCTCTCTTCTTTACCCTTTTATTCAAAACAAACCACCAATCCATTTAATTCCATACCTAAATATCTCTTAATTTTTCCACTTTCTCTCCATCCTCCCTGTTCTTGCCTATTTGGGCAACCGTTTCTTAACTCTGCCTTCCCGTGTCCCTTTTTTTCTCTTTGGTCCTCTGATGGGATGCCCCTTGTGCTCAGAGTAAACACCCTCCAAGGCTCCTGCTTTCCTTTCTGGTCTCATTTCTTGCCGCTTGTGCCAGGCACTCCGTGCTCGAGTCAACAGCCAAACTGAGTCCATTTCCCAAGTTTCCCTCTGAGACTCTGGACTCTGGGCTTTTCTATATGAGGGTGCTTCTGCTGGCAACATTCTTTCCTCTCCCCACCTACTCATTTCAGGCTCCACACATCCTGTGGGTCTTGCTTAGATGTTGTTTATTCTGGGAAGCTTCTGCTGCCCCTTAGCTGTCAGCCAAATGTCCTCCCCAAGGGTCTCATAGCACCCTGTGTCTCCCCCTCACTGTAATTGCCTTTTATTTGTCTGACCCTCTCCATAAACTCTCAAACAGAAACATAAGTAACTGTTTCTGTTTTGTGTCCCAGTGCTGAAGGCAGTTTAGAAATTGCACAATAAATTCTAAATGAATGAATGCGTGTTGAACTGGATCCTTGTGATATGACAACAGTCTAGGAGTATTTTTATTAGTCACTGCTAGAAATCTTTTACAGTCAAAACAATATCCATTAAACTCACAAAAGCCAGAGCAGTTTCGTGTTTAAGTTCTTGTTCCTGGTAATTTTGTGTTCCATCATTTCTCAAACACGTAAATATTATCTTTCAAATTTTAGTGTTACCTTGTTTCACTCAGTCATAAGTAAAACATCAATTCAGAGAGCTCTGAGTCTATTTGTGAAAAAAATTCAAATACAGAGACCCAAATGTCTGGCTCTGGCTGTAGAGCAATATCCTTATTGTGACATTTCTAGAGTTGAGAATTTCTAGAAAAAAATTCCAAGTTGAACTTTATGAGTTTTGTCAAGTTTGGGGCATGGCAGGCAGACATTCTTTCTAATTGGTCACAGCCCCTTCCTATGGAGATGAAAGCTTTTCACATGATGGGAGAGTGGGAGAGACAAGAGAAAGAGCAGATAGAAACAGGGAAGGCAGCTCTTCTTACGCTGACCCTTCCTACTTAGGTGACAAGTGATGCTGCTGATCCCTGATGCATGAGAATTAGGAGAGAGTTGAGCAGGGACTGAAATGGAGATGGGAGCACGGTGCCAAAGTCTCTCAAGGTGACTTTTAAAAATTGTTTTAACAGAATTGTTTGGAGAATGACAAATATTTGCGCATCAGGCACACTCATGGCTACCATTTTTTGAGTGTTTGCTATATGCCAGGCTGTATAACTGCTTTAAGTAGAGAATCTTATTTAATTCTACTAACAGTTGTACTGAATCAATACGATTATATCCCCATCTTGCAGATAAGAAGGTAAGGCTCAGAGAGGTTGTGTGATTTGCCCTAACTTACACAGCAGGTCAATGGTCATGCCGAGCTATGAACCCTCCCTCTGGCTTGAATGTGCAAGATTGCTAATCACTAGGCTCTCTGGCCTCCCGTATCCAGAAACAAACCAACTAAAAGTCAGTCTAGAGCTAAATGCATCTCACTTTAGGTTATCTATTCCTGTGGATTATCCATGGTTATGCTCCACTACTGGTTAAAGGGAAGGAGAGAACTGACAGCAAACTCCATGCACATGTGGGCATCTGACCTACAGAAGACCCGGACACATCATCTTTTTCACCAAATAACACCTAAAAAGCTTCCCCAAGCAAGGAATCTTAGAAGAAGTTCTCTAATATGTGGATGGGGCAGGTGAGAGTATCTTCTTTGAGCAAAAAGCGTCCCTCCTCTTTGGGGAAACATTGATCCTGGAGAGAAGGAGAGGGAACAGCTGGCTGTCTTTCCCCAAGGCCGGCAGCCCCCTCTCTGGCCTCCGGGCTCAGCGCTCTGGCCGAGGGCGTGTTTGTTTGGCTGTGACTCTCTCCCTTCAGTTTCCCTCCCGGGGTGTCAGATTTCATGAGCTCCAGGGCCAGAGCCTGCCACAGAGCTCCAGGCTCCTGCCTGTTTCAGCCTGAGCCTCTGGCTTTAATCCCTGTCTCCTTGGCCAAAGCAGGGCGAGGGGTTGAAAAATGACACTGATTGGATTCATATTTGATGGGGGCGATTGCTGGACAAGCACCTCACCCATCCCCAGCCCAAAATGAAACTGACAGCTACACCCTCCTGTAGTTTGGAGCCCAAACCACCGCCTTATTAAGAGAGGCCCCCCCCCCCCCGCCCACACCCTGGCAGCTGGTCCCGCTCTTCCTGCTGGAATCAGAGGTGGGCCGCGGGCCTCACAGCCTTCTTCCCTGCCCTGCTCTCCGCCCCGCCACCGGTTTCCTCTGACGGAAAGCCCCCGCTTGTTTAACTGGCCTAGTCCTCTCCTTTAGTCTCCAGAATTCACTTCCGGATTTCTGGACCTTGAGTCCCTGTACTTCGCTGTCTAGAATCTCCATTTTCCTACTGAGATTTCCATAAGAGGCCCACCCAGAGCCCTTCCCTTGTGCCTCCACTCCTCCGTTGCTGAATCCCCCATTACCCTGCTGGGTGGCTAATGGGGTTGTTGCCGAAACTTGGCCTCCGTACCTCACCTATGGAATTGAGACTTGAGGTCAGAGTTTTGGATGAAGTAGAAAAGGCAGCTTTATTTCTTTGCCAGGCAAAGGAGCTCATGTCGGGCTAATGCCTCTAAGACTGTGAGCCTGCTGGGGAGAGAAGTTAGGGGGTTTTTTAGTAAGAGTTCAAGGGGCAGCACTGGTTTCCATGGAGATCATGTACAGGGTAACCACTTGTCTCAAAGTTAACCTTGTTTTTGTAGATGCAGCAGTCCCCCTTCTGCTGGGTCTGATGTTCACCTCTGGCTTTGGAATTCTTCTGCTATCCTTGTGCTTAGAATGAAGGTGCTTAGGAAAAGGGTCTGTGGAAAAGCGCTGTAGAGAAAAACTTGTGCTGTTTAAAGTCAGGTTGGTATATGCTTCTAGCGCTTTAGGCAGGCTGAGGCCTGAGACTTCTTGCCGTGGTGTTTGCACAGGCTGGGACCTGCACCTAGAACAACAGAATACAAAGAAAGCATAGGAGGCTAAAAAAATAGCTGCAGACCTGTGCAGTTGGGGGTGGGTTATGGACAACAAGATGCACGAAATGACAAACTGCTGTCTGTGAGGTGCTGGGAGCAAAGTGAGGGGGATGGGCAGATCACCCGAGACACCACCCACCCCCCAGCCCAATCCTGGTCAGCAAACGCTTGAGAAAAGCCATTTAAACTGTTATACAATTAAGCAGTTACAAATACCATACAGTTACTGATGACAATAGGGTCCTGCTCAGTTCCAGGGTCATGGGCACCATCTGAGGGGGAGAGCACAGTCAGGAAGAAATAACACAAATATAAGCAACTCTTCCCTGCTAATTTGTTTGTTGAACTTCATAGAATTCATGGATTAAGATTATTGGTTAGAGCATGTGTTTCTTAAGAGATGTAATTAGAGATGTTTTTTAAGAGGAACCAAGGACTATCTCCCAGAGCTGAACAGAGCAGCTCAGAGCCAAAGTGGTCTCCTGGGGAGGTCAGAGAACCCCTGACAAAGAGCAGTTGAAACCACAGACTCTTACCCAGTGGTTTGTTGAAGGCTGAAGTAGCCCAATAAGTTTATAACTACTGTAGCATTTGACATACTTGGAGAAATACACCCCAGAGGGAGACCGAATCTGACAACTTCGCATGCTAACCTGGACTGCTTTTTGTTAGGGCAAAGGAGGAGGTGGCTTTTGTTTATTTTTGGTATGTTTGTTTTTGCTGCCAAGGGGTTGTAATGTCATGATTATTTATTATTATATGTATGAGCCCTAGCCATGTGCTGGGGATAGTCAAAATGTATTCACTATGAAATGAGACAAACTCCAGTCATTTAAACAGCTCCAGTTGTAGATGTGAAGCCAAGCACTGTTTTAAGTATTAGAACATGATGGTCCTTTTGGGCAGTCCTGCTGTTAGCATCCCATGTTTTAAGTGAGGAGACTGAGGCATGAGCATTGCATAACTTGTGTGAAATCACACAGCTAGTACAGATCAGAGTTGAGATTTCAAGCCAGGCCATCTGGTTGCAGGGCCAGTGGCTCACCCATGGGGCTATCCTGCTGGTTATGATTGTAGAAGGAAGGGTTATAGCATGAGACAGGCTAAAAGTTATCCATTTTGAATCCTCAGACCCTAGACTTATTGATAGTAAAGATAGCAACTGCCAGTTAAATAAATCATCTCTGAAACCAAGAATAGAATCTACGAATCTGTTGGTGATGGAAGTTTGTAACATACCTCCTTGTCTACGTGCCTTGGAACTGTCTTCTCAGAGCACCTTGTAAAGTGAAATTGAACACTGGGAGAGCTGAGTGAGGGGGTAACTGAGAAGGTGAGAGAGTTGAGAAGGGAGAGAGATCAGACAGATGGCAAAGCTCAGTGGGGTACTGTGTCCAAGCAGAGCCATCCAGGGATTCAGTTCTCAGAAGCTGTCCAGGTAGACGCTCTGCTTACTGGGGGGAGTTAGTGCCTTGCTGTGTGCATGCTTGAGGCTGCTCAAAGCACAGGGAGCTATATTCAATATCTTATAATAACCTATAATGGAAAATAATCTGAAAAATGTATATATAACTGAATCACTTTGTTGTACACCTGAAACTAACACAATGTTGTAAATCAACTGTATTTCAATTTAAAAAAAATAAATTTTATTTTATTTTATTTTTTTAACACTTTATTGTGGTAAAAAAAACAAATTTTAAAGAAGGCATCAGGGGAGGCATGCATGGTCTGTGACTCATTCAAGGTGTCTAATCCTGCTGCCCATTTAAGCCTGCCCAGTACAAAGAATTTTATTTTTTAAATTTTGAATTAGTTAAATACAGAGCTGCTTAAGAGAGTACATGGTAAATATTTTTGTTTGGTAATTATTATTATAGTCATAGCAATTATAGAAATTGCTGTTTTTTTAAAACCTTTAAAAATTTTTAAAGTTTTATGTAATTTTTAAAGATTATTTTCCATTTACAGTTATTATAAAATATTGGCTATAATCCCTATTGGACAGGACATCCTTGAGCCACTCTTACACCCAACAGTTTGTGCTTCCTGTCTGACTTATTTCACTTAGCATGATGCCCTCCAAATCCATCTCTGTTGCAGCAAATGGCAAAATTTCATTCTTTTTTATGGCTGAGTAGTATCCCATTGTTGGTGTATACCACGTCTTCTTTATCCATTCACCTGTCAATGGACACTTGGAGAATTAATTTACTCTTCCTTCTCCTTTATTTTCACTCTAGATATGCTGTGGTGATTACTTTTCAGAGGAGAAGGAAGAGTAGTACCTAACTCAAGCTGGGTTGAGATCCAGCCCTGTGATGAGTGTCCGGTTGTCCTCTTCCCACCTCTCCTCTGACTCCTGCTGTGTGGACACAGCTTAGGCATCTTCAGGGCCTGGAGAAGGTTGTGGTGAAGAATGTTCCCACCAGCATAAGCTGACTGCTGGGAGGCTCTTAGGCACCTTGCAATGCACGGCTCTCCTTTTGAACTACGAGGGGGGTCTAGGAGGCTGTTTAGAGGGTTCCTCCCTAATTGTTCCTGTTGGTTTTTTTGAAGTGCTTCTCCCACCAGTCATGACCTCTTAAGAATGTGCTTTATTCCTGAAGTCCTGTTCTGGGGGTTTCAGAGGAAAAGGAGGAGAGATTTGTAGGTTTTTCCAAGCCTGAAACTGCTCTGTTTGATTCAGAGGATGAGGAGCTTTTAATCTGTGACCCTTTCGGTTTTCTGGGGGGGCTCTGTGAGGATATTTTCTGGGGTTCTCCATACCCTTATTTAACAGAATTATCTGCAACAGGATGTTTCCTTGGCAGGGAATACAGGAGAAGGCTAGTGTAGACGGCTAACTTGTGTCAGGGCACCCTGATGCCTAGGAACATGGCAAGAGGCCAAGGGAATTTTGAAAACGAACAAGAGGCATTTGGACTTCTCAATGTCTTCTCAAGAACTGTTCACTGGATTGAACTGACACTTTTCTCATTGGTGTTATAATTCTAAACCCTTGCCTTGCTAGGCCGTGAAGACTTGGTGATTACCTTCATCACATCTACGTTGGCTCCACTCACATCCATTCATATGCCATCGTTTCAATTCTGCTTTAACTCTGGACCCTTCCCCAGTGTCACTTGCTTGAGAAATAGTGTTTACCCAGCCCCACACTGTGAAAAACTGTCGTATTTGCTCTGACTTGGGAGTGTTTACTTTTATGGGCATTGGCTTTGCAGAGTATGGGATGTTGTTGGAAAACAGTTTGAGGCTGAATGTGGTTTTGTGATCTGGTTCCTACAAACTGTCAGGCTGATGGCTGGGTCCTGGATGCCATGCTCTATGTGGTATTTGATTCATTCCGAGCCTGAGAAAATAAATGCAAAATGTAGAGCATCTTCAATGTATTCAACTTCTCTTAAGTTTTTAAAAATTTCATTTTCTCTAAGAATCACTCATTATTTCTACAACTGCCACCAATTTTACCTAAGTAGAAACCCAGTTTTAGTTTCATAACACTATGCAAAATTCTATGGTAAAATTCTTAAATACGAATACCAAGAGTTTTGGTTTTGCAGAGAGTTTAGCTAACACTCAGAAAGATCTCTTCCTCCTAATTAGCTTATCTTCTCTCTGTGGTCTGTTATGTCAACTGGTATCCAGCTCAGTTAGTCAGGAAAGCGACCTCCCACACACGCCCTGAGTATAGTCATAAGCATTTTCAAACAGGTACTGTTACTCATGAGACAGCTTCTTTAAACTGCCGTGGGCACACACAGGTGGCATCCAGCATGTTTGCAGTGACCGTAAACTTTGCTCTGAGCCTGTCTCTCACCACGTTTCTTGTTTCCAATATTGTAGGATTCAAACTTTCGGATTTGCTTTCCTGTTTTCAGCCTTAGATCACCCTTCACTTGATGTTCAGTAGCAATACCCTGGCTTCCACTGGGAGCATTATCTTCTGCCACTTTGGGCACATGTGCTGCTTCTTGTCAGCCCTGCATCCTGTACCCAGGCTGGGACCTCGTGGGTGCTACGCCTACTGGGCTATCGTGGACCCCACGGCCATGACCTAGATACGCCTGTATGCCACGTCCCTTGTCAGGGAGTCAGGTCCAGAACATCATGAATCTCATTTGAGTGCCATATTGAAGATGCACACCCAGGGGAATATTTTGTTCCCGGGCAGCCTGAGACTCTGGGACTCCAGGATGATAAGGGTAATGCTGAGCTTTCAGACTTTCTATCATATGATTTCAGCCTTGGGACCCCTTTGTCCTTGCAGATCTTCACATGAGAGGGAGAATTTGTGCAGAAGCATGAGCATGCTTGGGTTGGGTCATTCTTTTACTAAACATGTTTAGATGCATATTCTAACCAAAATTTTAGAAGCAGTGGCACCCCAGGACTCTAATATTGGGATCTGGGACTGTGACAGGCCATTGGAAGAGGTATTTTTGACATGAAACAGCTGTGAGGTGTTAGAGTCATTCGTCACTTACAGGGCGCTGTGGGGAACAGGACAGAGTCTGTGTTTTCAAATTGCTTATAGATATGGGGTAGAGACAGAAGAGGAAACTATGGACTGTGTAATTAAGCCAACTGTTTACCTCCCCATATTCCATCTTCTGTGTATGTTGTAGTGAAATGAAATAGGAGAAACACTGCGCAGTGTTGGCTTATCTTTCACTGGTATTCAAGACTCTGATAAATAATTCAGATTTGAGGCGATCAGGATATGAGAGGAGGAGCTGAAAAAACAAAGGTAATTTACCAATGTATGTTTGTAGATTAAAACACTTGAATAAGTAGGATTCTCCTGCATAGAGAAGGACTCTTGCCTACAGTTTCCTAAAAAAAAATGATTTTTCAGCTTCTACTTGAATATACACTCCCAATAATGGGGAGCTCATATCCTCACAAAGAAACACACCTCATCTTTGGATGGCACTAATTTTTAGGATTTTCCCCTTTATTTTTGGTTAAAAAAAACACCAAAACGTTCTTCCTCTCTGAAACGTCCTTAGTTTTGACTTGGCAGCTCTGTTGTGTGGTCTGGATCCTTCCACTTCAGGACCGTGTGTCATATGTATGAAGACCCCCCACCTCCTAGTAGAGTCTTCTTTTTTCCAGGGGAAACATTCCAAGGTCCTGCAATGAGTCCTCTTGCTTTCTCTGTGGAGAAACAGCTTCTCTTTTCTCCCCACTCGGTGTGGGTGAAGCAGCTTGAACCTGGAGATCCTGGAGATTCTGCCTCCTCGGACTTGCACAAAGCCCAGCATGCCCTCCCTGAGGAAGGTCTCCTTCCTCTTATTAGTCCCAGTTGTGCAATTTCAAATCCTTCTCTTGCTCCTCTTTGTCTTATTTTTTTCCCTCCCAGTGTTTTTATCACACAGGCATCATTGCGCATTGTGACTCACATTTCTTATCTTTACTTCTTTGCAATTACGGTCACTCTGCCTTTCTTCTTAGATGATTTCTTCCATTCTCCTTTGAAAAATTTTAACTTCTCCCACCAGCCGGTGCTATTTAGGTCCTTTTCGTTGTCCTCCAGTTTTAAAACCAGATTACATTTACAATCCGTAGAACCAGTCAGTTCAAAAACACCAAAAGCAGTGCAAAGTCTTAAATGCACTCTCTTCTTGCGTGGCTGTTGTCTACCCAACTAGACTCATATGTGTGACCCTGCGGATACATGACTGAAGTGCCCATCACTGCTGCTGTCTCTGAGCACGCAGTTTGTTGATCTGGGTTTAAGAGTGTTTGCGTCTGTCTATGTGCGGGTTCAATTTAACTCCCGTTTCAACCCCGTGCAACCCCGTGCTTCTCATTCTCCTCTCAATGGCCGTAGCACTTTTACTTTCTACCACAGAATTTAATTGTATAAACTTTGGTGCTGCTCACTGTCAAGAAGGAACAGAATATGAGAGAGGGCATGTCCTCGGCATTTCTCCCCTTCATTTTGCAGATTGTCTCTTAATCTGCTAAACCACTCAGCTTGCTAACTCCGTTGGCTTTAGTAGAGAAAAGGGCTTAACCTGTGGCATCTCTGACCTTGTGTGTGTGCGTGAGTGTGTGCATCTTTTCCTTTTTACCACCTAGCACCTGCAGTGTGTTTGGTGTTGGGGACTCAGCAGTGATCAGAGGGAGATGCTGTCTCTGCCTTCAGGGGATGTAAATTCAAGTGCAGGCCAGGCCGTGTGCTAGGAATCAGGCACTCCAGGCCCCGGTTTTTCTGTTTAATGGATTTTGCAATAGCTGCTTCCCCTCCACTCAATGCCGGCCTTCTCCAGAGTCTCTCTGACTTTCCCAAACCCAGTTATATCCTCTGTGAGCACGCGGGGGTCCCCACGGACTGGTGACACCACCCACCATTGGATCCTGTTGCTCGGTGCACATTCTTGTAGCTGCAGCTGAGCGGGATCCTGCAAGAAGGAGCTTGGCCCTGCACTTGACTCAGACCTTCCCCTTGCCTTTTAGAATGTCTGCCTGGCGTGGTCATTGAGAAACCTCAGCCTGAAAAGAACCTCAAGCTTCAGAAAGAGGCACCCAAGTGTGTTTGCTGTCAAACACAAATCATTGGCGAGTCTCCTTTTCACTTCCTTTTCTGGAGGAGGCACCACATATGAGGGTGTTCAGGGCATGGGGCTGGCATGGCATAGAAAGGGCACCTCCCTGTCCCTAACCCCAGAAGTGCCATGTTCCCTGATGACCAGGGTCCACCTTGGAGCAGCGGAGGCCCGCAGCCTGAGAGCATGAGGGGATGGGTGGGGGTGCTGGCTCTGCAGAACGTGCACGTGGGCCTTGTTCCCGACTGCGGAGGGTCGCTTGCGTGCATGCCCTTCACCCTAATTCAACACACGCCAATAACAAACGACTATCAGACAGGGCCTCTGAGCAGTCACAGACCGTTTCACAGAACACGAGTTTACCAGAGACTCTTCACGGTGAGCTTAGCTTTTTCTTCAAGGAGTGCACCCTGTTGGGGCTGCCAGGTTCCCCTGGGATTTGCCCTCTGGCTTTGGCGAAGCCCTGGGGAGAAAGTCCCCAGCTCCAGCCTCCTCCCTTCTGATAAATGCTTGCTGTTCTGCTCAGTGGCCGCCTCCCAGGACAGGGGGTGGGGGGTGGGGAACCAACCTCCTTTCTGTGAAGACCTTTGGCTGGACTTCTCTGTCTCTCCCAGGGGTGAGCAACTGCGGTTCCTGCAGCCTCAGGCTTGGCACCAGCTCATCTCTGGTGGATCCAGGACCTCGATCTCCCATCTCACTCCTGCTAGGGCCTCTGTGTCCCTGAGTGACCCCGCAGGATCCCTCTCCATCCGACTGACTCTTCACAGCCCCTGCCATCTGTGACTTTTGTTCTAGACACAAGCCTGAAAGGGGCTGTGCGGGCTTCTCTTGCCATCTCCGCTCCGGCCTCAGTCTGGTGGCACTCTCCTCTGTGGTCTGGACAAGGAACGGGGATGAACCTGGGCTGCCTGTTGTCTTTGTCTTGTGATATTTAAAGCAACCCAAGTGGCAGTGACTGTAATCCAGTATGTTCCTGGGCTGGAGGGAGGAGTGGAGCCCCACCTGGGTCGGGGGCAGTGCTGTGATGCTGCGGGAGCCTGGAAAGTGTTTGGAACTATGGCTGACAGAGTTTAGATGCCAGGGCTGAGAGGGGCCTCAGAGCTCCTCCATTCTCACTCACCCTCCCAGTCCCCCACCCCCAGTCTGAGCCCATCAGGGGAAGGGACCGCTCAGGTGACAGCGTGGTTAGTGGCAGCCCTGGGGCTAGAACTCAGGGCCGAGGTGGGTTTGCAGGTAGTGTGTGCAGCTTCTGCTTTCGCCCTCCTCATCTGGTCAAGATCCTTTTGAGGCCCTGAAGTTAATGTTGTACTTGTAATTTTATATTATGTTAATAAAATGGACCCAGTTCAGGCCTTTCTAGGGCACTGAGCTCCCTGTGTGTGTGAGTTCGCGTGTGAGGGGAGGGGGCAGATGTGAACACCGAGCTGTCCCAGTGCTGGGGTGCCAGACGCAGCTCGGAGGCCAGGCGCCTGAGAGGCCCCAGGTCAGTCAACAGGAACCAAGGGGCACGAGGTGGAGGCAGGTGGGGACCGTTTTATGTTTGGAAAATCCTGCCTTCACTTCGTCTTTACTCTCCTTCCTCTCCCTCATCGCGTGAAGGCATTCAATGTGGCATTCCCTCATGCTAATAATCTAGAAAGGATCCCAGGCTAGTGATGTCACACGGTGGGTGTTCTGTGGTCCCTTCTGCCCCTGGCAGGGCCGTGTCTTCTGTGACAGTGATTTCACTCAGCGTCCTCTCTGCTTCCTGGATGACGAGGGAGGGGGCCAGATAGCTCCAGGCTCTTTCCTCCCCCACCGCTTTGCCGAATTCTGGTTGTCAGTTTACAGATGAAAAGAGTGAGGAGAGCAAAGCGCTCTTCTAACAAAGGCAGGAGCAGAGCTGGCTGTGCAGGGAGGGTCGCCTCGGGTCACCAGGGGCACATACTGTGTGCTTAAACACCGACAGATTGGGCCAGTCTGGACTTTGGCTCAGCACCCAGCAGCTACATTTTGAGAAGCATGAGATCAGGACTCCCCGAGGAAAGCTGGGAGTGAGGAAGACATCAAAAAATCCTTGGGAATCAAGACAAAGCAGGGGGATGTTTGGTGTGGCGATGGTGTGTGAATGTGAGTGTGTCTGGGGGCCCCTTTCCTGCCAAAACCAAGCTCATTTCTGCATATTTGTTTGCTGAGTATTAAATACTCCAAAGATTGCTCTTGCTATTTGTTGAATCTGAAATGAAGATGACTCAGCAGAGAGGAAAACAAGCTTTGAATGCCCCGAGCGGCCCCTGAATGAAAGTCTGTGGTCCTAAAGCAAGTGGCTTTTCTTTTCCCCACCAAGCCCTGATCTCCAACACACACACCCGAGCACAAGGACCACGCACAGCTGTGCACGCGCTGCGCCTCGATTCCGCTCCAATTTGACCCAAGTGCCTTTATCTCGTAGTTCATTTCCCCGTCCCACTCCGGCAGCCTTTCCAGGGCCCCACCCTTTCCTGCAGGAAGGCTTGTCTGAGTTTAGGTGGAGGGGCCCTGGCTGCAGGCCACAGCTGGTTTTCCAGGAGGGCAGGCACTTCCTCTTTGGCCCTCATCACGGGCTCAGTGTGAAGATTCCTCAGGGAAATCTGAGACTTTTTACTCTTCCACAAAGTGGTAGTGGCCTCAGATTGTCTCTAGCTTTTGGACCTGGAAAGATGGATTGTCTGGGGAGAATGACCATCTGCCACATCAGGTGCCCTGTCTTGTATGCAAGCTGTATTCCTGAAAAGTTGGGTATAAACTGGATTTAGGTATACTGAATCATATTCTGAATTACTGGGAGGATTTGCTCCCAGAGGAACTCTGCAGTGGACCCTTTTATTAAGTGAAGACTTATTTTGTAATGTGGAGACTCACTCAGTGATTTATGAGTCTGGTAAGTAGATGGAACACTTCTGTATACTGAATGCTATTTTAAATGTACTGCGTGGAAACTTGTTATTCAAAGGTACCCAGCACTGAGGGCTTGTGCAAAGAATTATTCTGTAATGTGGATAAACATCTCATGATTTATGAGCTTAGCCAGTTCAGACATTTCTTAAAGTGGGATATCCTTCTTGATCTGCTTCAGAGCAAAAGATGGGTTTTGCTAATAATCAGAGTTGGGGGGAAAAATGAGAGCTCTACTGTGTGTCAGTTACAGTCACTTCAAAAGGGTTTGGGAGAAGCCGAGGTAACTCAAACTTTCCATTTTGTTAGGGCAGAGATCCTCAGGGCTGCCGGCTCTGCCTGCTTTCCATATTATCACTGAGTGGAAATGATGTGCTGTTTTTTCCAAGTAAGTGCAGTTAACGATCATAGCAACACTTACAAAAGTGTTTCTTTTTATATCTAAATGTATGTCACCTAAATCAATATCCATCTCTCTAGTTATCTATGATGTGTCTGTCTGTCTATCTATCATCCGTCTGTAACGCGTGTATTCAGCCCTACCATAAAAAAGAAATAGCCCCTGCGGTGGGGCTTGTGTTTTGGGGCACTGAATGCTGTTCCTCCACCAGGACAGAGAGCTTCACACCCCGAGATCTCTGGGTGTGTGAGCGAGGGGAGAGACCCGAACCTCCTGCTTACCCTTTCTCACTCAGCAGTTCGAAAGTCATTTCAGTGCTCAGTGCCCAAGGTTCCTGGCTCTACCCTCACTCTCTATCCTATTTGAGAGCTAGAGTAAACCTTGTTACTGGGGAAATGGTCTGACTTTTCCCCTCAGCTTTATTAAGATATAATTGACATATAACATTGTGTAAGCTTAAGGTGTACAGTGAGTTGATTTGATACATTTATATAATGCAAAATGATTATCACCATAGCATTAGCTAACATCTTCATCCTGTTTTTTTGTTGTTGTTGTTGTTGTTGTTTGTCTTTTTTTTTTTTTTTTTTTTTTGTGGTGAGAACATGGAAGATCTACTCTTTGGTATAAAGCACAGTATTATTAGCTCTAATCACCATGCTGTACATGAGATTCCCCAGAACTTATTCATCTTATAGCTGGAAGTTTGTACCCTTTGATCAGTATCTCTCCACTGCACCCCCATCCCTGGTAACCGCAACTTAACTGTTTCTCTGAGTTTGGCTTTTTTAGATTCCACATATAAGTGATATCATAAAGTAAGAAATGGTCTGACTCTTTAAGGCAGTTGGACAAGAGGACTGTGGTACTTCCTCAGGTGTGTATAACCTGGACCTTCTAGAGACCCAGGACTGACCAGGAGCAAGCCCTACCTGTAGAATTCTCCCCAGAATGGGATGGCGTCAGGCAGGATGTACTGATGGCTTGCTCTTAAACCATGATGTGGCCCTTACTGTGTTTCAGAAAGAAGCCTCTGGAAGCTCACCCAAGTATAGAGATAATATAAGAAGTTTAATTTTAGATTTTTTTTTAAAAATTCCTGGTAATTTCTGGCTGTGGCTATCACACTCCCATCTGCCTAATCTTCCATTGACTCCCTGGTTTTTCTGATGGCTTTGACCCATGGCCTGCCTAGATCCTGGTGTGGGCAGTCCTGAGATGGAGAGTCAACCATCTCCCACCAGATCAGGGAGGTCCTGAGTCATGGCTCCTTTTGGAGTCAGATTGGAGTGTTCGTCCAGCTGGCTAGGGGAGAGGATTTTTAACTGTGAAGAAGGAAGTGGGTTTTTCATTACAAAGGACATATTCGCTCTGAGCTGCATATTCACTCATGTTCCTTGGAAAATACTGAGCTGTGGGCAAGATAGCACTGGCCATGGTGTCAGAGGGACTGGAAGAGTCTTAACTGTATCTTTTTCTAGTTTGTGACCCAGGCAAGTCAGAATTAATCTGATTTTGATATAGAGAGAAGCAAGGCCCCTAACCTTAAATGACTCCTGGTCTGGCTTGAAAGACAGACAGAACTGTGTATAATTCAGCGTGATGAATGGGAACCAGCAGCCAGACCAGGTAAGCCTGCCTAGGCTGTGGGTGAAGTGAGTTCGGGTCCCACTTTCCTAGTTTGTAAAGGGGGTGGTAATCTCTTCTTTCAGGTTTGTTTTCAGGCTTGATGATCCTGCATTTGTAAGCACTCACTAAGGGGTGAGTGTTCTAAAAAAAGAAAAGCATACGTAGCAATTCTTCACTGTCTTTTGCTTCTACTCTGTATCTGCAAGTTGCATTAACCGATACCCTCTCTCAGTGCCACAGGTGATTCTCAGGTTCACCCCACACTTTGAAACTGTGGGATATACATGGTTGGTTGGAAAGCACCCTTGAGATTCTGACAGACGTCCCCCAGGATTTTTTTTTTTTTTTTTGATCAGAAAAACTAATGTGAATGACATTGACAAGGAACCTATTTTCTTTGTTAAAATCGAAACGTGACAGACAAGGCTAGAGTTTCCTTTTGATCACCATTTCCAGTCTCCCCTGCCAAACACTGCAATCTCTGAGGGAACTGCTGTCATCAGCCTTGCCTTTCAAGGATCCTTGCTCTGTCCTCACATACTACAGTGTGCACTAGATTGGAGCTGGTTATCAGTATGGTGTTTAACTTTGAGATCTTTTATGTATATATTAAAGTATATTAGAGAGAGAGAGAGAGAGAGTGTGTGTGTGTGTGTGTGTGTGTGTGTTTGTGTGTATGTATCCATAAAAGTATACAGTGTGCTTTACATAAATCTTGCAACCTGCTTGTTCACCTAAGACCATGTAGTGAACATCTACCCATGTAACTACATGTAACTCTGACTCATACTTTTAAACTATTGCATAGTATTTCGTAGTAGGAATATGCCATAGTTTATAACTTTCATTTTTTTCTTTTTTGATAATAGCCAACCTGACTGATGTGAAGTGATATCTCATTGTGGCTTTTATTTGTATTTCCTGATGATTAGCAGTATTAAGCATTTTTTCATATACCTGTTGGCCATTTGTATGTTTTCTTTGGAGAAATGTCTATTGAAGTCATTACATTAGCCCATTTTAAGGGATTTCATTAGTTTTTTTTTTTTTTGCTATTGATTTATAGGAATTCCTTATATATTTTGGATATTAATCACCAGATATATGGTTTGCAAACGTTTTCTCCTATTCTGTAGGTTGCCTTTTCATTCTGTTGATTGTCTTGCTTGCTGTGTATAAGCTTTGCAGTTTGATGTCATTTCACTTGTTTATTTTTGTTTTTGCTGCCTGTGCTTTCGGTGTCGTATCTGTGTAGTCATTGCCAAGACCACTGTCACGAAGCTTTCCCCCTTTATCTTCTTCTAGGAGTTTTAAAGTTTCAGGTCTTACATTTAAGTTTTTAACCCCCGTTGATTTGATTTTTGTGTATATGATAAGATAAGGGTTCAATTTCATTCTTTTGCATGTGAATATCTAACTTTTTAACACTATATAAGAGACTCCTTTTCTCTATTATCTGTTCTTGGCACTCTTCTTGGAGATCAGTTGGCCACAGCCTCTATGGGAAACATTATGGAGATTTTTCAAATATTAAATATAGGACTACCATATCACCCAGAAATCCCACTTCTGGGTGTTTATCCAAAATAATTGAAATCAGGATCTTGAAGAAATACTAGCACTCCCATGTTCATTATAGCGTTATTCACAATAGCCAAGATGTGGAAACAACTTAAATGTCCTAAGACAAGTGAACAGATAAAGAAAATGTGGCTTATACATACAACGGAATATTACAGCCTTAAAAAATAAGCAAATGCTGCAATACGTAACAACATTATGAACCTTGAGACATTATGTTGAGGGAAATAAGGAGCCACAGAAAGACAAATACCTCATGATTCCACTTATATTAGGGATCCAAAATAGTCAAATTCATAGAATGAAGGAGCAGAGCAGCAGGTGCTAGAGGCTGAGGGGAGGGGGAAATGGAGAGTTACTCATCAACAGGCATGAAGTTTCAGCTGAGCAAGACGAGTGAGTTCTAGAGATCTGATGTACAGTAATGTGTTGTGCACTTCAAACTTTGTTAAGAGGGTAGATCCTGTATTAAATGCTCTTACCACAATAAAATAAAATTTAAAAACATATTGCAAAGCACTTTTTTGTGCCCACCTCATTGTACACATAATGTTAAATCTTTCTCTAGGGTAAATAATAAAAAATGGAATTAGATCAGGGTCTGTGTGCATTTTTTAATTTAAGTTATCCTCTAATTTATATGCCCAGTGGCAGAGTATGAGAGTATCTATTTTCCCACAGTGTTGCCTGATTTCATAGTTTCACACTTAATTTTTTTGCTAAGCTGATGGATAAAATTGGTGTTCAACCACGGCTTTGGTGTTTGTCATTCTGATTCTAGTACGCTCGTTGAGTACTTTTAGATGTTCACCGGTGTTATATTGTTTCCTCTGTTAAATGCTTTTTATTTACTTGGCCCATTGTCTAGTGGCTTTTAAAGAATGATTTATAGAGATTCTTTATGTATGCCAGAAAAATACGTTACACATTATTTTGGTCTAAAATTTCAAATATTTATCTTAGTGACCTGCTTGTCTGTTAAGTTAATGATGTCTTTCATTTCAAAGATGTTTTGAATTTTGTTGAAAAATGTATCATTCTTTTCACTTGCTAATTTTGCTTTTTATGTCTTACTTATGCAGGTCTTCCTTTAGCTCACAGCAGATTCTCAGCATTTTCTAGAAATACTTTTATAGTTCTGATTTTACATTTTGGACTCTATTTTGGCGGGGGCAGTGTGAACATACCTTTCTTTGTTTTTGAAAAGGCTGTTGAATCACCTGAAACTTTTCACCAATGCTAAATGCCCCTTTTCTCATATAGAAAGTTCCTACTTATATATGTGAGTCTTTTCTTGTATATATGAGTATTGCCCATTCTCTTCATTGTTCTGTTTATTTCTTTGCCAATTCCATATTCAGAGGGGTCTTTCCTGACCGTCTTAACCTGAAATGGCCCTCATTCACTCGTCGTCGCATTGCTACATTTTATTGTCTTCATGGTACATATGTCTCTTTAGATTTCTTATTTATTTGCTTGTTTGCTTATATATTATAAGCACCACAATCGCAGGAGTCTTCTCTGCCTTTTTTAGCACCTAGAACAACATGTACGAGACTTTTGGAAAAATCGTTGCTGTATGAATGAATGACAGCCAGTGACTTGACAGGGGGTATATGCATTTTGAGTTTTATTTTTAAGGTTGAATACACTTTTCTGTTGAAGGAGATTGTACTATTAACCAAAGAAGTGGGTAGAGAAGGGCCTTCCATCTTCTTGAAATTCTTTCATGTATATTTATGGGTTCTGTTCACATGTCATATTGCTTAAGTATTGAACCCTTGGGAAGATTTATTCAAAGAGGCAGAAAAGAGTGCTGTCTAGTTATCATAAGCTTTGGGGATACTTCCTTTTAGGATATGGAATTTAGAACAGCCAGATACAATCACTGAATATGTGGCTGAAGACAATCATTAATTCATTCTGCAACTGTTTGTCTCGCACTCTGGTAAGTGCTGAAAATGCAATGAGTACAGTAAGCATGGGGTTTGCGGGGGTGCAGACACTAACTAGACAACCACAGTGATGGATACATAATTAGAAACTATGATCACTTCTATGTAGAAAAATTATAAAATGCTTTCAGTGCTCGCACAATCAGGAAGGTCAGAGAATATTTCACTAAGGAAGTGACCACTAAATGGGGATTTGAACTGGACAAAGAGAGGAAAGGAACTTTTTGACAGAGGTCCTGGGGCAGTAGGAAATGGAAGAAGTCTGAATGTGACCGAAGTTGAAAGGTGGAGCAGGAGTTTAGCTCTGGTGAGGTAGGCAGAGGCCAGATTAAAGGAGTGTGTGGTATGATGATAAGCAAAAATGAAAACAGAACAAAGAACAACAGAACAACCTAAGTGGACTTTGGAGTAATACAAACCCTGGGTTCGTGTGTGAGCCTGTCAACTGTGTAACCACATCAGTTTCACCTCTTCCTCCTCAGTTACCTTATTGATGAGAACAACCCTCATTGGGTTACTGTGAATATTACATGAGATAGTCCTGGGCACGTGTTAGATGTACATGGTGTAGCTATAGTACTTCTAGGCTTATTGATGGTTCTTTTGTGTTTGTTAGCTGCTGGACATCCTAATTTTAAGTAAACAAAGCAGAAATAACCACTGGTATTGGAGATTCACAGCCTGAAACCAAGTAACAGTTTCAAAAAGGAAATTCAGTCAACCCTTTTCTAGCAACTTGTAAGTTCTGGTTAGTTCAGTTAAAAACCGTTTTTGAGCACCTACTTTGTACAAGAGATAAAGTATTCTTTTGGAATTACGAGAATGAGCCATTTTGAAGCTAATGATGAAATGGATAATTTTAGAACAATGTTATGGAGGACCTAATAGAAGCAAATTCAATGTGTGAAGGGAATGAGGTGTAGGAGACATTCCTTGAAGAAGGAACTTCCCTCTGGGGAAGGTTATGGAGGGGAGAAAGTAATGGCAGAAAACCCACAAGGAGGTAATTGTAGGACTGTTCTTCAAAAGGCTTCTAGGAGAGGGTGGCTTGCCAAGGCAGTGCTCACAAGGCTGAATGGCTGCTCACAAGGAGCTCAGGCCTTTGTAGAAGGACATCCTGGATCATGGCTGTGGGCTAGCGCGAGACTACAGCCAAGACCAGTGTCTCCAAGGCCGGCCTGTGTGTTTCTTTTTCTAAGCGTGTTTGTTTGTGGACTCATTTATGGAAACACAGTGGTCCTGCTGTTGGCAGTGAGTAGGCACCGAGACATATAAAAATCCAAATCAGTGCCATGAAACTATGCCCATCACCCTTTGAGGTCTGTGGTCACTTACCCCTGCTCCCTTCCTTGGGGCTACTTTAAGTCTTTTGTGTTTGGTTAATTTTGGTTTCATCCTCTTCAGGCAGAACTATTTGAATACCTTTTTTTCCCCGTACCACTTTGGGTGGGTCAGAGTTCAACTGCTTAGAAAACACTATAGAAAGCTTCTGCTTCCTCAAAAGAATATCTTTGCTATGTCATCCTGTTATTTACTACATTCCAGTTATTGCCCATTAAAATCTTATTCATCCTTCAAGAATCTGATCAGGCACTGATCTCCTCATGGAACCTTCTCTCATCACCCCAGCTTCAAGGAATTTCATCTCCCTTTATAATTTTGTATTACGTATTTTTTCTAATGGTGGATCCAACACTTGTCGATTATTATTGTCACCTAGAAGAAACTTTCTTTTTTAATAAACTTTTTATTCTTGAACAGTTTTATATTTATAGAATCATTGCAAGGATGGTACACACAATTCCTATTTACCCAATACTCAGTTTTCCATATTATTAACATCTTACATTAGTATAGTACATTGGTCATAGTTAATGAACCAATTATAATATGTTATTATTAACTGAAGTCTATGCTTTATTCAGATTTCCTCAGTTTTCCCCAGTGTCCTTTTTCTGTTCCAGGATCCCATCCAGGATGTCACATTACACTTATTTGTCGTGTCTTCTTAGGCTCCCTTAGCTGTGACAGTTTTGGGACTTTCTAGTCTTTGGTGACCATGACAGTACTGAGGATAATGCATCAGGAACTTTGTAGACTGTCCCTCAGTTGGGATCTGTCTGATGGTTTCCTCATGAATAGACTGGAGTAGTGGGTTTTGGGGAGAAAGACCTCAGAGACTGCCATTTTCATCACATCGTATCAAGGATACACACTTATCAAAGTTGATGCTAATCTTGATCACCTGACCTGAGGTAGTGTTTGTTATGTTTCTCTACTGAAAGGTTACTTTCTCCATTTCCATACTATACTCTGGAAGAAAATCACTCTGTGCAGCTCACACTTAAGGAGTAGGGTGTGGGGCGTAGGAGGGGTGGTTATGCACCACCTCTTTAGGAGCAGAGAGTATCTCCATAATTTATTTAGAATTATTTTGCAAGGAAAATTTGTCTATCCTTTCCCATTTATTTATTCAATCATTTATTTATCTCACTGTAAATATTTTATATGTGAGTTATAATCCAGTACTGCTTTATTTTGTTGCTTAAATTTGTTGCAGCTTTGGCCATTGGGAACTCTTTCTGTTGGCTTTTGCATTCCTTTGACATGTCCCCATCTTTTTTTTTTTTTTTTTTTTTTTTTTTTTGGTATGTGTACTTTCTCAATTTGAGGCACTAAAATATTCTCTATGCTTATCTGGCACTAAAAGATGCTCCAAAATCGTCTGTCCCAGCTCTGGGATCAGCAGTTTCTCCAAGGAGCTCTGGTTCCTTTTATTGGAGAATGGTATTAGAAATCAAGATCTGGGCGCTAGGTTTGCTCGTTGCTCTTGAGTGTCATTATTTCTGGACCCTTTTAGCTGATATAGCAAGGAGATAGATATATGTGTGTGTGCTAACCTGTGTACCCACGTATCTATAAATATTTCCATATGTAGCCATCTATATCTCTATTAAACTAAACGAGTTCATACTGATGTCTCAACTCTAATCCATTACCACATGGATTATACTGGGGGAACCTAAAAATACAGAATCCCAGGTACCACTCCAGAGCTAATAAATTAGGATAAATATTGACCTTGCATGTTCTGAAAGGCAAGCACATTAACATCATTGAATGTTTTTCTTGGTTTCATACTGGAATCAATGTCAAAATTATGAAAGCATCATAAACATAAGCTTTACTTTATCACCATTGACAATTTGGGTAAGTATCTATCTTAGTAAAACTTTGTTACCTGCCTGTAGTTTTGTTCATTTTAATTCCATGAGTGCATGGTCTAATAAGAGTTTGAAAATTCTTGTCTTACATAACTATTGAATGTCTCAGAGTTTTAAAATTCTTCTATTATGTGACTATTGAATGGCCCATTCAACTATCAAAGTCTATAATTTGAAGTTCTAAATATAGAAATGAACACTGTAAGAACACAAAGATAATTGTGCAACTTGTGTTCCTTCATGTTAACAGTATCTGCCTCACTCATTTCCTCTGCTTCTCTTTCTTGTTTTCCTGCATTTTTGCTGGGCTGCAGGCTCCAGTTCCAACACCATCTTCTGAGATGATCCTGATTCCCAGAATGCCCTCGGTGCTGCTCCTGCTGCTGCCTATCTTGGGTTCTGCAAAAGCTCAGGTTAATCCAGGTAACACAGCCATTGCTCAGCCACATGCTGGAAGACCAGCTCAACATGCAAAGCCAACAGTGTTTACGCTGGGAAGGGCACTGCTAAGGGGTCCAAAGGGTCATTCCCCCTTCCCTCCCCTTTAACTTAATGTCCATGGTAAAACATGGCCATAGTAGGAACAGAAATTAATATACTCTCTATATAACATATTGAATATTGTGAAAGGGCTTCTTATATGGAGTAGAGTGGAGTGAAAGGAAAATTTTTTTAAATAGGAGGTGGAAGAAGCAACCATTTGCTTTTGCATCTGCTGGAAAACAGAAGGAGAGACTTTGTAGATGCCTTGGAGAATTTCTGTAGATTGGTTTTCCAGTTATTTTTGGCTGGTTAAGGCTTGTATTTTGCTTGGATGTCATAGTATGCTTTTGGGACCCTGGTCTTATAGGATCTCAGGCAGTTTCTCTTTCCTACAGGGAGTGGCCATGCTCAAAAATAATTATGTTAGTCCCCTCTTCCCAACTTTTTTATTACATATGTATTTTAACTTTAAACTGAAGTATATAGTTGTATCACTTGTCTATTACCACAGTAATGCCACTTAACAACCCATGCAAAGTTGGTGATTCAGATTAGTCTTGGTTGGACTGTTCTTCTGGTCTCTGGATTCATGCATGTATCTGGGAATCAGCCGGTTATTTACTGGCTCATCAAGGATAACCTTGGCTCTGATGACTGGGGAAATTTCACTCTGCTCTCCTCCAGCAGATTAGCATAGATAAGTTTTAATGGAAATTACACAGGAAGAGCAGACGGGAAAACATGCTGCATTTTTCAAGTCCCTGCTTAAATCATGTTTGCTGAGATCTCATTGGCTGAAGCAAGTCACATGGCTAAGCCCAGAGCCAGAGTGAGAGGGCACAAAAAATTACACAGGGAAGGTTGAACACAGGGAAGTGTGATAGATTGGAGTCGTTTTTTTCATTTTGCCACGAATATGTGTATGGCACAAGTGGTCCACGTGATGACTTGTACACACTGAGCACGTCCACCTAAGCAGTGTTCAGATTAGGAACCAGAGCTGTGTCAGCACTTCAGAAGCTCTCCTCCTGCTCTCTTCCCCACCCTCACCGGAAGGGTAGTCATTATTCTGATTTCTGACGACATAAATTAGTTTTGCCTGTTCTTGTACTTTATGTAAGTGGAATCAGAGGACGCGTAAGTACTCTTTTGTGTCTGGCTTCTTCCATTCAACATTGTGTTTCTGATGTACATCCAAGTCATTCCATGCAGTTGGTGACTATTTTTTTTCATTGTTATATAATATTATTTTGTTTGAATATTTTATTTATCCAGTCTACCGTGGATGGAAGTTTGGATCATTTACAGTTTGGGCTCATTATGAACAAAGCTCCTACAATCCTTCTCGTAAAGGTCTTTTGATAGAGGCATATACTCAGCCCTTCTGGGTACATACCTAGAAGTGCAATTGCTTGGCTATATGTTGTGTATGATCTGTTTTTCTTCAAACTGCCAAGGAGTTTTCCAAAGTGATTTTTACCAACGGCCCACCCCTGGCAGTGTATGAGAGTCCAGGACTCCATCCATGAATTTGGATTCCCGAGGGCATTTTCATTTCCTCCTTTTCATATGGCACGGGCATGCGTTTGTGAAATGCTCACCGTCTTCCCCTCACAAAAATTCCACTTCCATGAGATATTCTTTATACTGTCACAGGGTATAATCAAAACACCTTAAAAATCAATGCTCAATTAGTTAAATAAATTCAGTGCCTTATTACTTTCTTTTTTTGTTTGTTTTTGGGGGGAGGAAGAAAATTAGGTTTATTTATCTTTATGTATTTATTCTTTAACAGAGGTACCAGGGATCGAACCCAGCACATCGTGCATGCTAGGCAGGTGCTCTACCATTTGTTGGTGCATCTCAGATCTGAACTTTGACACCATTGTTTCATTTTTCTGCTTTGTGCTATTCTCACCTAGTTGAAGTTTGGTTGCGTCCTAGTACGTTTAATAAGCCATTTAACAAGTGTCATTCTCTCTGCTCTGGTCTCCAAGGAAGAGTCGGTAAAAGTGCACAAATGGTAGGATGTTTTGATGCTAGGCTCACTCATGGAGCCTGGTATGACATGAGGATATCCTCATGACATGACTAAGCCAAGAGAGCTAGCCTTATGTGTTAGACAGCACTGCTGGAGCCCTGGAGCAGGAGACAGGCAGTTATCTGTAGAACATTTCTCCCTCTGTTCCTGGCATCAACTATTTCTATCGGCTCTTTCTGCTGAGGAAAAAGAAATAAAGGTCTTGACTTGCAAAACTCTTTAAAGGAACATGGAATGTTTGAGGTGTGTTGAAGGCATAGTCCTTCTCTCTTCCATTTCTTGTATTTCACTAAGTTAAGCTGGGGCCAGGCAGTGGGAAGCTGTGATTGGTGAGTCTAGTCACAAGGCTTCGGGCTTATGGAGGATTGTGACTGGCACAATGATGGACATGGGGTAGGTACATAATAAATGCAGTTAATTTAAGGGTGACTTTTCAGAAGTCCTTACTGATGTTACTGAAAGACTGAAAGTAAAAAAGTAAATTCTTGCCAGTTAGATTTCTGTCCTCCACAGGCTGGCCGTATGGCATAAATAAGTGAAATGTTGGAGTTAAATCAGGAGACCTGGGTTATAAACAAATCTTATACACAGTCATTGTTAAAATATTGTTGAATGACTGAATTGTTGTTAAATATAAATAAATTATGATAAATTACATATGTTATAAATTATATAAATGTTAAATTATGAATTGTTAAAATATTGAAATATATTTTAATTGATTATTAAGTGCAAATACTGTTTGGCAGATAGTAACTGGGCTAAGCATTAAATTCAATTACCGTATAAAGTCTAAAACAAATATTGATTTAAGCTCATTTTGAACATTTCACCATGAGCATTGGTCAGTGAGCCTTCTGTCTTAATATGATGGATTCATAATAAGGATATTGAATATGTATAAGTTTTAATCTAGAGAAATCAGCAGATGCCAACAGGGGGTGACTAATGTTGATATACAGAGAAATTCTCTATAGTTTGAGAGCATGAGTCTCCTGCAGGTGCCACCCCCATGGAGGCAGCAGCATAGTGCTCATGTGACATAGGTCAAGGTCTGATGGCAGTGGGGCTGTCGGCTCTCTGGTCTATAGCACTGGAGCTTTGAAAGTGGCAGCAAAGCAGGTGGTGGGTCAGGTGATGTTAGTGGCATTTCCAGTAAGAGCAGTGTTGAAACTGGCACTGTCACGAGGGGCTGCAATGGAAGCTGTGCAAGTCCATGTGGGAAATACTGGCATACAGGTGTGTGTACATGGTCTGGAAGTGTGGGCAGTACGCCTCCCCATCTTCCAGCTGCAGCAGTGCATCAGGGATTGGCACCTACTGACTGTCAATTCAAGTAGGAAGTCATTGGAAAAGTCTGAGGCAGTCCCCTCTGTCAAAATCATGGCTCAGGAGTATCATTTAGCTATTGGCATCTGCCTCAAAGAATTGCACCAACAATTTCTGAAAAGCATCTCTACAAATCAACAAAAAAATTGGATGTTACTAGAACATTCTAATGAATGGTTTGCAGTTCACTTGGAAAATAATATTTAACCCACTTGGAAAATTATTTTGAGAACAACCCTAGTTACAATCCTGGCTTGGTCATACATTAGTTGTATGACACAGAGTATGTCGTTATACTTCTCTTTGCACTTCCTTAATCCTTTCACCAGCAGTGAGATGAAGTTGGATGAGATAATCTGTGAGACCCTTTGTCACAAATTTACTGTAATTTGGTGGTGTGGGAGCTTTGCTGTCCAGATTGGAAGATATTGATGGGCTCTGGGCTTGGAAAGAGGGTCCCTGAACTTGCGTGGCTGTTCTTCGTAAGAAAGACCATTTGTTCCCAACACCCTGCCACTTCCCAGGCTCAGGGATCTAAAGTCTGAATGTCTTGAGAACCTTGACTTTGAGGCTAAGCACATAGGAGTTAGCTGAGGAATATTTTTCTAATTTAAAGCCTAAAATGCTCCCTCGTGACAGGTTGAAACCCTGCCACAGCCTCGCCTGCAGGAGCTTCATTGTACCACAAGCCACCTGCTCTAGGGCATTTTTTTTCTCTAGAGGTGGGTCCAAGAAGAAGCCTCTTAAACAGAAGAAATAGCATCTGCAAGGTCTAGGAGGGAGGGAGGGTACATGGTAGGCTGCCTGGAGGAGGGTGATGAGTGAGGGACCCAAAGGGGCAGCTTTCCATCCTCCTGTAGAGTCCATTAGTCAAGGACCCTCTTGCCCAACTTGGGCTGAGGCTCCTGGACTTAATGGAAGAGCCGAGGACCTCCATGGGGTAGAGAAGTCTCCAGACTCCACAATGAAGTACAGAATACGCCAAGCTATTATAGCTGTTTGATCAGCCACCAGGGTCAGTCTTCTCCACGGGGTATAAAATCAGTGTTTCAGTGGCCATTGAGCACCCAGAAACACACAGATTTCCAGGTGGAAGAATGGATGTAAGTAACCTGTTAAGAGCACAGGGGCAGTTGGTGCCACTCTCCTGACTTGGTTCATGACAACTCCTTGCACTTGGAAAAGGGAGAAATACCCCATTCTCCCCAACAGGCAGCCCAGGCATTGAGGATCCATGGTGGAGAGCCAGGGCAGGGCAGTGCTGGGACTTCCCACTTCCATTCTGCATTTTTCCCTTGTGGGAAGTAGGCAGCTTGTAGCAGTTCAGAGCCCTGCGGTGAGGATGTCCTCCTTTGGTGTCTAGAATGTTCCCACTTTGAAAGGAGAAACAAAGACACTAAGGGATTGGGGTTCAGAGGGGAGTTCTTCTCCTGATGACTCCAAATTTATTTTATGTTCATCACATTTTTTTTTAAGCATCGATATTCAGTGAGTTCTTAGGGTTTAGGGACCTAGAATTCTAGGCTATTCATGTTGCAATGGACCTTAGAGATACTTAAGTCCTTCTTCCTCATGTTACCGGTAAAGGAACTGGTTGTCGAAGTGGGTGAGTGGTTTGTCCATGACCGCACACAAAGCTAGTGGTAAAGCAGGGACTCATGGCTCCTGTTTCCCTGCCCAGTTTCCTTCCATCAGATACCCACCCCACTGGGAGCCAGTTGATGAAATTACCTTTCCCCAATAATCATGTATAGCTGTGCAGCCTTATGGTTTCCTTTCTGCAAATTCCAATGTGCATTTATGGAGGTGAGAGGTAGTTTGGGTTTGAAGGTCAGCCTGAGGCCAAGGAATGGAGAAAGCCCACAGGATCATGTAGGATGCACTCTTGGAACCTTGGTCTCACTAGCACACTCAGCAAGCAAGGCTAAAGCCAGAAGCCCTTCAGGACTGACTCGGCCTTGCAAAGAAACCAAAAAGCACTAGAGATGCTCTGGTTCCCTTCTGCACAGAGTTTGTCTCCCACCAAGGCTGATACTTGCTACTTTACCTACATACATTTACCAACTGGAAAATCACTTTTGTTTCCTTGGGTTCTCATCATTCATGCCCTCAGAGATGTGCTGAGAGGGTTTATTAATGAGAATGTGGTGCTAGTTCCGGGTTTCCAAAACCAGGCCTGAGGTGCTAAGGCTGAGTGTGTGTGTGTGTGTGTGTGTGTGTGTGTGTTTGCGCATGTGTGTGTTTGTATGGCCTGAGAAGGGTCCGCAGGAGGAGATAAAAAGGCTGGGAAGAGACCTCCCTGGTTGAATTTCTCTTAAGTGAGCAGTGCTAGCTGCTGCCCAGATTGGCTGTTTCTTGCTTTTGTGTTTGTTTGTCAAGTCTAGCCTGAGAGTGGCCTCTGGTATCCTTCCTGCCAGTAAACGGATCTTTCTCTGGGGATAACAGAAACTCATTTGCCCCTTAAGCACTCACTTGTGCCAAATGGGGGAGAAGAGAATGCAAGTTTCAAATGGTAGCAACTAATATTTAATGAGAGCTTAACATATTCCTGGTACCATTCTAAGTAGTGTCGACAAATTTAATCTTCACAATCATCTTATGAAGTTGGTCGTCTCATGATTCCAGTTTCACAGAGGGGAAACTGAGGCATAGAAACATTAAGTAACTCACTCAAGGTCATTAACCTAGCCAAGTGGCAGAGCTGGGATGTGGTCCACCTCTGGCCAACCTGTTTTCCACCTCTGTGCTCTAATCACCTCCTGGAATGTTAGACTCACAGGATGTTTGTGCTGCTCAGTCGCATCAAGTCCCCAGTGTCATGCTGTTGAGATACTGAAGGTATGATAGTGAGCCAGAGATAAAGGATTGGCCAGGCTGGGTGAAAAGAGGAAGGGAGAATATTTAAGCTTAAGTAAAGGCACAGAGATGTAAAAAGCAAAACAAGAGTGTGGAGATGGTTGTTGCTGAAGGGTCGAAGGGCAAAGATGAGGTTAAGGTGGCACCAAAATCAGGAGCCACTTCATTTTGGGATCCTCAGTATGTGACAAGTGCTTTCCAATCAAGGCTTTGCCTTTACCCAGTGATAACAAAATACCACGCCATGTCCTCCGTCCCAGGATGCATGTTCCCTTTGCTGTAAGGTTTCAACCAGTCCTGGATCAGGACATCACAAAATTTAAGCAGGCAATAAGCCTCTCTGGGCCCTCTTTCCAGATTGTTCCCCAAATTGGTGGTTCTTCTTGACCCTACGTTCACGCTGCAGACAGTGTGGGGAGTATGTCTGACCAAGCTCAGTGTGATGACAACCTAGGTGGTGAATGGACCATGGCAATGGAAATTAAGAGATTTAAATTCTGGTTCCAGCTCGGTCATTATCCATCTTTTGACTTTAGGTAAATCTCTGTGCCTTACTTTGCTCACATATTAAATGGGAAGCATAAACTCTGCTTTCTGCACTTCATAGTGTTCCTGTAGAGGGACCAAATGAGGTAGCAGACATCAATGGGATTTGAAAGTTATATGCAGATATCAAGGGTTGTGATTTGTTACTTTTGGAAAAGAAGGAAATTAAAATAACCCAAACGCTATAAAACAATAGTTTCTATCAAGCAGAGGAAAGAGAAAGGGCTCATTAGTGACTATTACGGTCCCTTGTGGTCTCCAAAAGAGACTCAAGTTACCTTTGGGGAATGAGGGGTTCTATCAACCCCGACCTCTGGCCATCCTGACTCCAAGAGATGCAGGGCCCTGTGCCCAGGGCAAGCAAATCTATGACAGTGTGTTTTTTCTGGGGAGAACAGTCTGATTGTTGACTTAGCTCTTGGTCCTAGCCAGCAGGCCTCTAAAGAGTGTGGATGTGGCAAGATAGGCCTCCCAGGATTTTTTGGTGGTTTGGACACTGAATACATAGTAAAGTAAAGTAAAAGTTAAGACATTCAAAACAATGAGGTTTTTTTTTTTTTTTTCCTGGCTTAAGTGGGAGGTTATGAATTGTTTAAAAATATAAAACTTTTTTTTTCTGCTTCATAGATATTTATGACTTTGGCCATTGTCTTCTTTAGTGTGGTGATGACCTCATGTGTACTCATGACCAGCACCTGTTACAGTGCTTGGCTTATGTAGGAAATTGATAAATGTTTGAGGAATAAGGAGAAGGCGGGAAAGAAGGGAAGTCAAGAAGCTCCCTGGTTTCTCTGTGTTTCTTTTTTTTTTTTGCTACAAAAAAGGATATAAATCATTCCATGTGAGACTTGATCTGGCGATGTCAGGAAGCTAAGGAGGGGACATAGAATATCCTCCCTTTAAATGGTGGGGGGGCTAAGTAGGAGGATGATGGACTGACGTTCCCTGAGCTGCAGCTACTCACGTAAAGAGCAAAGAGGTCCAGCCTCCGGCGTCCGAGGGCTGGGAGAGCCCTTCCCCTGGCAAAGGTGGAGCAGCCTCTGTGCTTATTCCTAAAAGCCTAAGGTCTCCCTGCTTTGACCTATCGGCAGAACATTTTAGCAGTTACAAATAATGGGGGAAAATGTGTTTAAATCCACCCAGATTTGTGTAAAGTTCTTACCGTTGGCATTTCAAAGGAAGAATTCAGATTTAATCTTTTGGGTGCTAGAAGCAATGGTCAGGGGTCTAACAGTGAAGTGTATCTTCTATGTAAAAGCATTGCTAACTTGAGACGTGATTTATCCTGGCACAGAGGGAACCTTGGCTGTGGGGATAGGCTAAATCCACCTTGAGAGAGCTACAATATTAATTGGTTTATTTTTAGTAGGTTAGACCAATATTCAGGACTTTGTTACAGCTTTTTTTTTTTAATTGAAGAACTTGTTCAGTAGTGATGGATAGCTGTACTATTACCACCACCACCACCACCACCACCAGCAGCACCACCCCCAATGATGGTAGCAACAACATGATGTATCTTTGGCTACTAGCTGTGTTCTTGATTAAATAAAATTAATCCTTAATTTCTCTTATGAGCATAAATCTGAATTCCTCTCTTGAAATGCCAAGAGTAAGAAATTTATAAAAATTTGGGTATATTTAAACACATTTTTCTTTATTTACAGCCACTATAGATGCCCTGCATGTAGGCATAAACTAGCTTGGCCCACTTTTCTGTGAGGCTAGGGTGGCCTTCTCTTTAGAAAGGGGTTTGATGTTGGATTTTCTCAAGAAGATGTGAGCCCAAAGTTCAATTGGCCAACAGTTAAAGCATTTGGGGCTGCCTTTACTTGGTAGGGTAGAATATCTTCGCTCTGGGCAATTGGTAAGGCATAAGCTTGAATTCTCGGTCACGCACTGCTTTTTAAAAACCCCTGTGTTTCCTCTGTGGCCTCTCTTCCTGGTGGGTCCTGAACTCTCATCTTTGTTTTGTCAGACTTTCAAGAGCTCAGCTCTGCCTTTCAGAGGGTTTCTCCTTAGGTCTGTATGTTGCCTCTCCACACAACCCTGACGTTCGGCAAATGTGCTGAGCAAGAAAAAAGCTGCCTGCTAGAAGGATCCCAGGTCTACTTCAGACGCTCTGAGATTTTGTCCTGTGGTGACCCTCTACCAGTGCAAAACCCAGAGCTGGCCTCTTGCCCTGGCCCCAGCTGACAGATGGCTAAACCTGACCATGGAAGTCATCTCAACTCTTAGATTCTGCCTTCCTCTGTTCTCACTACCTCAGCAGCAATCAGATGCCTGCAAATAAATGATTTACAAATTTTATCTTCCAGGTATTCTCAGGGACAGTGTTGGTTACTGCAAGCTACTGCATCCCACCTGGAATCAGAAATAAAAAGTTAATTTTTACCTTGTTGCCCTTATGATTTGTGTTACCTGATTATGCTTTGCTTTTTGAATTGGCTACTAGGAAGCTCAGAGACAGCTTTGAGGCCCATCACCAGCCAAAGGTGTAGAACCGAATGTTAATATATTTTGGATATTAACCTTAGCTCCAGCTTCCCTTATTGTCCCTGTTCTCTTTCCCTGACCCACATTTCTTCACTTATTTGTTTATTTAGTATCTTGTACAGCTTTAGAAGCCAATTCCAATCTCTTGTTTTAGAATGAATCACAGTAAGAATAGTTAAAAAATAAATAGCACCTAACCTTTATTAAGTGTTACTGCTCCAAGCGTTACTCTAAGCTTTAGTCTGCTCTAAACATTACTATCTAAGTACTTGACATAGATTAACTCATATTTCCTTACAGCATCCTTATAAACAAGTACTACTAGTACCAGTAAACTGAGAGGCTTGAACTTCAAGTAATCTTTCTAAGGCCATAAAACCTCGGAATTGTTTAAGGATGTAGTATTGAAAACAAACGATTCCTTCTTCTCCTCCTAGATCATTTGTTAAGCCCTACTGCCTTCTATGAAACATGCTAAGTTCTTTGTATACATTATATTAAATCTCTACAACAACCCTGCTTGGCAGGATTATGAAAGACTAGGAGATTGAGGTTCGGAGAGGCTTAGTAACTCGCCCTGGGGTCCCACGATTTGAAAATGGCAGAATCAAGTTTTAAGCATAGACCGGTTTTGATTCTAAACCATGCTGTAGCTTTCTTCCCAATGCCTAACTTCATGGTTACCCAGCTGCCTTCAACTTACCTCCGTTTTGAGGGAAAGGGCACATTGTTTTACTATGAGGTCTTCACTGACTTCGGTAACCAGGAAGAAGACGTATCTTGTCTGACCCTCATACAGCTGGATCGGGGAGCCCCCTCTTCTGGAACTGTGCAATAGTTGTTTCTAGAATGACTTCTGGGTTTTTAAGAAAACTGCAATTGTAAAGGACTATTCTGAAGGAGAATTTCAATCCGGGGAAAAGAGGCCTTGGCAGCATAGCCTCATTGCACCTAAAGGAACCCACCTAACTTTCCTCAGCACCTTGCAAGACCCTGTTATGCAGATGTTTACCAATCTGAAGTAGCCTGCGAGGTACAGCTTGTGGACAGAAGGGGCCCTAACAACAGCTTCTTTAATTGTACCACCTTGGCTTTTCTGAAACTGGAAAAACTAGGTCACAGTAGCCTGGGTGTGAGGACAGAGGAACCAGGGCTCTGGAGATCTGCATTGCAGTCCTAGTTACACTAGCCAGCTGTGCATCCTTGAGTAAGTCAATTCACCTTTCTGGGCCTTAGAAGTTCTGGTATTTAACATGGAGCCCCTGAAGGCATTGGCCTGAAGTCCTGTCTCTGAAGTTCTATGATTGCAAATATTCCTTTGGGCCATGGACTGTCTTGGATCCCCTGGTTGACCCCAATAACCGCACCCCTCCCCAACCCTGGTCAGTCTTATCTTCTGTGTGCCCAGGGAGGCCCAGGTGTCAGCTCTCCATGCTTCAGGCCTCGTGTGTGCCCTGTGTGTGTTTTCCTGGAAGCTGCATATAGGACACTCATTGATGGGGGATCCTGTGGTCTGGAGCGAACAGGGAGATGGTAAACATCACGGAACAAGCAGCCCTTTCAGACTGTCAACTTTGGCAGCACAGTATGAAAATAATTCTTGGAAGCTGGGGCCTGGTGGCAGCTGCTGCTCCTCAGCCTGCCTGCCAGCCCTACCAGAGCTCGGGACGCACCGGGCTCCCGCCTGGGCAAGCAGCAGTTGGTGCTGGTAGTTTTCCACTCTGGGAAACTGGAAAAGTGAATTGGCTTCTCTGTCCAGGAGATTGGTGGGTAGCGGAAGCGTCAGGAAACCACCGGGACGACTCAGCAGGCAAAGTCAGGGGATAGTTCTTTGCTGCAGGGTCTCTGCTTCCCTTGCTGCTTCTCTGCCTCTTCATGCTTCTTTATATTTCATGATGTGGAGCTCCGAGCCAGACTGACGGGCTCTGAGAAAGGTTGAAGTGGGCTTGGGGAAAGGTAAGGAGACCTGACATTTAGGACTTGGGGCTACTTGGCAGTTCTGAGTCTTTGCTATTGGCCGGGATCCCTTCCACAGAAGGAGGTTACCCAAAATAGGCATATTCAATAGGAAAACCACACTGGTACTGCTGAGAAGTGCCACGTTGGTTGCCCTGGGCCAAGGTTCATCCCGGTTTCAAAGACCTGCTAGGATGGAAAAGGCCGTCCAGGATCAGCTTGTCTGTTTTCCTGTGTCCTTTCTCTGAGGCTCCTGGGAATTCTGATTCACCAAGAAACTGCCCAATGGCTGCTTTGCTGGCCCTTGTCTCTGAATTCCTTGTCCTCATCTTTACATTCCCTGGTCTCGGTGTGTAGACCTCCAGCTCCGCTCCATTGTCTGAAGATGGTTTGTAATACTTATGACCCAGAGCCTTACTCTGGCTTGAGCTGGGGATCGTCCACTGACTAATATTCATGCCAGAGCTTCTCTTCCTCTCAGGCCAATGCCCACAGGGCCCTTGAAAGAGCATCCTTGCTGCTCCCTGTCCTCTGGAGATGGTTGTGAACTGGGCTCAAGATAGGGTTCACTCCGACAAACTTTGACCCTCGTTGGGGAAAGCATTGCCCTCTGAAATGAAATTTTTCAGCAAACATGGGCTGAGTATCTTCTTTGGGAGGTTCTGGGGCAGAGAAATGAAACAATTATAGCATCTCTGAAAAATTCATCATGTGGGGAAGTTCACAGTTCCCATCCATCCATCCTTGCATTCATCCTTTCATCCATCTACCCGTCTCTCTACCTCTTTATTCTTTTGCCAAATGTGTGTTGAGCATCTAATGATGCTCTGTATTGGCAGGTGGTAAAGGGGAAAAGAAAGAATCTGATATGATTATTATCTTCAGAATTGCTCACAGGTTCAATAAGGAGTTAAACAAGCACAAGTAAAACAGAACATTTCTGGTGAAGGTTGTGACCTAAAAGAATCCCCCATCCCCCCATCATCACTTTTATCCCCCAAATAAAATTGTTCTAGTGTTTTCCATAGTTTTGTCACACTACCTGAAATAGTAATGGCTAATAATAGCAATTGTCAAATAGACAATTTGATTGCCTATTTGATTGTTAAAAATCTATTATTTTTTATCAGTCTCCCCTACTAAAAGATAAGGTCCATGAGAAAAACCATGTTTATCTATCTTGTTTACTACCGTATCTTCAGACTAGTACCTGATGTATAGCAGGAACTTATTTATTAAATAAATACATGAACAGTCATTAAATAAATATACTTGTTATAAAGACAGGTTACAGTAAAGTATGTCATGACTCAGACTTGTAAGGAGGCCTCAGATATTTGCTGTCTGGTTACATGACAGTAGTAGGGACTATCTTTTCCTAACTTACCAGGTCTTTGTTTTTCAGTCTTGTAATAATGAACAATAGAAAACTCCTCTTTTATCACTTTTTCAACAGACATTTATTGAGCACTCAGTTGATGCTGGACACCCTACTAGAAATTGGAGAGACAACAGGGAGAAATATAGACAAGATCTCTGCCCTTAAGACATGTACGATTTATGGGGGAGACCAAAATTAGACAATTATTTATACTACAGTTGTGAGGGTGCTGTAAAGAAAACCAGTGCATTATAAGAGCGCATAACAGAGATTCCCCATTTAGCTGGGGGCTCAGAGGAGTTCTCTGAGTTGAGGGGGTTGGGGTCTGAGAGCTGAAGGTTGAGCAAGAGTTAGCAGGCAAAGGAGGAGAAAGGAAGAACCTTCCAGGCAAAGGGAACACCATGCTTAGAGAGAACTTGAGGTTTGAAGGTACTTTGTGCCATTGTGAGATAAGACTAGTGTTCTGGGATTCAGAGAGTGAAGGGCTGGGAGGGCCCAAGATGAGGCCAGAGAGGTGGCCTGAGGCCTGATCAGGTAGACCTCTAGGGTCACATCGTCCTAGGAATCCTGGGAAGCTGTTAGAAGGTTCCTGTCAGAATAAGGCTTTAGGAAGCTCATTCGTGTTACTGGATGGAGAAGGGACAATAGGGGAACCAGGAAGACGAGCTGGAAGGCACTATACAGACCAATCACGAGGTGGTGGATGTTGGGCCCTGCACAGGAGGAGTGGGGAGGGAGAGAAATAGCTGGACTTCAGAAGTCTGTGGGAGGTAAATGTGAGAGATTTGCTGATTGACTGGATGATTCTGAGGCCAAGTTTACATCTCACCCTTTGATTGCCTCTCAGCAGGGATAACGCGTCACTTATCCTCCTGAACACCTCCTCTCCAACAATTCTGTATTTGTTCAGAGGTTCAGAGACTCCCTTCTTGACTCAGGGAGAGCCCTTCCAGTTCTCATCAATGCTGTGGCCACTCTGCTGTCCACACATGGTTGACATAAGCCCCTTTGTGTGATGGAAGGGCTGGAGAGGATGAGGAGGAGGGGAGCTCTGGCCCATTTAGCAGTTTCTTTTTTTTTTTTTAGTCTTTTTATTTATTTTTTTGTTGAGGGAGAGGTAATTAGATTTATTTACTTATTTATTTTTTAATGGAGGTACTGGGGATTGAATCCAGGACCTCGTGCATGCCAAGCATGTGCTCTACCCACTGCACTGTACCCTCCCCCCCACCATTTAGCACTGTCTTTATGCAGAGAATAGAAGCCTCTTCTTGTGGCCCAGTTCCTCTAGTTATCAAACTTGAATGTACATCAAAGTCAGCTTGCTGAGCCCCATCCCCAGAGTGTCTGATCCAGTAGGTCTGGGGTGGGGACTGATAATTTGCATTTCTAACCAGTCTGCAGGTGACGGTGATTGCTGCTGGTCCTGGGAGCACACTCGAGGAGCACAGCTTTAACACAGTGATACATAAGGAGCACCAAGAGCCCTGGGGGAGGGAACTGGTTCTCCTTTACACCAAATAGGGTGTCCTAGGGGGACCTCAGTCTCTCTGTCTCCCTCTCTCTCTGTTAAATAGGGAAAGCTCCCATTTTTTTTTTTAAATTGCCTTCACAGCATTATTGAATCTCCAGTGAAGAACAGTGAATAACTTATTTTACAAGGAACACGCCCCGGTTTGTAGACAATACCCACTTCCAGGATGCAGGAGGTGAATGTGGGATAAATCTATTTATAGAGGCTGAGGAGCCAGGGGCTGGTACCCGAGTTTAGTTAGAACACAAAAGAGAAAGGATTCCTGAGCCCAGGAGATGTAACAGAACTGAAATGTTTCATGAAGGCAGACGCAGCCACAGCGGCTCTGTTAAAATGTCTTGGTTGCTGTTCCCAAGATAAGCAGTGCCTTGGTCGGGAAGTTGTTTGCAATAATAGCATGATTCACCCCACACGACCCTCCTTTCCCATTTCTGGTTTACTTGAGATATTCCGAGAAGCAGTTCTCACTACACTCATGGCTCGGTGACTAGAGATACATGACAGCCAGCAAGAAAGCCCAGTGGGACCGTGAGTGAGAACTTCTCTGGCTCTCCAGCGTGACCCCAGAGACTCAGCCTGTGTGCAGGCTTGGGGGGATCTGGGCACTGTGGTTCCGAAGACTGGCTGCACAGCGGAATCACCTGGGAAACCTTAGAAATGTGCAGGTTCCTGGGCTCAGCTTCAGATGTGCCAGAGAAAAATCTCTAAGAGGGGGCTGACAAACATGTATTCTAGAACCTTCCCAGGCAACTCCGGAGCAATTAGCTTATGGACTAGCTTTTGGGAACCACTGCCTTAGAGCGTGTCTACTTCCGCCCGTTGCTCTACACACAAGGAAATGGAGACCCAAATAAAGTATGGAGTTTGCTCAGGTCCCACATGGTTCGAATGGTAGAGCCAGGAGTGAACTTGAAATCTTTTGAGTTTCAGAGGTTGTGTAGTTTAGTGAGGTCCCACCCAGTCTTTAGAGTCAGATTCTAATCTGAGTTAATATTTACTCAATGAGAGGCCCTGGGCAGTTATTTAAACTCTTACCTCCTAAAATGGGTAATTAGTGTGAAATATGAAATAAGGAGTGTGAAAATGCTTATCTCATTGCCTGACACTTGATAAATGCTTCTAAGGATGCTATTATTACTGTATTTCCTCAAATTTTAGAAACTGCTGACTCTGAGATGTATCATTACTTTATGTGCCTCTAAGGAAAAAAAAAATACAATTAAACTATGACTCACTATTTGCTTGCAAGATGCATTCAGATTTTAGAGATATTAATGTAAAAGAAAAAAAGGGAAATATGATATTCCACTTCTTTTTCCTCCACCCTACAAAGATTATTATGTTACTTACTTTAATAGTAAATGCAAACTTCTGTTTTTTTTTTAATTCAAGTACAGTCGGTTACCATGTGTCAATTTCTGATGTACAGAACAATGTCCCAGTCATGTGCCTACATACATATATTCGTTTTCATATTCTTTTTCATTAAAGGTTATTCCAAGGTATTGAATATAGTTCCCTGTGCTATACAGAAGAAATTTGTTTTTTTAATCTATTTTTATATATAGTGGATAATATTTGCAAATCTCAAACTCTCAAATTTAGCCCTTCCCACTCCCTTTTCCCCAGTAACCATAAGATTGTTTACTATGTCTCCGAGTCTGTTTCTGTTTTGTAGATGAGTTCATTAGTGTCCTCTTGTCTTCTTTTTTTAGATTCCACGTATGAGTGATATCATATGGTATTTTTCTTTCTCTTTCTGGCTTACTTCACTTAGAATGACAATCTCTAGGTCCATCTGTGTTGCTGCAAATGGCATTATTTTATTCTTTTTTTTTGGTCTGAGTAGTATTCCATTGTATAAATAACACCACAACCAAGTTAGCAGAGTGCTTTAAACAGAAGAGTTACGTGATCTGACTTACATTTTAATAGCTACGTGGAGCAAAGTGGACAAAGGGAGGCCAGTTAGAAGATTCTTGTTCTATTTCTGGTGACAGGGGACAGTGAACTGGCCTAGAATGGGAGCACAATATGTGCAAAGGTAGGTGGGATATGCGAATATTTTTAGAGTAGCTAACAGGATTTTACTATCAGCTGATAGACTGGATATGAAGTGTGAAAGGAGTCAAAGATGGGCCTCAAGATTTTTGGCTCTGCTAACAGGAAGGATGGAGTTGGCTGAAATGAAAATGACTAGAGGATGGCTTGGAGGGGACTGTATTTTGTTCAAATGTCTTCTTACTTCTGGTCTAAATCTATCTCAAGGATTTACCTGCTTTTTGCAATGAATGTTTTTTAAGCACCTATTCTCTCTCCAGATGTGCACTGAGAAGTGAAAGAAATAAAAATGAACAAGATACAATCCTTTTATTTTTTTTTCCTCCAAAGTTTGCCATCGGCAGGAGAGATAGGACTCACACACAAATAATTATGTTACAAAGTAGTCTGTCCCTACTGCTCTAACAGAGATATTCAAAATGTCAGGAATAGCTGAGTCACTATGCTGCACACCAGAAACTAACACAGCGCAGTAGATCAACGACACTTCAATAAAAAGACAAAAGTCAGAAATCAGAGAGAGGAGAGATTTGTTGGAATTGGTACTATCCTCCCTCAAAAACGCTTGCTTTCATTGACCGCAAACTCATTGGACTGCAGAGGAGACTGCCAGGTAATCACTTAAGCTAGTCTTCCCACTTCAAGTACACCGACCTCTTTGCTGTACCTCAAACAACCAAGAATGCTCTTTCCTTGTACTTCCTGTTCCCTGTACACAAAACTTGCTCACCTGGCTTGCCGTCTTCCTTCACTGAGACCTCTGCTCAGTCACCTTATCTCAGAGGACTTTCTGATCTCTTTGCTTAAAGGAGCACCTGTCCCCTTTCTGTACTTTGTTTTCTTCCTGGCATTTACCATCTTCTCTCATAGTAAATATTTATTTGCTTATTGTCTTCTCCCCGACCCTAGAATGTAAACTCTGTGACAAAAGGCACTTTGACTGTTTGATGTTGTATCCCCATAACCCCCTTGCCCCAGAATCACTGGATACCTAATTAGTAAAAATAGGAATTAAAAAAAAAAAAAAGACTATGGATTTGGAAAGCAATAAGGAAACAAGTAGATTGTCACGCAGAGGGTGATGTTGGAGATAGGACTGGGTTCAGAAACAAAGCTTTGGTTTCAGAAGGGAGGGAGGGTGTCAAGAGAGACTATCCTATTGTCTGCAGAGATGCCCTCAGCAGCCTGGCATTTTGGAAGAGACAGCTTGCCTTGGGTCCGTCCCTCTTTTGGTTAAAGCAGAGGAGGGCAGTCTGGTGCACTGGGACAAACTCTGGATTAGGACTCGGAAATGTGATCTGAATCAAACCCCTACCGCTTAATAGCTGTGGGGCTTGAGCTGGTTTCTTCATATATAATTTGAAAATAATAGTACATGCCCTGCCTACCACACAGGGTCATTGCAAGGGTAGAAGAGAGGTCAGCAACTGGACAGCACTTTGCACACTGTGAAGAGCTGTATTTTAGGGGTCAGGATGGGAATCGGGGGCACTATGACAGGGATGATAAGCAAAGAAATCAGGAAAGCCTGCCTTGGCCAGCCAGGCCCCCTCCCTGGGAAGTCCCTGAGGGAAACAGACACACAGGGGACTGTGGCAAAGGGAATGCAAAGTCCTCCATTAGTAGCTGGCCCTGTGTCCCAAATGCCAATGCAGGTGTTCTTTAAACTGGGGCGTATAGTGTCTGGGTTAACGGCCTCCGGGAGCCTCTCCCTGCCGGCTGAGTCACTGGTGCTAAGGGCTAAAACACTTAGCACACCCATCGACGTGTAGAGGAAGCTTCCAGGAGGAGGCCAGGGCAGACCCTGAGTCAGGGTACTGCCTCTGCTGCAAAACAGAACAAAGCAGAAGAGGGGACCGTGGTGCGTGTGACTTTTTGAAACGTACGTTGACCTCACTCATTGGTAATTTTGGCCTCTTTGGTATTCTGGGTTAGTATTTCCTCATCCTTACTCCTCCCTTCAGTTTCACATTCCAGAGAGTTCAGATTTTGAGAATCTGATGCTTTGTTTCTGAACCTCCCAGATTTGCACTTAAGATTCAAGCGTAACGATTATCTGCGGAACCGATCACCTCAGATGGAGAAATGATACATTTGACAAGAATAGGCAAAATGATACTAAATCCCCAAGTTCATCTCTTGTTTCACATCTGACTTGGGAAATGCAGTGGACAGAAACATAGGACAGTTTCAGTTAGGTATATGGCCATGTTTCTTGCCAAAGTTGCCTGTATATGGTTTTGCTTAATCGTACTGTTTCTGGAAGTATCCTCTGGCCCTCAGCCCAGAGCCACCCTTCCTCTTCTTAGGGTCAGACAAGAATCCAGGAGCTTTACTAGGTGTGGTACGGGCAGAAGGGCCCCTTGCCTTGGGTGTGTCATGGTTGCAGTGGGGATCCTTGTTCTCCAAGTCCGCCATGTTCATTCCTCAAGGACAGCAGTGTGGCTGCTTGTGTGCCAAGCTCGAGCACCATGCTCACATGAAACCACTTTCCCTCTGATGTCTTGCTGCCTCTCCAGGGAACTTCCAGGAAAGGAGCTTTATTCCTGCTAACACTGTGATTTGCCTGCCGCTGTCCCCTTCTAGCCTCGGGATGCCTCACCTGTCTTCCCGCACCTCTACTTCATCTGTAGTCCCTCAAGGTGGGCAGGCTTTCCAGGAAGCCAGTAGTCATCAAGCCAGTTTTCTTATTTCTGCCCTGTAAACATTAATCTCCCTCGGGGTGAAGGAACATAAAGACCTGTCTGCCTGCCTGCTTGGAAAAGGGGAGGGAAAATATGCAAGTAAAAATCTCAATATATCATCCTGCCCTAGAGGTTACTTTTTTGAAAAATAGCTTCAGTGACGTATTCCTGGCGTACAGTAAACTGCACACATTAAAAAATGCACAGTATGATCTGTTTTGACATATGTATAAAGCCGTGAAATCATCACCGTAACAAGATAATGAGCATGTCCATCACTACCAACAGTTTCTTTGTGCCCCTTTGTAATTCCTCCCGCCCACCCCTCCCTTCCCCAGAAAACCCCTGACCTGGTTTCTGTCAGTGCAGACTGACTTGTTTTCATTTTCTAGGATTAAATATAAATGGAAGCATACAGTATGTACTCTTCTTGCCCAACTTCTTTCACTCAGCACAATTATTTTGAAATGCATCTGTGTTGCAGCCTGTATTGATGAAGGGTTCTTTTTTATCACTGAGGAGTAGAGATGGGGAGGAAAGTGAGGCGCCAGGGTGCACGGTGCATGCAGGTGCTCACTCTCAGGGTCCTGCAAAGACAGCACTGGCACCTCCATGGCCCTGGGAGTGAGTGCATCCTTATATCTTGCACCCTATGCTCTTCAATTGCTTCTTTATAATCCCAGTCCTGCTGAGGAGTATTTTATTGTTTCATTGCATGGGTATATCATCATTTGCTTATCCTTTTACCTGCTGGTGGACATACGATTTTTCTCCCCAGTTTGTATCATCTCTTACAAATAAAGCTGTTAGGAATACTCCAGAGTCTTCATGTGGACATACACTTTCATTTCTTTTGGGTAAATACCTAGTAGTGAATGGCTGCATAATAGGGGAGGTGTATATCCATGTAGGTCTGAGTCTGGACTTTCTCCTGTTTCCTTGATATATTTGTCTGTCTCTATACCAATATCATACTGTAGTCATTTCTGTAGTTTTAAAATAAGTCTTAAAATCTGATGTCAGTCCTTCCTCTTTGATCTTCTTTTTCAAAGTTGTTCTGGCTATCCTGGGATCATAGCATTTCCGTATGAATTTTAGAATCATTTTGTTTATTTATACAAAAATGCCTGCTGAGACTTTGGATAGAATGGACATCTGAATAGTACTGAATCTTTTGACCCATGAACATTGCGGTATGTATCTTCAATTATTTAGATCTTTAATTTCTTTTTGCAATGGTGGGTAATTTTTTACGTACAGGTCTTTTACATCTTTTGTCATATTTATCTCCAAGTGTTTTATAATTTTTGATCCTACTGTAGCTTGTTCACTGCTAGTATATAGAAGCACAACAGATTATTGCATATTGATCCCATGTCCTGAATCCTTACTGAACTCATTTTTTAGTTGTAGTAATAGCTTTTTTCTTTCTTTTTTCTTTCTTTTAATCTGATTTCTCATATAACTGATTATATTATCTGCAGTGAAAAACATTTTTACTTCTTCCTTTCCTGTCTGGGTGCCATTTATCATTTCCCCCCGTCTTATATCTCTATCTGGAAATTCTAATATGATTTTTAAAATGGAAGAAAAATTGACATAAGAGTATACTAGTTTCAGGTATACAACATAATGACTCTATAATTGTATATTTTGAGAAATTATCACTACACTAAGTCTAGTTAACATCTATTACCACACATAGTTACAAATATAATTTTTTTCTTGTGATGAGAATTTTTAAGATCTACTCTCTTAGCAACTTCCACATATGCAATATAGTATTATTAATTATAGTCTCATGCTATGCCTATGTATACATAGTCCCATGTATAGCTCAGTATATTATTATTATTTTTGTTTGAATAGCCAATTACACTTAAAGAGATGTGAGTAACATTAAAAGTCATTTTACATATTTACCAAGTAATTACCATTTTGAATGGGAGATTTCTTGTCATCTTTATCTTTGATCCTCTGTTCATAATGTACCCTTTTCCTCTAGATGTTTTTAAAATATTCCTCCTTGTAAGCAATTGGATTATGATACACTGTAGTGTAATTTTCTTCATGTTTCTTGTGCCTCATGTCGTTGAAAAAATTTCCACCATTTCTTATTCAAATAAGTTTTTCTGTCTTCCTCTCTCCTCTTCTTCAAGGACTCCATTTATCTGTATATCTAGATATTTGAAATTGTTCCACATCTTTTTTTTTAATTGATTGATTAATTAATTGATTCTCTTTTCTGTCATTGTTTCATTTCGTATAGTTTCTATTGCTGTCTTTATGTTAACTAATTTTTTTCTCCAGTGTGTAATCTGCTTTTAATCCCTTGCAACGTATTTTATCTCACACATTCAAGTTTCATCTCTAGAAATTTGCTTTACCTCTTTTCTATAGCCTCTATAGCTCTCCTTACATATTTGAACATATGCAATACAGTTTTAACTATTTTAATGTTCTTCTTTTCCAGTTCTAACTTCTATATTAGCTATGGATCTGTTTCAATTGATTTTTTTTTTTCTCATTGTAGGTTCTATTTCTCTGCTTCTCTTATATACCTGCTTGTTTTTTCTTAATTGTACAGGATGTATTTATACTAAAAAAAAAGTATTCCATGTTAATCTGGATTTAAGTTTAGCTAGGGATCCTGTATTATTTTATCTGGCAGTCCTATGTCCTGAGAGCTCTGGTCCCCTTGACCTCTGCTGACTCTTATCTGCGTCTTCTCAGCTCAGGGACTCCTCCAGCCTCTGCCTGCATCCTCACTCACTGTGCTGCAGCCTGGACGCTCTCTCACGGCACTAAGCTGTTGCAACTCTGGAGCCCTTCTTTGTTTCCTGCCTCTGGAATTGTTGGCCTTGGTTGTCTGATATTCATTATAATGAAACCCAATTTGTCATATACTATTCCCAGGGCTTTTTTTTTGGTTGTTTTCCCCAGGAGTATAAATCTGGCTTTTGTTACTCTATCTTGGTTGGAGAAGGAAGTTCATCTCCAGAGATGATTATTTTTAGCTAGAGGCCAAAACAAGGTGCTGATGGGGGCCAGAGCTCTGTGTTCAGTACCTTCATAGAAGAGTTTTTTGGCTCTGCTCTATAATTTCATGAAATCAGCTTTCTAGAAAAAAAAAATGCTATGAATCATGGAAGGTACCTGGTGATTATGAGGATGATTCACCACTGTTGGGAAACTGATTAGAAATGCATACCGGCTAATAAGGAAATGGGGGTGGGCCATGGAGTCATTACCAAATCAAAGGATAAATCAGCACATTACAGAACTTGTCAGAGTTTGGACCAAAAGATAGGGTTGGCTGAGGATCAATACTTGGGAAATTGAATGCTATTAAGTTTGGATTCAGGGTCAGGAACAAAAAAAGGCTGAGAGAGCCAGAGAAGTCAAACTGGGGTCATCGAGGGCCTTAGTCCCTCTTTCCTGTCCAATAATCAGTTACACTCTAGCTGATGGAGGGTCTCTGAAAAATAAAAGCATTTTCCCTCTTTTCTCTCTGGTTTCTCTTGGTTCAGCCATATGCCGCTACCCTCTGGGCATGTCAGGAGGCCATATTCCAGACGAGGACATCACAGCTTCCAGTCAGTGGTCGGAATCCACAGCTGCCAAGTATGGAAGGTGAGGATGGATACCCCAAGAAAACCTGAGCTCCGGGTTGGACAGAATTACCTACTCAAGGGGCTAAGGAAGACGGGTGGTACTTGGTAGGAGCTGGGGGGATAGGAGCAGGATATCCAGTGGGGCCTGTCCTGTTCTGCATGTTTTCAGGGGAAAAATTCAGGGCCTGGCATCATCTGCTGGTCCAGCGACCTCATCCTGACCACAGAGGCCCTGGGGCCGCATCAGGCACGGCAGATGGGTTCACTGACATGCAATGGACTTGCTTTATCTCAGCTTCTCACTATGAGCAACTGCAGGAAGTGGACTGCAGCAGTAGATACAGGAAGGTGCAGCTTAGGTGGGACACTGGGAGTTAGGAGACCCAGCCCTCTTCTCAGTGGCCGTCTGTGAAACATCTCTCACATTGCAAGACACCAAGGCCTTAAACAGACATTGGGGCATCCAGCAATTCTTCCCTTCTCTGAAGGGCCCTCACACAGAAGGGCCACCCTTATCCGAAAAACAGAGTATGATGGATTCTTTGTGTTCTAATATCAGGGGCCCTTTAAAGCAATATACTCCTGTGTCAAAAATGATTCAGCTTGTTAGGGCCTCATTTTCTTCCTGGAATCTAGTTCTTTTGATATTAAAGTATTGACTTCTGTTAAAATGGAATTACCCATTAGAAAAGCAACTGTGGTGAACCTTCTCCATGATTTCTTGGTGTGTGAAAGATTAGAGTGATGTTTGTTGGGGCTGGAAGGGAGCAACAATGAGTAGATGCCATCTGTGAGTGAAGGCACATTCGAGGGAAGATGGAAAGGGGTAAGAGGTTCCCAAAGTAAACTTTATAATGATTTCACGATTTTGCTGGCTGGTAGCTCAGCCTGGAGGTAATAAAGTGAAACCAGATTATTTACTATTCCCTGACATATCCTAACCACTCTCACCATAGGGTTTCTTTGGCCCTTTGCTGAGCTGCCAGGCTTACCCTACTGGTTAAAATTCCACTGCATTACACAACCCACACTAGAGATCTTATGACTCCTCCCTTGCCACTCCTATAACTTGATATCCAGGCAGGGAGTGGCCAGCCTTGTTATGCCGAGACTGAAAATGGGGGGTGGTGTTATGATGAGTCAGTGGGGAGTAGAGGGTAGAAAGGGTTTCATTGCATGGGACCTCCCTTGAGATCTCTGAGTCAGGATGGGAAATGAAGGCTACATGTCATCTGAAGACCTCTAGCTCCCTGGTGGTAACTGTATTTCTGGGTTTCACAGTGCCCCAGGGAGAGGGAACTGACCACAAGTGGAAACTGTGGTGATGGAGTGATGGGGAGAGCCCAGAATATCCATCTGGACTGGACTCCCAGCCTGTTCTCTCCCCTTAGGGCAAGCAGCTACTTGCTGGGGATGGTAAATAGCTCTGTGTTTTCATGGTTTCTTCCTATCCCCACAACCCTTGTCAACCAAGGCTGGACTCAGAAGAAGGAGATGGAGCCTGGTGTCCTGAGATTCCAGTGGAGCCTGATGACCTGAAGGAGTTTCTACAGATCGACTTGCACACCCTGCACTTTATCACTCTGGTGGGAACCCAGGGACGCCATGCAGGGGGCCATGGCATTGAGTTTGCCCCCATGTACAAGATCAATTACAGCCGGGATGGCACTCGCTGGATCTCTTGGCGGAACCGGCATGGGAAACAGGTAAGAAGAAGAAGCATCCAGACCCTGGGATGTCCAGGACCATATTCTGACTTAGGCCAGAAGAGGATGTACACAGGTTGTCTGTGTAGGTACGTGTGTCCACAGACCTGGCACGCCCTTGGAAATGTGTGACACAAGATGAGGGAGGGTTGGGTGGGGGGCATAGAGAGGAATATCAAGGCAGCTGAGAAAGCTGAGTGGATACATTCTGCTCCTTGAATTAAAAACAGAGGGTCCATTAAAAAGGTAATGACTTGGGTGATGAAGAAGAGTCAGTTTAATTTTATAGCGTGTCCTCACTCTTTCTCTCCTCTCTCCTCAGGTGCTGGATGGAAATAGTAACCCCTATGACATTTTCCTAAAGGACTTGGAGCCTCCCATTGTGGCCAGATTTGTCCGCTTTATACCAGTCACTGATCACTCCATGAATGTGTGCATGAGGGTGGAGCTTTATGGCTGTGTCTGGCTAGGTAGGTCTCTAGAGACAGAAAAATTATAAATATTATTAAAAAAAATCAAAAAACCTAACCCCCTGGGAAATGAAGGCAATCAAATCAGAAAGAGATGGGGTTACTAATCACCAAGAAGTGATTCCCTCTTGGTCAGAACAAAGAAAGGAGTATTGTTCACCCACCCAGGGCTTGGTGCCCCACACCTGGAAGAGTGCATTCCAAGTCACTTTGCTGATGGCTGCTAAGGAATGCTCCTCAGCGGTGCTTCCTGCAAGTCTGCTTTGAGTCCTGGTGGACACACTGCTCAAGATTGCACTCTCCAAGCCTCAGGTGGCCCTCTAGGATAGTTGGTCTGAGGAGTAAGTCCCTCCCAAAGGCGCTGACACATCTGTGTTTCCTTTGGCAGATGGCTTGGTGTCTTATAACGCTCCAGCTGGACAGCAGTTTGTACTTCCTGGAGGCTCCATCATTTATCTGAATGATTCTGTGTATGATGGAGCTGTTGGGTACAGGTAAATTCTGGGAAACAGTCATCATTGGAATGGGGAAATGGCCACCAGAAGAGAATAATATTTTATCATGGTTTGGGAACAATAATCAATGAACCAATCAGTCAACTAACCAGTGTTTATTTAGACTTTATACTAGGCATTATGAGATAAATTTAGGTGAAATAAAATATGTAGTCTTTATTTGGGAGGAACTTAGAGCTTAGTGGGGAAGACAAAGTAATCGCAAGAAAAACAATAAATTATACGAAGCAAGGGCTACTTTTGTGGCATGGCTAAGTAAGGTAGCCATACCTTTTGACCCTCAAAACAGGGCATATGGTCTGACACAAATGATAGCCTACTTGTAGAGACAAAGGGCCAGAAGAATTGTAGTTATAAGTATAATAAATTGGACAGGTAAGGAAGTTCAGAAAGAATGAACCCCATAAACATAAATGCTTTAGAAATTGTGGGGAAAAAAGGAGACTATTAACGCTTACAATAAATAGACAAGGAAAGTTTCTAGGATGAGATCAGAATTGGATCAGAGGGAGGTAGGTAGAAAGGAGCATAGGAAAGGAGAGCAGGGATGAGGACCAGAATGGCCTGACTACAGCAGAAGCTAGAACTGGGAGCAGCAGAAGGAGCAATGGATACACCTGAAGTGGACCAATGGAGGGCCATGGTGGAGAAGCATGTTCAGATACAGGAGGAATTCAGGCTTGGATAAGAGATGTTCCCACCTATCCCAACTCACTCCACGTCTTGCCAGTCTTCTTCCACCCTACTGCAACCGTGTTCTCTCTCTTGGCTTGGTCTTTGTCTGCAAAGATTGAGCCTGGCAGAAAGGTCTGACCATAGTGAAGTTCAGAATAGATGATGGAGGCTGATGGTGAGAGAGAGAGAGAGAGAGGGAAAGAGAGGGATTAGTGAGTCTCAGGAAGAGAAGTGTGGAGTTAGAGCACTTCCACTGTCTTAGGCGTAAAGCACTGCCCTCCGGTTGCCACGCCCCGCGTGAGGGCCTGACTCATCCAGTCTTCTCCTAGTCACTTCCTTTTCATCTACTTAGTCGCTGTTCTTCCCCTTTTACTTAATCTGCCTTGGCATCATTTCACTTAGCCACACCCAACTGGCATAAATTTAAAGCACAGAGGAAATCAGAGATCAACTGAATTCAGTTTAGTTTCATAAACCTTTGTTAATCAACTGTTACTATGTACAAGGAATTTGGCTAGACTTGGTGGGTCTTCGAATGTAATGAATTCATTGATCTTACCTTTAGGAAGCTCAGAGTTAGGAATGGAGGCTAAACCAGGATATAAATTACTATGATATGAACGTAAGAGTAAGGGATATACTGTGAATGAGTTGAGATTCAAAGAAACAAGGAAGCTATAACAGGAGAGTGCAGCATAGGGAGGGAAAACACTTGGATTCATGTAATAAAAATATTTGTTTGCTATGAGGCTAACGTGATAAAAATGTGTCAGAAAAGAATTCTGTAAAGGCAAAGTGCTACATATATATGTAAGTTATTATCTGATTGGATGACCAATTAAAACATACTAGAATAGATAAAATCTGATATGGCCCCAAAAGACGGGTAGAACTTTCACAGGCAAAGAATCTCGAAATGGCATTTTGGGCAGAAGGAATAGCATGAGGACAAATGAATCGTGGTCGTCACGTTTAGGGGAAATCCCAGGAAAGATCCACAGTATCGTTAACCATGGGCCATATTTATGCAGCAAAGCAAAAATGAGAAGCATAGCAAGGTAGATTTCAGAGGTTCTTGAATGTCAGGGCCAGGAAGAAGAGGGGAAGAAGAAGGAGTTCTTCTTCATCAACATCATCAACACAATAAGTCACCGAAGACTTTTAAAGCTGGAGAAGAACATGTTGGGAGCTCCACTTTAGGCAGATTAATCGAGCTACATTCAAAGGTTAGATTTGAATGGGGGGGTGACCTTTTCTAATTCCAAATTCTGTTAAATGGAAGAATTAAGGACTCAGGCTAATTTGATGGTGACTGTGGGAATAAGAATGAGAAAGGGATATTTATTTAGGGACCATCTCCGGTCTGATTGGATACAGGGAGCAAGACAGTAATGTGAGGAAAAGAGTTAGATGAAACAGATTAGTCTAGGTTACTGAAACAATGGAGATAACATTTATTCACTCAACAAACATATTTTGAATGCTTATCATGCTCCAGGTACTCTCAGTGAATGTGGAAGAGAAGTATAAGTGACAGAAATGGGAAAACTAGGTGAAGGATTAGTTTAGAAAGGGATGGTGATGGATTCAGTCTGAAATATAAATTCAGGGGACTGACAGAGCATTCAAATAGAGAAATAAGGTGGGTAACTGGAAATATGGCTCTGGGTGGACCCCAGAGGAAAGATTAAGAAAATAATTACAGAGATTTAGACACAATCAGCTTCTACTTAACTTTGGTAATTAGATACCTAGTTGGGGTGTGGCTGAGTGATAAGATATGAAGTTACCTAATTCAAGGTCTCAGGAAATAATCATAGTAGCAAAAGTTACTTTCTTTTTTTAACTAAGAAAAATTATAAAAGTAGTGTATGCTGTCGTAGTAATTCTAACAATTCTCAAGTATATGAAGTGAACAGGGGTAATTTCTTTCCTTACCCCTTTCTCACTTGGTTAGATTTTGATTAAAGAGAAATTGGATGAGAATTCCTTTTAATTTGTGTTGCTTTTCTTGAGGCTTTCACGGGGATTTATTTTTCTGGGGACAATGGGAAATATATTTATTGCAAGTAAATTTATGTTCTCCTAGCCTTCTAATCTGTAGAGAGAAGAAAAAGATGGCAAAACCTTGGAAGGGAGATCCAGGCTCTGGTCATTGTGGATAAGGCCAGTCAAATTTTATAATTTGCAGAACATTTTTCAACGAACACATACATTTAAAAATGTATCTGTAAGGCTGGCACAATCACTCTTAGTAATTTTTTTTTGTAATGCACAAATTTTACATATCATTGGTCTGACTATAATCTCAAGGGTCACATGCATTATTGCTTGAGGGTACAGTATATCAGTCTCTTCATTTGGGAGACTCCTGACATATTTTCCAGAGCTTGAGGGGGAAGAAGTTCCCCATGATGGGTTCTTTCTCTGTCTTTCCATGGAAAGAAGGAAGGAGGTCTTTTTGTGTTCTTCAGATAGTCAACATAAATGCAGATACATCCCACACAGCAGTCTGGCTTCTGGCAAACTCAGCCGTTCAAAACAGAGCCTCACACTCAGAAGTAGAAAGGCTGCCAAGCTAGCAAAGAAAATTATATCCAGTGCCTCATGTCAAACATTCATTTTCCTCCATGAGTCTATTATTCTACAAATGTAATTGAAGTTAAATACAAATTAGTATTTAAATTTGGCTGAGGTCACTTTTATTTTTTCCTTTAGTTTGATATCAAATTTAAGCTGTTGAAAATGTGGGGTAGAGGAAAGCATGGCTGGATTATCTGGAATTGATTCATTGAACAATAACAACATATTGTCAAAGGAGAGTCAGAAAAAGTTTCCAACTGCCTCCCGGACCATTTACTTAGTCATGGGCAAGCATCTCTGTCTTCTGTAGTGTTCATTCTATGCGCTCATTCATTTAATCATTAATGGATTTGTTAATCAAATGCATTTGGTAATATTGAATCATTATTTAAAGACTTATTATATCAAATATATAAGAACAGGTAAGGATACAATAGACCATAGAAAGCTTTTTATATACAATGATAAAAAATTATCTAAAAGCTTTGCTATTAAAGAGGTTAGCATCAAATATTTTGTAAAATTCACTTACATAAAATTCTTAGTTCTCCATTGATGCTAAGAATAAATGAGTCAGTATTATAAAACATACTGGATTTTTCATAATTCTTCAACCTCCAAGATGATCAGCTCTTACAAAACCTGGGGTGGAGAAACCGGATGATAGCTCTTCCGTGAATGTGTAATTAATGCCAGGTTCCTCTCTCCCTTTTCCTCCTCTCCCGGCCCGTGCAGCATGACTGAAGGGCTGGGCCAGCTGACGGATGGGGTGTCTGGCCTGGATGATTTCACCCAGACCCACGAGTACCACGTGTGGCCCGGCTATGACTACGTGGGCTGGAGGAATGAGAGCGCCACCAACGGCTACATCGAAATCATGTTTGAATTTGACCGCATCAGGAATTTTACTACTATGAAGGTCAGTGGAGTTAGGCGTGGAAGCCACACTCATGATGGAGGGAAAGAACTCTGGGGCGGTGCCAGCAGGACAGGATTCAAATGCATCTTCTGTGAACTAGCTACATGCGTTGCATGAGTGACTTCATCTTTCTGGGCCTGTTTCTTCATTTGTAAATAAGGAAGCTGAACGAGGTCACTGTTGCTCAATGTGTGTTTTGTTGTTGTTACTGTTTCAACACCAGGGTCAACACCCGCCTTAGGCAGAGCGGACGCAGTATCCCATGTCCACAGTACTTTTTTAACATCCATGGAAATGGTTTAATTTCTTTTAATGTTAGAATAAAAGAAATGAACTTTGGGGTCAAAAGTTATTCTCATCTTCTTAACAATGCAGTCATAAAATGTAATTTTAATATATAATTATATGGGGGGAGGGGCCCACAAAGGCAAAAGTGACTCGAGCCATTGGAAGTCATTACATGGTCCTGCCCCCACTCTGCAGGGAGAGGACACCCTTGTCAGTAAGGGTGGCTCGTTCCAGCTCCAATTCTCAATGGAAGAAGAAGGGGCTTTGCATTTTGAGTCACTTCCCACCCCTTGAGTGCTTCCTCCATGCCGATAGCACTGAGAAGTCCTGGCGGAAGATCCCTGAGTTTTTTCTCCTTATCTATTATCATCCATCTGTGTAGGTGTCTGGTTCTCTTATCAGACCTCAAGCTCCTCCGAGGTTGTGATTCTGCTTTCTGATCTCTATACCCAAGTGTCTGGCACTTAATACATGCAGGCTCAATAAATGTTTGCAGATGAACAAATGATATCCCTTAGTGCCTACTCTAACCATTTATACTTACAAATATCTCTGCCACCCGGGGTAGAAGGAGGAAGAGAGATGATGGACAGGAACAGGACACTGACCAATAGTATTTCCTTTACCATAAAGAGAAACTTGAAGACAGAGGGGGGCCAGGTAGAAGGAATCGCTGTGACTCCTGGCTGGGCCGATATCAGGGTTCTAGACCTCAGTCCCAGGGTTTCAATCTGTCTTCTCCGTGGAATCTCTATGACTCTTTGTCCAGTCAGAGGAGTTGGTTAGAATCAAGGTTTGAAGATGGGGTGGTGAGGTGGGTTTAACCCAAGTCTGTTCTAAGGCCTAAATGTAAATTATTAGGGTTTTTGTTTGTTTGTTTTGTTTTTTGCTAAAATACCATCACCCAAAAGTCTGTATTAAAATGCAAATATTTTACCTGTGGGAGAGTAAAACATTAAAAATTAATGTCTTGAATGCAATAATAGAAGTTGTTTTTTATCAGTTTACTATTACAGAGTAGCTAAGAGAGAGTAGGTACATTTTACTGAGTGTTGGATGGAAACCAAAAGACTTGGGAAAGGCACAGACTGGGTGTGTGCTGGGGCACGTTAGGTGCAGACCCTGAAAAGAGTTGGGGGTGGGGGTGGTGCTTAAAGCCTGATTTGCATTTTCTCTGAGGTGGAGCCTTTCAGAAGAGCCCACCCTTGAGGTAAGGGTTGAGGACATCTCTGTTAATGTGGTGAGTTTCCTGGCACTTCAGTCAAATGATGATTTTCCTTTTTTCTTACTCAATCCCAAGTGTGTTTCAGAGAGAAAGGAATGGAAAGGAACAAAAGTCTATGCAAAAAGTGACCATCCTGGACGCTAAACTTGATTTCTAAGATTGAGGAAAATTGATATTTAAGGGTAGAGGGGAAAGTTCTTTTGTTAAACGTAAGGGAGAAAGCCTGGGAACTTTTATGGCTCGCATATAACTCTTACTGGTTTAGAAAGGAGCATAAGAAGACTCCTATATAAGCGCCAAGAAAGAGAGTGGGCAAGTGAATCTGACTTCACACATGAATCCCTGTTTATCTGTGATTTTTCCCTGTTAATAACTGGGTGCATCCCATTAATGCCAACAAACTGGTGTCTCTGCCTCTATGTCTACTCGGTCCTCAGTTTCAATATTTGTTTCCCAAATCCATTCATTCTTGTATCTTTGTTATTAATTTAGCAACAGTATTTGGGATATACATTGCACTATGCTAGGTTCTGGAGGTAAACAGATGAATAAGAAATGGTCCCTACCTTGGGACAATTTGCAGTTCAGTGGGGGAAGATACTACTTATTTGTGAAGGGAGGTATGTAAGATGACACGAGGACCCCAAAGAAGGGAAACTGTTCTATTATTAAGGGTTCCTAGTAAATCAAACTTTGTTATTCTTGGCACAAACCTGGAGTCAAAAAGAAAATGCATGTCTGTTACATCACTCCCCTATGTTAAGATGATAATAGCTCCTAACTGGATTAATAGCTATTAGTTGCATGGTGAAAACAGAAGGATGAACACACGCCCAGTCTGCCAGTGTTGTTCACGAATGGCTCTTTGGCAGTTGTAAAACACGTGTGTGCAGTTGTGTGTAACAGATCATTTGTCACAGGTTTTTTGGGAGGGAGAAAGGAAATAATGACAGTAACAAAACTATGTATGCTTCAAGAAAAAAAATTTATTTGTATTGCTTAATAATGTGTTTAACCAATATGTACCAATGAACATGTGTATCAATTTAATATATATCATTGGCAGAATTTCTAGTCCCAGAAATAATAAGATGTATTTCAAACTCTCCATAAATTTATAATATTTAGTCAAAAGGCTTTGATCTTCTGGGGTCCCAGCAGCTCCTATTTAACTAGCTTATCACAGGTCAAAATTATTCAAAAGTATATTCTGCAATGAGAAGGTACTTGAAATTTCTTAGTAGCTGAGTCAGAGCTAGTCCTCTCAAGGTCAACCAGGTCTCATCTTTTCAAGGTTAAACAGGTCTCTAGCACATTTTAATTTTTCTGAGATAAATAAAAAATGAAAGATGACTTTCAGGTCACTGATGTCTTCCAGAATAGATTTTGCTACCTAGGCAAATTATTGCCTGTTTCCCTCCCTACCCTGAATGTAGTTTAAATATACCATTAAAAAAAAAAAGTAAACCCACAGAGCATTTAAAAAAAATGAAAACATTACCTATATCAAAACAAATGGGATACATGTAAAACGACACTGAGTCAAATTCATGATATTGAATATTTTCTACATTATTAAAGAAGGAAGTAGCAAAACAAATGAACTAGACATTGAATTCTAATATCAAAGATAAATGCATAAACCGATTTATTAAAAGCAGAAAACTATAGAAATCATATACCCAAAAGCTTATTCTTTGGAAAAATATAAAATAGAAAATGTTTTATAAGACAAATTAAGAAAAAAATAATGAAAAGAAAGGTACTTTGAAATATATATGCATTTTTCAAAATGTATTCTCTTTATTTAATAAATATATGTCTACAGAGAAATGAAATTCTATGCTATTTATTTGCATTTCAGGAGGATTTCCAAAACGTCTGTCGGAGAGCTTATTACCTTCTCCACAGGCCACTCACCCAACACTTCACAGATTTCAAAACATCTGAAAAATCTATTGAAACTGTAGATGGTATTTCTTTGATTTTGTTCTTAGCCTTGCTCCATTTACTTGTGTTCAATAAACTGGGACTGTTAACTCATCCCAAAGAAGGTATTGACACATGTTTTCATCATTAACATTTAGAGGCAAATCCAAATGGAAAAGTTGAGGTGATTCGCCCCCTGTTCTGATGTTGACTGACCAGACAGGTCAAATCTCTCTGAGTGCCAGTTTCCGTATTTAGTGCAGGAAGAGCTGGACCAGAGGGTTTTTAATGTCTCCAGTCACTCTAATATTCCATGATTCCATTCTTTTTTTTTTTTTACTTTTTCATACTATGTTTATTTTAAAAAAAAACTACATATGTTAAGCTCTTTTTCTTTTTTTAATAGCAAAAAAATTATTCTTTTTTCTTAAATGGAATACTATTCAGCCATAAAAAAGAATAAAATAACACCATTTGTGGCAACATGGATGGATCTGGAGATTGTCATTCTAGGTGAAGTAGCCAGAAAGAGTAAGAAAAATACCATATCATATCACTTATTTGTGTAACCTAAAAAAAAGACACAGGTTCCATTCTTTTAAAGTATCTCTAATCTGTAAATTTCTGTGACAATTACTGCTTTTTCCTCAGCTAAAAGTAAATTCTGACTGGTAATTTTGTATTGACTGTCTAGAAACCAAGGGAGGGTATTGACGATAGTTGAAGGGTTACAATTCAGGACCTAAACAAGACATAAAATGGACAATGAATGACAGTGATGCTTTTCTACCCCATGAAATCTCTAAATTCAGGGAATAGTGACCAGCAAATCTCCATTTTCCACATAAGACTGAGCCAGAGGATATGTTACTAACTACCATGAGAGATTTGATTTAGTTACAAACATGTACCTTCCATTTTCTTTTAAATTGAAGTGTAGTTGATTTACAGTATTGTGTTAGTCACTGGTGTACAGCATAGTGATTCAGTTGTACACACACACACACACACACACATACACATATATATATATATATATATTTTATATTCTTTTTCATTATAGGTTACTACAAGATATTGAATATAGTTCCCTGTGCTATATAGTTGGACCTTGTTTATCTATTTCATATATAGTAGTTTGTATCTATAAATTGCAAACTCCCAATTTATCCCTCTCCCCACTTTTCCCCCTGGTAACCATAACTTTGTTTCCTATGTCTGTGAATCTGTTTCTGTTTTGTAAATAAGTTCATTTCTATCATTTTTTAAGATTTCACATATAAGTGATATTGTATGATATTTGCCTTTCTCTGACTTAATTCACTTAGTATGATAATCTCTAGGTTCATCCAGGTTGCTGCAAATGGCATTATCTTATTCTTTTTTATGGCTGAGTAGTATTCCACAGTGTATATACAGACCACACCTTCTTTATCCAGTCATCTGTCAATGGACATTTAGGTTGCTTCTATGTCTCGGCTATTGAAAACAGTGCTGCTGTGAACATTGGGGTGCCTGTACCTCCCATTTTTGAGGGATGCTACACACGGCAAGGTGCTGCAGAGGAGCTATTGTGGAGTCTTTGTTCCTGATGGCCCTTAAAAGCCATACAAATATCCTAGTAAGAGAGTCACGGCAGCAAGTGAGAGGGTGCAAAGCTACCTTCGCCAAGACCTTTTTTTCTCATCTCAGAAAATATCTGTGAGGAAGATTTGATGCCCTCATCAAAATGGCTTTTCCTAAACTGGATTTAATTCAGAGAGAGAATTAAGTCTTAGGTCTCCAGCTGAAAAATTCTAATACCTGGAACTTGAAATGAGATTTCTAAAGAGAAAGATGAAATTGTTTTGGATTGTATATTATTTCAGGTTTCTGATCTAAACCTATTGAAAGGAGTAGACTGGCTTTGGAATGCGCCTAGGAGGAAGTAGTTCAGAATAGCTTGATTCTGGGCAGATAGCAACCGCGATTGAGAGGATCAGAGTGGTTGAGAGGGCTATAGATAAGACAGCGTTAAGGGCAAGGAAGGACCTGAGAGGATGCTGGCCCAGCCTTCATTTAACAGTTGAGGACACTACTCCCAGCAGCATGCAGTGAGGTGCCCAGGGGAGCACAATCGCAGATGGGTGCCTGGGGTAGAAGCCCAGATTTTATGAGATCAGAGCAGTGTATCACTGCCACTACTGAAGTTCCTAGAAGGGAAAAATCCAAGACTGCAGATCGCCAATTATTCACCAACGGTGGTGCTCAGAGAAACAGGCAGGTCTGGGATCTTACTGGGTACCCAGTGCCACTCAGCATGATCATCCTGTCACTCACATGCCTTTTTCTCTGCCAGGTCCACTGCAACAACATGTTTGCTAAAGGTGTGAAGATTTTTAAGGAGGTACAGTGCTACTTCCGCTCTGAAGCCAATGAATGGGAACCTAACGCTGTCTCCTTCCCCCTTGTCCTGGATGATGTCAACCCCAGTGCTCGGTTCGTCACAGTGCCCCTCCATCACCGCATGGCCAGTGCCATCAAGTGCCAATACCATTTTGCTGACACCTGGATGATGTTCAGTGAGATCACCTTCCAATCAGGTTGGGAGCTCAGGGGGGCCCTTAAAGGAAGTGGGAACTGGGTGGTGAAGGAGAAAGGTGTTGTCTGGAGCTTCTCGTTGGCAGGCTCTGAGAGGAGGAGGATTGTATAGGTGGCTTCTTAAGGGTACACAGAGGGAATCTTTTCTCAGACTAGTTTAGTTGTGGAAGGGCAGGGGGTGAGGATGAGGAAGTGGGCAGAATGTTTACTTGGCTCTCATATTTGTCTAAAAGAGATGTAAGATAAAGAATTAAAGAAAATGAGTACAATGTGTTAAAACCTTTATATAAATTAAGCCAGTTAAGGGGAAGCACACCTAAGCACTATTAAAATATTATGAAAATGTTTAAGTGAAAATACCTAAATATACACAAAAATGTCTAAATATACCCAAAAGAGAACAATGAGCCCCCATCCATCCATTAGCTTTACTAATTTACTATTTTTTTGTCATGCTTGTTTCCTTTATTCATTCCTTTTTGCTATAGTATTTTAAAGCAAATCTGAGACATTTGATTTCATTACTAAAAATTTTAGAGTATATATAAGAAAATAACATTACATTCATAATGCCATAATAACACCTAGCAACATGTATTAACAAATAATTCCTTAATATCATATAATAGCCTGTCTACACTCAAGTATCCTGGATTGTCTACTAATGTCTTATTACTGTTGGCTTTATTGAATTAGGATCCAAATAACAAGGCCCTCTTGGTGTACTTCCTTTATATATTCCAAGGTGATGTCTCTTTTAATCTAAAACAGTCCTTTAAAAAAAAAAATTCTATTCTGGTTTGGCTGATTGATTTCTGTGGTGTCATTTTACTCGAGCTCCTGTCCTCTGTCATCCTGTAGACTGGAGGTTTTATCTACAGGCTAATTTGATGCAAATTCAATATTTACTTTTGCCAAGGGTTTTTCATAGATGGTGCTGTGTACTTTATGTTGAGCCCCATCATGGAGGTATCTCGTTAGACTCTCTCACTTTTAGTGATGCTAAGATTGATCTCTGGGCTCAGGCGGTTACCCTTTCATGGAAAGTTCCTCACCAACTTTCTCCTTGGGTTTTACCCTCCATGGATGACCACTGCTTACATTATTTATTTCATTAGGAGCTGCTAAATGGTGACTTTCTAATTCTTCTATTCCTTCTGTACTTATTAGCTGAATTTCTTCTGAATAGGAGAACTATTTCCCATATGCTTTTTTACCCTGAAATACAATTCACATTGGAAAGGCAGGACACATGATTAATTTTTAAGTCGACGTCCTACCAATCTTCAATGCTATCCAATAAGTTTTCTTTTATTTTTCAATATCATAATGCATTCACTGGTTTTTATAAATGTAGTATGTTCAATCAACTGCAATTATTATTTTTAATGCTCAAATTGTCCTGTATTTGACTGGAGCACACATGTTTAATCTGGCTCTGTCTTCTTTGGATTAGATAAATGTTTGATAACTATCTTGTTTTCTGAAAGAATGAGATGTTTCAAGCTCATTTCGAACATTCACTGCCCCAGTTGTTGAATCAAACAGTTCCTCGAGCAATCTTGGTTCCTTTTAGTGGGGAGTGGTATTTAGGGACCATAGCCGGGGCAATGAGGGTTGTGCCGGACCTTGAAAAGTTAAAAGGCATTTAGCACATTGTCTATACCATCACAATTTAGTTGGAAGCACAAAACCTATAGAATGATTTCTCATAAGATGCTCAAAGTGGTGCCAACAATAAGTGGTCAGAAGGAGAGAGGCCACTAGAAAGTAGATTTGTAATGCACGGTGTCAAAACGGTGAGATTAGCACTGGGACTGGAAGAAAAACATAAGCAAAAAACGACCTAAGAGAAGAGGAGAGAGTAATTTAAAAATAAACCAGAAGACTTTGTATTTCCTGATTTGATTTTTAAAAGAAGAAAACTTCAAGATGTTTTGCTCAATAAGATGTCCTGGTAAGGAAATAGAGCATGTGTTTAGGAAAACAGGCCCCAGTGTCTTCTGTTATAAAATTTTAATCTGAGAGCAAATGGGCTGCTTATTTTACATCCAGTATTTATTAAGAGCAGAAATTTAGATTTTCAAAAGCAGTGTCATTTACACCATAAGTGTTAACTCGGGGACGGTAGGTTCCTGTCATCCTCAGGGATTCTCTCTGCGGAGTAATTGGTACGCTTATTCTTGCTATCGCTAATTACAGCTAAGGACTATGGTTACTGATGCCTGCGGTCTCTTGAACTTTAAATTTAATATCATGATGATATTAATTTTCACTGAAGCCTGAGGATGCAATTCAGGAAAGTACAGATAAAGGCCAGACATTTTCCTATTTATATAGCAATGCTAAAAAGAAGAAAAATTAGGATTTTTGGAGGGGGTGTCTCTTTAGAAGGAAAATGCATGTTCTAATTCTTGACCCCACCTTGAGTAGACAAATCAGAGGGAAAAATTAGTTACCAACATCAATCTGTCAAATACACTTTTGGGATCTAGTCTTAGAAGTTTCAACATCGCTGTAAAGGATACTTTTAATTTGTTCATAAGGATGAAGGCTTAATTTATAAACTAAAGGGCTAGGACAATGAAGCATATAGTGAAAACCCTTTTATGAAGCAATTTAATTTCCTTGAAGGGAAGATCGTCTTAGCGCTATGTCTGTCCCGTGTCTGCTTACCCATCGTATTCTCTCTACACTTTTCTGAGCCAAGGTCTCACTTCCTATACATACTTAATGATAATGTGTGGTCACAGCCCTCTGACCACTCCTCCTTAAACTTTTTTTTTGTACCGTGACACTTAGTAGTTAATAATTTAAACAAAAATTTTATCAAAAAAAAAAAAGTTGCCCTTGCTATTTAGATGAATGGTGATATTTTTATGTAATATATTTGGGTGATTTCATTTCTAAGAAAGGCTGGTGGGAACCCACTAAATTGATTTCACACCGTGCTAGCTTAGAACCTGCCTTCAGAACAACTGCTGTCTAGCTGTCTTCTCCCCGGTTCTGACTCACCCTGTTCTGTAACAGATGCTGCAATGTACAACAACTCTGGAGCAATGCCCACCTCACCTGTGGCACCGACAACCTATGGTATGTGTGCCTCTTGCTTATAAAAATTAAGCCTGGGGGGCCTCCTGGAGGATGAAGAAGGGTGGAGATTGGCAAAGGCCTGAGTGTGCAGTAGGTTTGATACCAGGTGGCTTTGGATACAGAATAGCTCTGGAAAGACAGGACAGTCCACCTCCAAAGTTAAGGGCCCAAACTCACTCTTTTCACTGTTGGTTCCTGTAATTCTTCAGCTGAGGAAGAGCCTGGATCATTCCAACTGCTTCATGAAAGTTTGGGAAGCTTGGAGCAGAAACAGGAAAAGGGACATTTCTAGGTGAGACCCATCGTGAGGATCTCGGAGTGGAAGTCTGCGGAGCAAAATGCTTGTCTCTCTAATTGGAGATAAATATGGCAAAGTATATCCATTGCTTCAGACAGTCACTGGCCATATAAGTCAGCAATCTGGGAAACATGAGATCAAGTTTCTCCAAAGAGGACTCTCAGCTCCCATGACGGGTCTCAAAGAATGCAGAGTGAAGCTGATTCTTCACCTGTTTTTCATGAGGTGTGATTAGGGGCCAGTAGACTTAGGCCATGGTATAAAGGAGCAACATTTTGGGAAGAGTGGAAAACCTCTCCATTATCCAGTCTAATTCATGATGAGGAGGAGGCTACTGTCCTACGGTGAACTGTAGAATATAGGGCCAAAGTAACCCAAGCGTAGCAGAAGCGTTAAGGTGGCACCTTGTGGAATTATCTTGAAGGAACAGGTTCTGCCTCCTTATGTCTAGTTCAATCCCTCATGCTTTTCTCCTTGCCCCATGAGATGATAATATTCTTCATCCGTCTTTTCCTGGTTACAGATCCAATGCTTAAAGTCGATGACAGCAACACTCGAATCCTGATTGGCTGCTTGGTGGCCATCATCTTCATCCTCCTGGCCATCATTGTCATTATCCTCTGGAGGCAGTTTTGGCAAAAAATGCTGGAGAAGGTGAGGAAATGCAGAACAATCGTGGGATGGGAAGCTGCTCCATCCTTTCCTACGCTGCTGTTGACCCAGGAGTAAAGGGCAAATTACAAAATTATTTACACGTTTAGAGAGTAAACTGAGGACCCCCAAAAACATAGGAATGGAGAAGCTTGGCTGAAAGGAGTCAGAAAAGAATAAGCTAAGTCCATTTTCTCATTTTTAGAATGAAGATTTTGAAGAAAACTAAAAAAACTCTTCCCAACACACTGAATCTCAAAACGCTGGCATCTCCCTTGAAGGTTGGAGGAGAGTTCAGGCATCTGCCTTTTTTTTTTTTTTAAACAAGTGATTCTGATGCACAACTCAAACCTAGCTAAAGTTTCTGATAATTCTGTTCCTTCTCTTCTTTTACCAACTGTCTGTTTGTTTTTTTGGTGTGTTTGTGTATGTGTGTGTGTGTGTGTAGAAAAACATTCAGCCTCACTGATATCCAAGCTAAGTTTCTCACAATTCTATTCCTACTCTTTCTTGTACTTGAAAGCTTTGGTCATGCGTCCTTCTGAGTCCCTCCTCAGATTTTTTTTTGTCTAGGCCAAATGATCTATATATTTTCTGTCCCATGTGTCTTGTCACAAAAACTTTTTTCATGATTTTACTTGAACCTCATTGAATAATGGTGAGTTGGGTATAGTAGTTATATTTAACTGTTTTTCTGATGAGAAAAATGTGATGTGTTCAAGGTCATACAACTAATACCCTGTTTTCTATGCTTGTTCCAGTTGTCAATCTTGAGGTATGCTGGCTTCTTTTCTTCTAAAATATACACGTTCCACCACAGATGGGATATCTATGACGTTTCTTGGTTTCTTAGGCCAAACAGAAACTGAGTTCTGCTGCTACGTGTCTGATACTCTTGGGATTTGCTGATGATAAAGTGTTTCTAGCTTTGGCCATGGACATCTTCCCTGGCCAATGAGTTCAAGTGGATGTGGACTGTAAGAGGCCCTGGAAACTCTGGGCTGTGAGGCTTGGAAGTGCCCCGGGAGGGCAGGGAACAGGAGGGAGCGTATAGTCTAATTGTGTTTTATAGCTTCTGTGTCTGGTCCTGGGCTCTCAGAGGAGACCAGTGCCTATGTGGAGTACATACCCGAAGAGGTGATAGGGCACCGTGAGAATGGACTTGAATCTTCTGAACTTTTTGTGGGTAGGACAAGAGGGAAGGGACTGAAATCAGTGAAGTGAGGGGAATGACCCAGACAAGTAGCTTGCAATTCCTTCTGATCTGTTACATATTCAAGGGCTAAGATGATTGAGGTCTATTTTAAGGTCTTTCGGCAGAAGTATTTCATGGAAGAGAAGTCCCTCTTTGCTTCCCATAGAGACTTCTATCATTAGTCTGAAAACACTTTAACTAAATTAAAGCTTTCAATCCATAAAGAGTGACTGAAGGCTGAAAGGTAGAATCCACAGAGAGCTCACCCACTGGCATGAGGCAACATCAAAACCTTTCTTCTTGTAGAATGTTGGAACACACTGGGTATCTGAATTCCCAGGTGAGGGGTAGCAAAGAGTGGTGGTGGTGGTAGAAGCTGGTGGACTGAAGGGTCAATGGACAGCTTGAAGCTGATATGTGTTCTTATTGAATACTCTGTTTTGACTGCATTTTAGTTGAGGAGAGGAGGGTCTCTGTTCTCTACTCAATGAGATATTTTTCTCTTTATTTGAGCAAGAATTTACCACTCTTCTCTGACTCATTCTTCTGAGTCCCACTGGGATATATTCATGGGCTGGGGGAGGAATTTTGGATTGGAGACTCTCCAGGTACAAGGGGGAACAAAATTTTTGCCCTTGAATATTTAACTTAGTCCTTCAAGAAATTCTTTCTCTCCCTATAAAGCCCGAGTAAGATAATTCAAGATGCCCTGGAATAACACATGATTTCTTCCTGGGGAAAGATTTTTTTTTTTTTTTGTAGAAAATCCTTAAGCATACACATATATTACCAAAAAAAATTACTCAAGATAGCCTTATGCTATAGCATTATTTGCAAGATACTTACAATGGTGTTCTCAGAATTCACTCTTTGAGAGAGTCAACCTGTATTTATTGAGTGCCTACTCTGTGCTGGGCTCCGTGCTCAGTATTGAGGCTGTTACTACAATAAAGGACCTCTCAGTCTAAGGTATGGAGCAGACATCCAAGTTTTTCCATTGAGCACCCGAAGTGTGTTTGTTGGAGTAGAACATTTTACGTGTTTGCATCCAAATAGTCACATATATTCAGATTCTGGGGTTGTCCTTCTGAAGGTGCAGGTGGATAACATTAGACAGGATTCCAGAACAATCAGTTGTTTTATTCTTCTTATTCTTGTGTTAGGTATCATTCACCTCAGTATCCCTGGATGCCTAGGACTTTCCTTTCCTAGTTTGTAGCCATTTCATTTTTGGTTTGTAAAAGTGCAGGCTTGAGGGGGTATTACCGTGACCTACAGAGCCAGAGTGATCAGGTGAACTACAGCTTCATCACATTGCAGCACATTTGTTGAGTTAATGAACATTTTAATGTATGTCTATACAAAATCAAAGCTATGGAATGGTGTCAGGAAAAGCCATTATTTAACAGAACATTGAAAACTCTAAGATTGAGGAGATCTTTGATTGGCTACTGAGGTAGGTTCTTATGGTACCATATGAGTAATGCTTGTAAGTGCTTCAGTGGAAGCTAATGAATGTTGGCCAGCACAGACATTTGGAGGTCAAATTCTGCCTTGAAGAAGTGAAGGATTAGTCTAAATTTCTACAACACAGGCATTGGTGGAACCAGACTGCATCCCTGACACTTGCATTGCTTCTGGAGTTTGAGTATTAAGGAGTTGTTTCACCTGAGTGGAAGAGCTGGGTTTAAGAAGAGGACAGAGTGACGATCTTCTTTGTGCCAGCATGCCTTTCTCCCCACTCCTTCTCTTCCAGGCTTCCCGTAGGATGCTGGATGATGAAATGACAGTCAGCCTTTCCCTGCCAAGCGAGTCCAGCATGTTCAACAATAACCGCTCCTCATCGCCAAGTGAGCAGGAGTCCAACTCCACCTATGATCGCATCTTCCCCCTTCGCCCTGACTACCAGGAGCCATCCAGGCTGATACGGAAACTCCCAGAGTTTGCTCCAGGGGAGGAAGAGTCAGGTGAGGATGAAACAGCTGGCAGATCATTGAGGGACAAAATTTAGGAAGGTGTGACACTATTCTTCCTACTCAACCAAATCTAAGTTTTATCCTAGAGAAGCCCACCTTCTCCTGGGAAGTCCACACTGTCTTTCTAAATTTGATCTGCTGCTGCTCCTAGCCTATTCTGAGCTCCCTTCCTTTGCTGTGGGACATAGCAGATGTTTGGAGGGACCCACATGTCAGAAGAAGAAAACAAATAAAACGTGTTACTAAGATGCTAACACTAGAAGAACCTAAACAGTCTAATGAGTCCAACCTCCTCATTTTTCATAGGAGGAAAGTGAGAAAGCTCAGATAAGGTACTCCTCCAGCATGAAACACCATCGGGGTGAATGCAGGACAAGAATTTGACCTGGAGGAAGAGAAAGTAAAGCTAAAGACACGTTAGAATTCCCAGATTTTTAGCCACCTAGATAATTGAGTTTTTTCTAACTTTTTAAATTTCTCTTTGGTGAAAATTTATTAGACTAATACAAGATTTTCTTACAAGAGTAAGTATTTCTTGCCTTTTCTCAGCAAAAGCATTGCTTTGATAAAACAGTGCCAATTGAATCACATCCCAATGTTTTTGAAAAAGTGCTACAGAATGACATCAGATGGGGTGGTGGGGTCATCAGTGAGGCTCAGAGCAGCTTTCCCATGAGGTCAGCAACCAGAGAGTGACCCCAGTCAGTAGAAGAGGACTGGTGGTGCTCAGGAGAGAGCTAGTTGGAGAAGTAGACAGGACTAACTGTGAGAGCATAGACTTTCCAAAGGGTCCTTCCAAATGAAGAAAGGAAACTACTGTGTATTTAGATAGGAAACACTGAAGGAGCATATTGAACTACAGAAATTTTACAGAGGCACCAAGAATAAGGGATATAAATGAATTTATTTCCTAGGCTGAACCAAAGTAATTTACCTATTTTCTGAAGTCTTAAACACACCCCCACCCTCATATTTTAATGTGTTTTTTTCTAACGTTAGGATGTATCTTAAGCTAGATGATATAAATTTAGTCAGAAAGTTTTTAATCTCTAAAATAAGTTATCATATCGGTGATAGTACCTTAAAATTAAGGAAATACGCTATTAAATCTTCAAACTTTAATACCTCCACCCAAATATAGTGCAGGCCTTCCTGTGGCTACACCAGAATTTCACGAGCTTAGCCAAGGAGGTTGTTAAGGGTCCTGTAGTAAGAGGGTACAGATAAGTGGTGGCCTGCATTCTGAAGGTCACAAGAAAGAGCCTCTAGAGGACTCATTCCCCAAATAAGAATGTCACGGCGTAGGTTAGGCTGTCTCGGGGGCACGTTTTAGCCCTCGTTTCAGATTTTCTTTTTTGAAGAGATCTCCAAAGATAACCCCTTGGAATGAGACTCCTTGTCCTTGTCTTCCCAGGCTGCAGCGGTGTCGTGAAGCCGGTCCAGCCCAGTGGGCCTGAGGGCGTGCCCCACTATGCAGAGGCTGACATCGTGAACCTCCAGGGGGTGACCGGAGGCAACACCTACTCAGTGCCCGCCGTCACCATGGACCTACTCTCAGGAAAAGATGTGGCTGTGGAAGAGTTCCCCAGGAAACTCTTAACTTTCAAGGAGAAGCTGGGAGAAGGCCAGTTTGGGGAGGTGAGCTGGCTTTTTGAATGGGGCCTTTTTTGGTAGCTCAAAGGAAGTGGTTGAATAAAAACGGCCAGTAGAGCAAAGTGTCCCATCCAGAGTGCATTCACACTGAATGTCTCCTCCGCTTGCCTCTCCTTGCACAGTCCTCGAGAAGACTACTATTGGGTCAACCTCATCTTTGCCAAATAGCTGTGGAATTCCTGGGAATTCTGATTTTTTTATATAGAAGTCTTTAAGCAGGCAAGTCACTGGACTTAGATATCCTGAAAAACCTTCAATATTTTGAAAAATTTTTACAATAGGTTATAGAGGGTGGGGACCATAAGATGTGATCATCGGTTATAAACTGTCCAAGAACATCCTGCTATTTGATAGCCACTTTGGGTTTTTTTTTTTTCCCTTTTCATGGGAGTTACGTGTAAAATGGTCAAAAACAGCCTCGCCCCTGCCTTTGGTCCCAGAATCAGCCGCTAGGGAATGAATCACTAGCTAAGATAAGGAGGAGCGCTCTTCGCAGTCGCCCTCAGAGTGACGCGCGTAATACCTGACTCTTCACTCTTACGTCAGTCACATGAGCCGTCTGAGAATTCAAAGCAATGATTTAAGTGGCAATAGAAGTTCTTTACCACCACCCGCTAAATTCCAAGTGTAACTTGGTTTCATAAGAATATGTGATTGGTTTCCAGTGTGGGTGGCATGCATCCTTGTGAAGGTTTGGTGGCGGTGGAGCTAGAAGGGTCCGTGGCACCTGTTTATGGTGTTGTACGCACCCATTCTGTCTCCTGGGTTGGAAACACAGGCTCGTTATACTGTCACTAGTATGTAGGGGTTACTGATAATGCTAACCCCATACTAAGGGATTAGTTAGAGAGGAAATTGCCTTCTGTTTTGCTCAATCCAGTAACTAAACTTACTTGAATCAATGCTCAAGCATTTATACCAAATGACGTTTTGTAGTGGCTTTACTGTAACAAAATACGATGCCACAGATTCATTCGCGTAACTAATATTCCAATCAACGCATATTTCCTTTATAAAGCAGTTCCATGTCATATTAGCTTGGTGTCTTACCACTGTTTTTATCAGTGATTGGAGTCAAAGATGTGCTGTTACACGTATCTTCTTACTGGCCTTTTGATTATTTTGCCTGAGTTGTAAGAGCTAGCTGATCTCCAGGAAATGCCCAGCAAGAGCACTGAGGCACCTTCAGGAGAAAATGATCATGCTGAGACTAGATGACTTTTGTCTAGGTCCATCTCTGTGAAGTGGAGGGAATGGAAAAATTCAAAGACAAAGAGTTTGCCCTAGATGTCAGTGCCAACCAGCCTGTCCTGGTGGCCGTGAAAATGCTCCGAGCAGATGCCAACAAGAATGCCAGGTCTGTGGTCTGCATTTTGAATTTTCCTTTATGTATTTCAACCTTCAGGATCAGGAACACTTCTGGAAATGTCTGAGCAATTTTTTTTTTTTTCTTTGAGATGGGAAGGTCTGCGAGCTGCCTTACCTAACATTTCCATGGCTGTACTTTCTTTTCCTGATAGTCCTCATCTCGGTTCTCACCTCTCTCAAAAACAAATGTACATTTTCTGTTGGATCTGCTACATATTTACTTCCTACCCTCCTCTGCACAGCACTGTCCTCCCCAGCATACATAGCAGTCTGAATGCATCCTACCTCTTCAGTTGTTGTACAGAGACACACTCCTGAATGTCGCTACCTCTCCTTGCAAACTTTTCACAATCACACACATCTTTCTTGCTAAGCTTCTTCCATTCTCCTTTTTCCTTCTGCATTTCTATTTACTTTCTCATCCCTTTTTTTCTCTTTTATGCTCCTTTTCTTCTATGTACAGCAACCCCCCAAATGAGAAGCTACCTCTGCTTGGAAAAGTATCCATGGACCTCAAAGCAAAAGGATCCCCAGTCCTTTAGCAGTTTGCCAAACTGGCTAATAATCTCTTGGATCCTTAACTACATACATTGGTTTCCAGCCCTACTCCGTTGTCTGACAGCCTTTCCGTTACAGTAATGGTGAGTTAATCCTCACCCAGAGAGGCATGTTGGTTGAAAGCTGGTTGTATGTGTCTCAGAGGAGTCCACACATCTGGGTAACATATGCATTTCCCCCTTTGGGTTGGCTTGATTTGTCTCACTGACATTCAAAGGGAGGGAAAATTTATGATCCCTATTCCTCAAATTATCATAAATTCCAAGAATGGAGATAGGGTTTCATTAAAAGTCTTGGAATCGACAGGATGTGGAATGAAGAAAGAAAGGCAAGGGAACAGAACAGAACTGTGGAGGTTTTGGAATTTTAACTGTGAGAATTTCAATCTTCAGAATATTAGTATGAATGACAAGTGACATCCTCTGGGTCCCAGAGAGAGATAGAATATTCCCAGTATTAATCTTAGCACATCACTGGAGAAAGTGGCAAGAAGAAAAAAAAAAAAAAAAAAAAACTACAGACGGTGACCAAGACTTTGCCCATTGTTTTGTTTGGTGAGGTTTGGTGTCCCACCTGTGTCCCCTCCAATTTAGCAATGATGGATGGCTTAGACTCTGGGCCCTCCCAAGCCAGGGAACCCCTGGTTTGAGGTTGAAGGGGGGATGAAAGAGGGGAGATGTTGCATCAGGACTACGTTGATTTCACAGACTTTAGATTGACATAGTATGACTCCCAGGCCAGGATTTCTAGAAAGCTCACAGGAGACTTATAGCCAGTCTGTTCCAATAGTTTTGAGAATGTGGGCTAGTGGTCTCACAAATCCAAATATTGTAACTGGGAAAGTTATAGCCCACTTTGTGACTCAAGGGTGGGTGTCACTGTCTACTCCAAGTGTTATTAGTGTTGGCCAACTGAGTACTTCTTTTGGAATGACCCCGCATTTCCACCGCAAACTTTAAACAGCTCTGCTTTGAACAGGCTACTAAGTGTGTGCTGTGATTGACTGCGGGCGTGCCCTGCATTAAGAAAAGCCAGGATGGGGAAATAAAAAATTATCAGATAAACCAGAGGATGGTCATTCACTTTATAAACAATGTCCTTGCCTTTATTTATGGAGTGACTCCATGGCTTTTTAAAAGCATAAATACCCCCATTGCACTTAAAATATGATTTCTAGACAAAGATTTTATTTTTAAGATGAGGGAGCAGGATATATTTGATTTAACAAATGTTGATCACTTTCTGTGTGGTAGGGATGCAAATGTGAATGTCATGGTTCATGTTCCCCGCAAATTACAATTGAATAGGGTGCATCGTATTCCAGAATGAGTGAAGTGAGACAGTTTCCAGGTACCAATGTCTCTGTCCTCACCAAAGGTTATCCAAAGGGGAACAAGACTGGATATAATGGGGAGGTCTAGATGGAACAAGAATGGATATAATGGGGATGTCCAGACTTTGCTGTGTCTTCTTCCCCCATCTTGATTCTAACTCTGGGAGCCTCTGGGCTTATCTATGTCTGTGTCCTCCAAAGGAATGATTTTCTTAAGGAGATAAAGATCATGTCCCGGCTCAAGGACCCCAACATCATCCGTCTCTTAGCTGTGTGTATCACTGACGATCCTCTCTGCATGATCACTGAGTACATGGAGAATGGAGATCTCAATCAGTTCCTTTCCCGCCATGAGCCCCCCAGTTCTTCCTCCAGCGATGTACCCACTGTCAGGTAAACAAGCCAGGTCTTCCATCTCTTCCCTGTGTTTGTGAGACTCACCTGGGATCTGGAGATGGGGAGCAGTAAGCCTTAGAGTTCATCAGTGTCCTGGGATGGCAGGGGAGGTTAGTGTGCAGGGAACAATGGAGCAGCTGCCCTTTGGGGGAAAGCAAAGAGAAGGGGTGTTGTGATGGGAATCCCAGTTTGTTGGTACCACCTTTAGAAAGTGGACCTTTCACAGCTTCCTCTCTCCATAGGCGACTTTCTCTCTTCTGTTTCCTCAGTTACACCAACCTGAAGTTTATGGCCACCCAGATTGCTTCCGGCATGAAGTACCTTTCCTCTCTTAATTTTGTTCATCGAGATCTGGCCACGCGGAACTGCTTGGTGGGTAAGAACTATACCATCAAGATAGCTGACTTTGGAATGAGCAGAAACCTGTACAGCGGTGACTACTACCGGATCCAGGGCCGGGCGGTGCTCCCGATCCGCTGGATGTCCTGGGAGAGCATCTTGCTGGTGAGTTCTCTGCATCTCTGAGCTCCACCCTAGCAGCTGGCGTGTGGGCGGGTGCACAGGGCATGGAGGGACACACCTGAGACAGCAGGAGGCAGACGATAAATAGGCTTTGATACTTCCTCTGACTTGAGATGATTTGCTTTGTATACTAAGTATTATGTTTTTGACACCTGCCTACTTCTGCTGCTAAAATGTAACACGCTTACTATAGAAAATTTGGGAGAAAAGTTTAAAAATATACCCATAATGATAAGAGATTTAGTGTCATTTCTTCCTCTCTACCCTGTCTGCCTACTGATTGATCTGAATTAATTTAGAATGTTAAAATCTTGTCATTTAAAGAACGGTAATCCACACAAAATATTTTCCTTCTTTATTAATTTCATAATAATGTTTTCAATTATTATCTAGACTGATCTCTATTTTTATGTTAGGGCTATCACCATTTACTTTTTAAGTTCCTCATTCTTTCCTTTATAATTTTTATTCAACTCTTGGTATTTTGGACTATGAGTGAATAATTTTTCCAAATGCCTCTCTTAGAGATATATCTTCTGACCATGCATATTTGAGATAATTTATTGTTGATTTTATACCACTTAGCTGATTTATAGAATTAATAGATTTTAAACTTTTACTTCCCACAATGCTGTATACATGTAATTTTGTCTTTTGTCATTTAATATTGCAGAGAAAAGCCTGAGAGCAATCTAGTTTTGTTCATTTATTATTAATCTGTTTATTTCTTATTCATATTCTTATAGGACTCATTAATTTATTTTGAAATGAGCAAAATGTATAGTTATCCTAACTAGTATTAATATTTTCATATACTTCCTTTGAGGATTTTTTTCTATACATGTATTTCTGTGAACATATATATTATATACATAAAATTATATTACATATTGGGATAATACTATGCAATCCAATTCTCTATCATTGATATTTCCTATGTTAGTAGATATTTTTCAAAAACATGATTTTAATGGCTGCATAATATTCCATTGTGTGGTTATATCCTATAATTTAATAATGTTGCTATAATTTGATATTTAAGTACTTTGCAATTTCCTGCATTATGAATGATGCTATGATATACATTGATTTATATAAATCCTTACAAAGATTTTTATCATCTATATAGGTGAATCAAATATTTTACCCATTTCTAATGTGATTGTTAAGCATTGCTCTCTTTAAAGGTATAGCATGTTGTTGTAAAAGATTATTAGACTTGAGATTCAGAGGATTTTGGTCCAAATCTCAGGTTTTTTTCCATTACTAATGGTCTTTTTTTACCAGGACATTTTAGTAAACCTCTCTTGTCTCCCCTTTCTGATCTGGAAAATGAGGATAAATAAGATCATCTACTTCAGTGTCGTATTTATTAAACATGTGCCAGTATTTAATGCATGCTAATTGCATCTGCATCTCATTGCTGTCACTCCTTAGTCTATCCTTCAAGACTGTGACGATCACTGAACTGGGAAGTGAGAGTTCTGGATTCACCCATCTGCATTCATCAGGCACTTAAACTAGATTCCTGTATCTCTAACATAGATGCCATGAACTTCCCATTCTAATTTTGCCTTTCCCTTGAGCATTTCCCCAGTGCTACCCTAGGCCCTGGAGTTTAACCTTTTAACACCCAGTGGGAGAGTCACATAGCTTATGGCTTCATCCTTTTCAGCCCTTGATCTCATCTCCAAGAAAAGTAGACCTCAGCTCAGATCCTGAGGGTGAGAGAATGGCCTACAGCTTGGCATCAGAACAACTTCATATTGTTTCTAGCTTCCGCATGCAAATCTTGGCAGTTCCAGTGCTCCTGGCCCTGGGTAGTGAAAGGGGATAACTCCAAGTTACGAAAACGGAATATACGCTTGTCATGCACAGATTATTCTGGATTTTCCCTTCTTTTCCTGACTTAAACAGGGCAAGTTCACCACGGCAAGTGACGTGTGGGCCTTCGGGGTGACTCTGTGGGAGACGTTCACCTTTTGTCAGGAACAGCCCTATTCCCAGCTGTCAGATGAACAGGTCATTGAGAATACTGGAGAGTTCTTCCGAGACCAAGGGAGGCAGGTGAGAACTGTTGGGGGTGGATGGATGTGGTCTTGGGTGTACTTGAAGGACAGACAAAGGGAAGTTCTGACTTAACAGGTTAGGCCTGAGCTGGACGATGGGCTCCCTGGATGATAGTCTTTTGTCCCTAATTATAAAGATAATGTAAAAGACCAAGAGTTTTTGTCACTAATCGTACAGGTGATGTGAAAGGCCAAGGTCCTTCCTAGGCATCCACTCACTCTGCTTTATCCAGATGTCAACCCACTGATCACTGGGGAGCATGAGGTGTCTCATCAGGCTGCTCCCCAATTCAAAGATACCAGGAAATAAAATCCTATCTCTCATGTTTGATCTATTCCTAGGCTGTGTACCTTGTATTCTTGGTTGAAAAACGTAAGAATAAAAACATAAGCTTAAGCTTAAAAGTGGATAAGATGTTATTAGCATTCATTAAGAAATTTGGTTTGAACTGTCTAGTGGTGTTTTTAGACTTACGTTTTCAGAGACCGCCAGGTGCATCCTGGCCTTGCCGCTCCTGGAAGGTACCCCTGGGCCCATCTCTTGTGGCCTCTCAGGACTTGGAAAAAACTGGGCTTCCAAGCTTACAAGGGTGCCAATTCCTAGTCAAGATAATCCAGGATTCCTTTAGGTGACTCAGCGTTTAACATTCTCGTGAGACATGGGATTCAAATCTTGCAGGTGGCTGGAGCACCGCGTCCCCAGAGTGGCCTGGCCACAGCACACACTCGGAGTGTGGCAGCTCGGGCAGGAAATAATAACAGCTGGGGAGAGGAAGAAGGCTCTTGCAGAAAGCTAAAAGTGGATCCTCTGTGGCTTAAACAGATCAAAGCAAGCAAAAGATAAGGGAGTGACTAGAGATAGCACAATATGCAGGTTAAAAATAGGAGGGAGGGTCCTGGAATTTAACTTTATCTTGGTACTCTAGATATTTTGGTAGCAGAAGATCTAAATTTTCCATCTTGGCTATGAGGTACTTGCTTTCTCACCAGGACAAAGGGTAAATGTACTCCTGTATGCAGGAGATAAGCGAGTAGACCAAGGAAAAATGTTTTTCTCCTGGACTAGTACATCATGGCCCCCTGGATGGCCTATTAGAAGTCTCATGGCCAATTAAAGGTTCAACTAGGAAATGTAATTTTATTCATCATAACAACGATTCTATCCTGGAATTACAGGCAAAGGAAGGACTATTGTAAACCTGTTAAGTTTCCCTCATCTGATTATTCAGTGGCTGAAATCCCACATGGAAAAAAATTTGTATCAGGCAAAATTGTACCACTAAATATTCAGCCAAGAAAGGCATGCTTCCCCCTACTTTTTTCCCACAATATACTTTGTATTACAAATATTGTAATTGATACTAAATAGCTTTTTGCTTAGCATTAAGACGTTAGATATTAATTATTCAAATATTACGCTATTCAATTTCACAATAAAATAGTTTTATCATTTAATGGATATTTTAATATCTAATAATCTCTGAGATTTAATTTTTCTTATTTATTTTTAAATATTCAGTTTAAAAGTGTTCACCATATTCACCTTTACTAAAAACTAATAGTGAACCAAATTTATTTTGACCAACTGCTAAATGGTTGAGTGGTAAAGTCAAATATTTGATTAAAACCAATGCTAAAGCCAAATACTCCCACTATGTGCTAAGTTAGAAGCTTCTCATCTGCAAGCATGAGTTTGAATTTTTGATAAAAACTTATTTAACATATGAACTTACTAAACATAATTTATTAAATTTGTATTTTATTACAATTTGCAAAATTTAATTATGTTAAATTTTATTATTAAAATTTCAGTATTGAAATTTTAGAAGTCTGACATGGAATATATAGGAACAGTAATTTCTCAACACTATCAGCTATTAGATGGTTTCTCTGGTCACTAGACTGTACACATGTGATCTAATTTGTTTTCAGATGGCACAGTCAAGGTCACCAACATGTTGAACCTAGAAAAGATAATGCAGAAGAAAAATTTTCAGTGACATGAATTCTAGCAGGAATCTTATACTTAAGCCTCATCGCTTAATCAAATCTTAAATCCTTTGCATTCAATTGAAAATGCTTGGAAGTCTACAACAATAATTTCAATAATTAAAAAATGTATTTGACATTTTTGTTTCCAGTTTGTTTTTACGAACTGAAGAATTCCCAGATAGCAGTTTCCTTGAAAGCTCATGGTCTAAATGGAATTAAATAATTAAAAATTAAATACAGTTTTAAAAGTTTGTTTTAATGTTATTAAAGATGGAATTCTCTATAGATAAGAATTATTATGAAATATAACTTGAGTTATTATACAGTTTTGTAAAAGGCAAATTATTTATTTATTATTTCAATTTTATTGCCTCAAAACAGATACATTTATTCTAAAGATACCTTACAAACATCCCACAAAGGGCTTAACAGTTTTAAGTTTCACCAATAGTATTAAAGAGTGCCCATTATCCTGTAACCTTATTTATATTAGTAATGTTTTCTTTTAAATTCTTGGTATTTTATAACCATAGTCATTTATAACATACTGAGTTAAAGCTTGTCAGATCTTATCAAATATTCCAATAGAAGTCACAATTATTTGCCTTTTTACTCGTTAATTAAGAGTCGATGATGGCAAGCTCCTTAACGTTGGTCTCGGTTATGATTTTCTGGGTTTGACACACAAACAAAGGAAACAAAAGCAAAAATAAACAAGTGGGACTGCATCAAACTAAAAAGCTTCCAAACAGCAAAGGAGACCATCAACAAAATGAAAAGTCAACCTACTAAACTAGAGACAATATTTACATTTTCTCTGATAAGGGTTAATATCCAAAATATATAAAGAACACATACAACCCAATAGCAAGAAACCAAACAACCCAATTAAAAATGAGCAGAGGAACTGACTTTCCAAAGACATACAGATGACCAACAGGTACATGAAAAGGTGCTCAACATCACTAACCATCAGGGAAATGCAAATCAAAACCACAATGAGATATCATTAGCTCACACCTGTTAGAACGGCTATTAGGACGAAGACAAGAAATAACAAGTATTGGCGAGGAAGAGAAAAGGGAACCCTCTGTGCACTGTTGGTGGGAATGTAAATTGGTACAGCCACTATGGAAAATAGTGTGGCAGTTCCTCAAAAAAATTTAAACTAGAACTACCATATGTTCCTATGATGCATGATATAAGCTGATGTTGGTGTGGGAGAAGGCAAGACAGCTGCAGATGTTGGACCCATGGTTCAAAGAGCCTGAGAAATTTAGGTTTGGCTCAGGAATATGTCAGTATACCAAGGTATTCAAAAACACAGGTAAAGAGTTGACAGGAATGGATTACAGGCAAGCAGAAGATGACCTGGGGTCAAAAAAGTAGCATCTCGCTGGAGGAAGAAGTCAGTAAGTGGCACTCTGGGAGTAGAGCCAAATCCAGCTCTAGGCTAGAATTCAGGGCAGGGCTGGAAGGAGGGTGAAAACACAGATGTTGGTGAATAATGTAAAGAAGAAATACAATCTCCTCTACCTGGGGCCAACACAGGGGAGAGGGAGGGCAGAGAACATTATGGTCAGGAGCTACATGGACACAACCTGCATCTTGGTTTCTGTAGCTGGCTAAGATTTTATCCCAGTAAAGGAACCCCAGTAAAGGAGCCGAGGCAACTAACATACTTTCTGCCCCTGCCACGACTGGCCCAGCCAAGATCAGCCTCATCATGAGTGAGCCATAAATGGAGGATTTGGTGTTCCAATCACTTGCTGTCCAGTCTAAGCTGCCTTTGTGCTTCAGTTTCTTTCTGTCTTTTTCTTTTTCTTTTCTTTATCTTTTTTGCATGATAGTAGGGACCCCGGAATAGCCCATCAGGAAATTCTGCTCCAGAGAACTAGAAAAGACAAAGCAGTTGGGAAAGGAACTGATGTGATTAGAGCTCTTGTGACAAGGAATAGAATAGACACCACGCTCATTTCAGTTTTCGAGTCCAAGTGGGGAAGTAGGCAAATCAAACTGTGATGCAACGACTCTTCTTTCTCACCCCCTTCTTAAAATTCTCTCTCTCTTTTTTTTAATTTATTTTTGTTTCCGAAGACTTACCTCCCCCAGCCTGCCATTTGCCCTGACTCTGTGTATAAGTTGATGCTCAGCTGCTGGAGAAGAGATACCAAGCACCGTCCTTCATTCCAGGAAATCCACCTTCTGCTTCTTCAGCAAGGGGATGAGTGACGCTGTCAGTGCCTGGCGACATTCTGACGGCCCAGGTCCTCCTCACAAGACCTACCACTCACCTGCACCTAAGCCACTCCTTCTGGACATTGAATGGACCTGAGAGACAGAGGCCTGTTTGCTTTTCTCTCTCTCTGTCCCTCGTCTCCCTCCACTCCACTCCCTCACTCTCTATCCCCGACACATATATACATTTTTTTTTTTTACATTAAAGAACTAAAAAAGAAAAAAAAAAAGCCTAGGGCAGATCTAGTAAAGAATTTTACTTGATATACCAAAAGTGTTGGATAACAAAGGCTAGATAATTTAGATAATTTATAAAGGTTAAATGTGCTTGTGTTTATAAATGTGCAAATTATACAATATTTTTTTCCATGTCGCCTTTTAAAAAATGGTTTCAGAAAGAAAAACTTGAAGAGTACTAATGTCTTAGGAAACATGTGATCAGGCTGAGGGAAAACACTTGTTAAGTGTGGAGAATCTGATGAAATGGTATTCGGTAATCGCAGATGGTTTTGCTTCCTAATTTGTCCTCTAGACATGTCTGAAACGCTGTGTCTTCCTCTCCTGGCAAAGTAGATGCTCCATGCTTGAAAAACTCCAGCTTCTGGGATGGGTGTTTTGTTCATTCATGGGCAGGGATCAGGGTTGAGGTCTATATGCATGGGAAATTCAGAGAATGTATGTAGGAAAAGAGCATCGACTGCAGGGTCGTATGAACAGGAATTGTCATTTGAAAAAAAAAAAAAAGTACCTCGTGCATGGACGTGTTCTTGAACGGAGAATGGATGCAGCAGAAGAGGCCTTACGGAGGACAGGTAACAGGTGCGCTGCTCATTTCTGCAGAGGGCCCTCCTCTTACCTTGTTCAGACATTATTGTGTGTGTGTTTTAGTGAGAGCCTGATTTTGAATCAGTAAAAACTGTTGTTTTGATGTCTTGATCTTAGGTCCTTTGGTTTCTGTCCTCTAAATCTTCCAGCTCTTTTAGTGGATGAATCCCCTATGGGCCCTGTGAACTGGGCATTTAATTTCTCAGGCATAAATATCTGAGGGCCACAATAGGGAATGTATTCTGAGCGTTCTTGAAAGGTTGACCTGGGACTGACGAAGGGAGGTTACAGAGAGATTGATGTCCATTCCTTATCAGGGAAAACACAGCCAGAGGCAGAACATACAAGCATGAAAGAGTGGCCTCCAGAGGTGGGGAGTCCTTTGTCACTGAAGAGGTTCAGATATAGGCTGAAGAACTAGGCAAGGAAGATGTAGGCCTTCAAACACAGATGTAGACTCATGGGAGATGATACTGTTTATCCTTCCACCCTAAGAGTCCTTAAGAGGCGCAGGTAGAGCGTGGTGGAGGAGCTGCTCGCTACTACTGCTTAGCGTTCCCTCTTCCTTGGAGCTGGTTTGACCAGCAGAAAAGAAAGCATGAGACTCTAACTTCAGAATCCACAGACACTGATAACACTGTCTAATGAGTGCACTTAGAACAGATTCCAAGCTTTCACACTCCACAAATCCTAAGATTCGGTATGAAACTCAAGAAGGGAACCCTCAATTCCCGTTGAGCAGAAACAAGAAAGGATTACAGAATAAGCTTCTCAGACTTAAAGGAAATAGTCTTGCCCCCTTGGGTCTGCTTCTTTGGCCTTCACCCAGCCCACCTTCCATACAATCTCTCAGGAGCTTTGGTGGTTCCCTCTGTCTGGCCTTCAGGGCTGCCCCAGGCCACAGCACAAATCCCCAACCCCCAAGATTCATGTCGTGGGTCGTCTTCCTTCCCCTAGCAAATGCCCTTTCCCTATAGTTGTCCTGTGACTCTGATCTGGTCTCCCAGGACTGCACTTTCTAGAGGGCATCAGTTTGGGAGCTATTTCTGCCTCAAGCCAAGTGTATCGTCTTGGACAAGTCACTTTGCTTCTTTGGACTTTTGTTTCCTTATCAGTCAAGTGAGCAAATCGGATGAGATGATCTTGAAGTCTCTTCCTGTTCTGATATGTTCAGTGCTCACAGGGTAACTAGATCTACCATGGATGCAGACTCAGTTATCCGGTCGTGTCCTGCTCTGAAAATTGTGGCCAGCAAAAGAGATTGCATGGGAAGGTCACTAGAATAGTAATACTAACACCTGCCCCTTGTTCAGTGCTTTAAAGTTTACCATGTGTTTCCACGTACATTATCTCACTTGATAAATGCAGGGATAAATGTTCTTTTATACCTTGTGACCTGCCACACATTCTACATGCTCAAGATCAATGTTAACTTCACATATTATTCAGAGTTCTCCAGAGAAACCGAACCAATAGAATATATATATATATATTTATGATTTATTATAAGGAATTGGCTTACATAATTATGGAGGCTGAGATGTCCCACAATCCACCATCTGCAGGCTGGAGACACAGGGAAGCTGCTGGTGGTGGTGTTCTGAGACCCAGAGGGCCAGTTGCAGGCAGGAGAAGGCTAATGTGTCACCTTGATCAAGCAGTCAGGCAGAGGGGGCGAATTCCCCCTTCCTTTTTTTTTTTTTTTCCCTTCTATTCAGGCTCTCATTGGATTTGATGATGCCCACTCCTACTGGAGAGGGCAGTTGACTTTACTCAGTCCACCAATTCAAATGCTAACCCCATCCAGAAACACCCTCAGAGACACACCCAGAAATCATATTTAATCTGGGCATCATACGTCCCAGCAAGTTGACACATGAAATCAGTCAATACACTCCACTAAAATTAAACAGATTTGAAGTCAGGACCTACAGCCTCTTCTCATTTATCCACAAGTCTCTGGCATCCTCCATCCTCCATCTATATCCAGACCAGGCCGTGACTTCCTATGGGGCAAGAGGAGATACGTAATATAATTCGTCCTTCCTTTGCCTAACATCCTCCACTTACTTCTTTTTTTACAATTCTGCCTCCATACACTGCATGTCATGATCCCTTAAAAAAAAATCTCACATTTACAATGTATTTAGTACATCTGGATTTTCCTGGCCTCGAGTCAGAACAGTAATTTATTTCGGGTGGCTGGCAAATATGTATTGTCACGTACACGTCTCCTTTCCTGAGGTGAGGAGGGCTCCATCCTCTGGCGCCGAGACTCATCCTACAGACACGGGTTTCACTTCTACCTTAGCCATCCCCACTGAGTTTAGCAACACACATCTAAGAGAGCCGACCGAGTGCGTGATGAAGGTTGAGTATGTAGAATTTTAATGTCTCTGGAATCTAACTGAGACAAGTGATGCTAGAAATTGTGTAGAGAAGGAGCCAGGAAAAGCGATGAGAACCTGTGAGGCCCTGTCACCTTTCTAGTAAGTTATCCTCTTCGTGATCTGCATGACGTATTTTATGTCCAGATGGTAGTTTGGGGTAGTCAGATTTCAATTTATACTCTTGCTGGTTAATGTGCTGACTGCAAAGTCCAAATCCTGATGCGCTGTTCCAAACACATGTGCTCAGAAGAGATCTGGAGTAGGAAGAGACATTCCTGGGGCAAATGTGGTTCTAATGCTATGGAAAGATGGCTTGCAAGTGTACAAGACTGTGTAGCAAAGAGCATTGCATGGAAGTGGAGTAAAGAGTGAGTAAGAGAATGTGCTATGACTGGACGGGAGGCAGGTGGGGGTTTAGAAAGAAGTCTGCATACTAAGGGGTAACGGAGGGAGTGTGAGAAGGGCGGAGCAGGTTAGGGCAAGTAGGGGAGGCACGGGGATCCTGTGGGGAATCCACTCTGAAGCACAAAAGCAGATCTCTCTGAAGAGAGAGCTAAGTGAGGACGGAAAAAGTAAGTGTCTTGAAGATCAAAGCTGAATGGATATGGAGAAAGAAGACATTCCAGGTGATAGAGATTATAAACATGTCTATTAAAAAAATGAAAAGTCAGGTGCAGAGTATGACGTGGAAGGGAGCTTTTCGGAGTTTTGAGAAAGGGGAAGCCCATTGTGAATATAAAAACACATAAACAACCAGCAGGGAAAAAGCTTTTCATCTCAGAAGAAGTGGGAGACGGAGGCAGTTTCAGCACCTGTGTCTTCTCGACCATATCGAGTACTGGGGTTTAACGGTGGTGAGAAGAAAGCAACTCTTTGTCTGACCTAGACTTGGCTTTCCAAGTGCTGCTTTGGAAATGAAGACCAGGAGATGGAGGACTTACGGTAGTCCACGAAGTTTTGTGTTCCCTTCTTTACTTCTGGTTATGAAATCCATTTCAAACGATGCTCATCATTGCTGTGCCCAGAAAGGCCACAAGGAAGTGTTGGAACAACAGGCTTAAGTTAGACGAGACTGAATCTTGTTCGGTATCTGCACAGAGAGGTGCGTGCCATGTTGGAACCATGTGCTTTTCTAGTCCCATCCAGACTTCCCACAAGAAAACCATAATGTGGGGCTAAGCCGTATGTTTTGAGTAAAGGAGAACAGAAGAAAGGCGAGTATCTGAAAGGGGGAAGGAGATTGTGAAGATGTTCCGAGGAGATAGTCTAAAACAGAACAGCATCTGTTTTGCCCAAAACTACATCAAATGAAGACAATGACAGTCGAGGCTTAGATTACTCTCAGTATATAGCTATTAAGTCTGTGATCGTAAAATGAGTCTATAGACCTGGAATTTGACATCTTAGTCTTTTCAGGAAGACCTCTGACCTCTGGCAGTGCACATGGTAGGGCCCTAAATGTTTCTGGAGGATGCAGATCCAGATCTCTGAGGGAACTTCCTTCTGAATTGAAATTTAACACTTTTTCAGAAACAGATGAACGTCTTCCACTTGGTAAATGTCTTGGAGTGCTAAACTGAGATGGAAGGAGACTGGAATCATTAATGGTGATTGGATTTCTGGCATTTTGTGTTCTCTGCTACAATTAGCTGCATTGCTTGGTGGCAGACATGGTGGGTAATTGTTTAGTTGCTGTATCCTTTTTTTTTTCCCCCAACTTATTATTTTGAAATACTTTAAGACTCACAAGGAGTTAACAAAAATAGTACAGAGTGGCCTTCCCCTAACACCAGGCTTTCCCATTGATAACATCTTATGTAACCACAGTCCATTTTCAAAACCAGAAAATTGACATTGGTTTAATACTATTAACTAAACTACAGACCTTACTCAGATTTCACCAGCTCTTCACGTGGACACATTTCATTTCTGGATACTTTTAACCCTTGCTGATTTGTAACCTGGCCTCGCTTGGATGCCTCAGGAAAGGCATTATTTGGATCAATTCTACAAAATCCTAAAGAGCATATAACGAATTAATCTGCTCTTTTATCAGTAAGCAATATCCTGCTTAGACTGTTTTCACACTTTCTGACTAGTTTGGCTGTCTGGCATCTGAAACAATTCAAGAACAGCTTAGAAAAACCAGGCAACACAAAGGACAGTAAGACATACCCACTGGCTAGAGACGAGGGTATAAGAGAAAATTACAGATGCTTTCTGAAGTTCCTGCGAGTGATTAGGGTTTGTCTGGTGGCAAGGAGAGGACTTTAGAATAAACCAGGATTCTGGTCAAGAGCTCGGTGGCGCTTAGTTAATGGCGCCAAGGATGGCTTGTGGAAGGAATAGAGGACGATGGTATAGACCCCTAATGTGTAATAAAACACTATTTTTAGAATAGTAGAGACGTTTCATTTGCCTAAACATGTTTTTAAGTGGACTAACAATCACATTGGACCAAATTAAACACAGTCACAGTAGCAACCTGGCTCGAAGCTTGGGGAGGGGCCTGGGGGTGGGGGTGGGGTGTTGAAACTGTTTTTGTGGATTACAGCTTTGAGTTTCGTGATGGTATTTTTAAGTTGTCCTGTTTAAGGGTCACAAGATTATACCGGTGTTCACCTCTACATACCCCATGTCCTGTAACATTCCTAACACACAGTGAGCACACGATAAGTACTTGCTGAATGTTTTTTTTTTTTTAATGAATAAAAGATAGAAGCAGAAACTTGTCATTCAGCATAACTGGAGTGAATTTAGAGTGAATTGCTTTGCTGTAATGTAGAGGATTTATTTTCAAATGAGGAAAGAGGAAAAAGTGCCTAGACTTGTACCTGGTGTAGCACATCCTTCATGTGTATATTTATTGATGATAAAGTTGATCTATGGAAATGCCTTATTCTTTGAGGTGTTTAGACAGAAATGCAAGGTAGTTCTCTACTGGGTACCCCCACCAAGAGCAGGGAGAGACTCTGGCCCCAAAGTCAGCTCAGTTGAAACAAGCTTTTTAGTTTCTCCTGCAGACACCTTGTCAACAATTTTACGGGCTTCCAGAGGAAAAAGATGAGAGTCCTAAGCTAGCCTATGCTGACCCACATTCACAACTGCATGTAAAGAAAGAATGTGCAAAGGGTCTCAAGGGAAGGCACAAAGGGATAAGGTGATCACTTTCAGTGAAAACCTGTTTTCTTGAAAAGAGGCTTGGAAAGAATTGAAAGTTGAGAGGGTTCCTGCAACACACCAGGAGTTTGTAATCCAGCCCATTCATGTTATGTCCTGTACTATCCATGATGCCCTGTTCTTCTACCCCATTGTCTGGTTTCTTTTTCTGAGGACTGAGTTTCTGGAGCAATGTGTGGTGCATTCTTCCTACAAGGAGGAAACATCTGGACTTTTTTCTGCAGGCTTTGGAGGATGATGTGTTTTGTCAAGGGGTAAATAGCAAACTGATTTAATTTCTGCTTAAAACTATCCTAGTCATCCCCAAATAGAATGCATAAAATTTCTCTGTATTAGAAAAAGAAATGAGATACCCATTGTATATTGTCTTTTCTTTATTTATTCTCTGTAAGTCTGTCAGATGATAAATTGTAAATAACAATGATTAAAGAAATATGCTACTGATCGATCCTTCTCTCTGTGAAGATAGCACTGGTGTGGGCTTTGTTACCCTTCCTCTTTATGCCCTTATACCCTTTTTGGAGAAATGATGGGGCACAGGGACACAGCAGAAGGGTGTGTGTGGTGTGGGTGCCTGTCTGTTGAGGTATACCCAACAGAAGCTTATTTACCTAGGCCTCTCACATATTAATTGACAGTTTATTGGAAGAAAAGCATCTTGGTCTCTGGCATGTCCAAACACACCAGGGAATGGGATTTTATGTTGTCACATTAGTCGAGAATTGGGGATTCTTTATTGTTGTTGTTACAAAGTTGTCTTGTTTGATACACAGAAATCCTTTCTAAATCCAAATATGATCTGTCTCAAGACCACCCAGGCATACAAAAAACTATGAACAACCAGAATACAGACTCAGTCTTCATAACAGAGACTAGGATGGAACCACCCAAAGCAACATGTTATCAATAAAAATTTCAACAATCTTACTGGAGGAAAGAGTGAACTGAGTTTTTATTCTTCATAAAAATATTAGAAAACAATGGTCAAATGGAGAGAAGATCAAAGAATAGGTAGGTAGAAAATACAAGGAAGAAAGGTTTTGAAGGGAATCAGGTAATTAATAAAAATATATTAGTTTTTTTTAAAAAAGATACCAAACCAGTTGATACCAAATTAATCAAAACCTCTAGGATATTCAAAAGCCAATGCAAATAATCTGTCTCATATCTTTCAGAGATCATTCCTCTTCATAAATAACTAAAACTTTGAAAGAGGCTATGAAGTAAAATATGTTCTGTAGAGTTTGATACACAGTGTGCAGTACTGCTTAGTGTGGACTCGCCCTGGTGATGGTTTCACTGTTACCAGTCCACCATAAACCCAGAAACCTAGAGCAAGCAGTTTGGCAGAGTACTCTTACATCTGATGAATCGAATAATAAAAACAAACAAAACAAAAAAAAGAACTGGGGCTTGTATTTTGTATGCCTTTTGCTTTTTATTTCATTATTCTAGTAATTTATTTTTATTTTATATTCCAAAAGTACCCATCTGGGATAGCTTGGAAAAACAAAACAGGTCCTTTACCACAAAGAGTTTGAGACACGCTTAAATAGATTACAGTACACGATCCATTACGTCCCATGTAGTTCTGAGATTCTCTGATTCCATACCATATTCCACATTTTGAAAATTGGTAATTCACGCATGATTCTACGTAAAGATCCTAATAAAAATCAATGTTCATTTTCGCGAAGATGATTTTTTCAGACGAGGAGGAGTTCTGGGACCAGAAGCTCAGTTGGTGGCCCAGTGCCCGGGTCTACACATCCAAAACAGAGTAGAAAAGTAAATAGACGATAATCCCCAAGCTTCAGTTTCTAGACCCAACCCTTTTCCCTACTATAAGGAGTTCTGCTGCAAATATCCTGAGGTCTTCCTGCGGTGCAGTGTCCATCTGAGGCGCCTGGGTACCCACCCCGAGCGTGCCACGAAACCCGCAGCCGAGCGCTCGGCTGGGAGGACACCCCCACCACCACTGCCGCCCGGCGTCCCCGGAGCGGGGCGGGGCGTGGGCGGGACACCTGCACCGCCCAGGGGCGGGAGAGCCCGGATTGGCTCGGGCCTTGTGCGACACGCGGCTCCGCCCCTCGGCCTATCTCACTCCATCTCCGCCCCCTGCTCCTGGGACCGTTGGCTGCGTTGGAGGAGGGGCCCAGGGGGAATCGATGACGCAAGGGGCGGTGGGGCCTCGCCGGACCCTGATTGACGGGCTGAGGGGCGTGGGCGTGGCCGGGGCGAGGTCACCTGTCAAAGTCCCTCGGAGCCGCTGTGCCAGGTGCCCGTGTGCGTGGCTTCTGAGTGCACGACGATGCGGAAAGTGGTTTTGATCACCGGGGCTAGCAGGTGAGGCCTCCTTCGCCGTCCCAGGGCCGGGGGATCCGAGGGAGCAGCAAGTAAAGGGCCAGGACGACCCGCCACCTGTCCCTGAGCTTGCCTCCGTGGGGACTCGGGCCGAGACCCCGTTCCGCTCTTCCCTGGGTTCCCCACTGCGCGAGGTACGGGGCGTGCCGGCCCCTTGAGGTGCTCAGTAACTGGTGTTTTGAATTAACCATGACAACGGAAAGAAAAACTCGAGCGCCACCAAGAGATGAGGTCTCAGATGAACCTCTCATACCTAGGAAAAGGGCGCTTCCCACGCAGACCTCGGCCCCTTCCGTGACTGTCTCGTCACTTTTCACAGTCAGTGCCTGGCAGTTTAGTCGTGACCACGTGGCCATATCTTCTACTCCAGCTATTTTATCAATGCGGGACTTCCGCCCTCAGATAAATTTCAACCTTCATGAGCATTAGAACGGGGAGGGGGAAGAATCTCGTTCCATGTAACACAGTGCTAGACACCTAGTATACACTCTTCAGAAACTCAGGGAAAAGTGACTTTTTCCTGTTAAGGCACTGTAAGGAGGGTGTGCAAGTAACCATTACTACAAGTGGTTAATTACTCCAGGCTTGCGCATTTGGATTCAGCCTCTTCTGTTGTCTGTTTTACTTCTCATTTGCAATTCCGTGAAGAATGTGTGGAGGGTTTAACCAAACCATTTTTCTAATTGTTGCATTTGGAGATGGGGGGTGGGGGGTGGGTTAAGACTGAGGATATGTTAAACGGCATTTGAAATTAGTTCACTTTGCAGTTATCTAGCCCTGTCCATGTTAACTAAGCCAAACCTGATAGGTGTCTGTGATGGGCAGAATTTTAGTGTGTCCTCTCCTGAGTGACTTTAACAACTGGTATGGTGCTATCTATGTTGAAGTTGCTTAAACAAGTCAGAATTGATTTTATGTGTTTGTTTCTTTTACATATATTGTCATATGTGCAATTGTATATTTATATTAAAGGCCTATTCTCAAGTGGGGATGAAGAAACTAATATATTTGATGTTCTGTGAGCAGGGCCAACAGGTTAGTGATGGTGCTAGGCTCTTTTGGGGGTTCTGAATCTGCCTGGAATCAGTTTAAGTCTTGGGAGAAAACCCATTTTCCCAGGGATTCATTGCTATTACCCAACCTGATCTGACTGCTGTCCCCATCACAATGCTTTTTCTTGTCATTTGTCCTTGACACATGTATTCATCCTTCTTCTCTTATCCTGGTACCCATCCTATATTTCCTCTTCCTATCTTCTGCTTAATCATGTTGAGTTCTTTCTCTTCCTGTTGGCTATTCAGTCATAGTAGTTAAGAGGGACTCGTACCTCCTGCCAGTTACTTATACCGCTTCCTGAAAGATTCATCCATTTCTTATCAGGAATTTCTGGTGCTTCTGATAGTGGCACTGATACCAGTTAGAGCCCTTGCCCTTGAGAAATCTAGACGATAAAGTAAAATATGCACACATGAAACCACTAATAAGATGATCTTTTCAACGTTTGCTGGTGATGTATTGAATCATTTTCATGAGTGTCATAATCAGTGTAGAATGAAAACCACTGGTAGGATAAGCTCTGTCTTAAAAGAAATGCTAAAGGACAACTTTCATTTGCAGTCCAGTTATTTGCATCATCAAGCTATTGCAGAATGAGAGAAACACAAGCTGGTCAGCATCCTGAGCAAGTGATTAGAGTTGGGGGGGGTTCCCCCCTTCTCTACATAATTTTTTGAGTCCTTTCTGTCCACCTGGGCTCCTGATTAGCACTCAAGTGGACAAAATCAGACTTCTGAACCAGAGAGAAATGCCTCTCTTTGGCACCACCTCAGTTAATGCATATTCTGTCTCTGAATTGCCCTCCCAGTGGCGTTGGCCTAGCCCTCTGCAGGCGGTTGCTGAAGGAAGACGATGAGCTTCACCTGTGCTTGGCGTGCAGGAACCTAAGCAAAGCGGAGGCCGTCCGTGATGCTCTGCTGGCCTCCCACCCCGCCACTGAGGTCAGCATCGTGCAGGTGGATGTCAGCAGCCTGCCGTCGGTGTTCCGGGCCTCCAAGGAGCTCAAGCAAAGGTATGCCTCCTGTTGACAAGTTTTCTCTCATGTGTTTGTGCAACACAAGAGCTAATAAAATAAGAAGGGATAGGAAAATCTAAAAAGGAGTAGGTGAAGTGTTAAGAAGATACACTGAGGAAGTCTGTATGCAATAACTCATTATGTCTCAATACCACGTTTTCATTCTCAGCCATAGTCATGGCTGTTCCATGAAGATTAATTTGAGTTCCCTTTGACACGTGGTCAATTGTGACGCCTTCCGTTAGTGTAACTCCTTTGATGTTTGAATGTATTGTTTGCATCTTTCCTTCACGTAAGAACTTCATTAAGTAGGTAGGGCAAGTACTAACAAGAAAATTCCCCAGGCCACTAAACATTTATTTATCCCTGGACAGTGATTGGCATGTAATAATCATTTGATAAATATTTAGTATATGGAGGAATAGAGTCCTTGGATGTATAACTGCTCAGAAAGTGTACAATAAATTACATATAGGTGCACAATACATTTTTCTGGAGAGAGAGGGTGTTTTTTTTTTTAATTCTAAGAGGAATTTATGATCAAAAAGTCAGAAACCCTGCACTAGTCCATGCTGAGCCCTAGCGCTATCTGGAATCATTAATTTAATTGATAATTTAATTAATAAGTTATTAATTAAATTTTTGTAGTTGAGGCCCTTAAGAGGCAAGAACTGCTTTATTTCCTTGGACAACAAAATGAAGTTCAATACAAACGGGAAAGGCCTTCTTGGAAAAAGCATTGGCTGAAGAATAATAGTTGGCGGATTTTTTGTATTTATTGATAGCCATTGGCAGTATCCTGGTCCAGATGCACATGCTACAAAGCAAAACTTGTTTTCTTTATTCGTTTGTCTCCCTGCACCCTTAGCCCTTTGTAAATGTGGTTTCTCTCTTTACTGCTGAGCTTCTAGAATTTTCTGCCACGTTATCTTCCTAAAAA